>NW_028261382.1:71402126-71747126 GCF_051295495.1 Thamnophis sirtalis
TTTGATTTTCCAATTCTGATTGCACTTGGCCCGGATAAGGCCACATCATAAATAATTTTTGTTTTGTTTTGCTTGTTTACCATATAAACACACAATCATAAATGTCGCATTTTGATTTATTCACATTTTTTCATTCATTTGCCATCAGAGCTCAGCCTTAAATATTTCTTAAAACATAGATGCAGTGGAAGAAAAGAAAAATAATAAGTAGATAGATGGCAAGGAGAGTTTGGGCAGGAACTTTCTGCAGACAGAAAGCTTTGTCTGTGCAGCTTATTTACTTTGCATGGGCTGATGAGGTCTGACTAGAACTGGACTCAGAGGGGATGCAAGTTCAGAGTATCTTCTGACCGGATGTATCCTTGCAGCACTGATAATTATAGAGGAATGGGCTTCATGTGGACAGGGGAGAAGGAAATCATATAAGCAATCCAGAAATCAAAACGCCAGCTAAGCGGCCCTCCTTCCATCTCTTCCTCCGCCCCTCCTTCCATCTCTTCCTCTGCCAACCCCTGGTTTGTGCAGCTGACTGGAAAGGCCAGTGAAATGCTCCATAATGGCCCAACCCAGATGGTTTCCATAGAAACTGCCTCCTGCTCTCCCATGTACAATGACATGCAAAGGTTTGTGATGCTTCCTTGCGCTCGTTACAAAACTCGGCTGACAGGCAAACACAAAGCAGCTGACAGGCAAACACAAAGCAGGGTCACTTCCTACACAGGTGGGCAAAACTAATGTTGCTAAGGGAGGCGTTTGTTAAGTGAGCTTTGCCCCATTTTATGACCCTTTTCTTTGTTAAGCCAATCAACACATTTATTAAATTAGTTACACGGTGGTGAAGTGGGAATCAGGTTTCCCCGTTGATGGAAGGTTGCAAAAGGAGATGCTGCAATCGTCATAAATGTGAGTCCATTTGTCAAGCATTTGAATTTTGATCAGGTCACCATGGGGATATTGCGACGATGGTAGTATGTGTGAAGAACAGTCATGAGTGACTTTTTCAGTAACTTCAATTGTAACTTTGAGTGGTCACTAAGAGAACTGTTGCAAATCAAAGACTACCTGTACTTCCTCTACACAAACACACACACACACACACACACACACAGCACCATCTCCAAACCCTAGTAGGCCAAATCAGGCTTACTCGTATTAGCTGTCATGGCAATACCCAAGGTAGGATTTTAAAAAATGGATTAAACGTGCATTAAGCACAGTGCTTTGATCAGCAGTTTTATGGACGTGAAAGTGATCCAGATGAACAATTGGCTTCGAATATGAACATATTTATTTACAGATTAACAGTGTCGGAAGGGACTTTGCGGGTCATCTACTCCAACCCCCGTCCAAGCAGGAGACCCTACACCATTTCTGACAGGTGGCAGGCAAGTCTCTTCTTGAAAGCTTCCAGGGATGAAGCTCCCACAAATTCTGAAGGCAACTTCTTTGCCATGGGTTGATTGTTCTGTCAGGAAATTCCTCCTTATTTCCAGGTTGAATCTCTCCTTGATCAGTTTCCATCCATTATTCCTTGTTTGGTTTTCAGAAGCTTTGGAGAATAGCTTGAGTCCCTCCTCTCTGTGGCAGCCCCTCAAATACTGGAAGGCTGCTCTCCTGTCTCCCCTGGTCCTTCTCTTCACTAGACTAGCCAGGCCCAGTTTCTGCAACCGTTCTTCATATGTTTTGGCCTCCAGTCCCCTTGCAAACATGTCCAAGTTTGAAGCCATTGCTACAGACGCAATATAGGTATGTACATAAAAATATGTTTATGGATGAAGGCTTCTGACAATGCCACTGCATTCTGCAACCGTCATAAAGAGGAATCAGTTGCCTAGCATCCGGATTTTGATCGCGTGACAATGTTGGGGATGTTGCAATGGTCGTACAAAATGGTCAAAAGTCACTTTTTAAATGTGCCTTCAGTTGTAACTTTGACTAAACGGTGACTAAATGAACTGCAGTTATGTTGTGGACTACCTGTATTCGTCTCTACAAAAAAGCTTAAAATAGACCAAGACCGAAAATGGGTTGTTGTTGGGCAAATGGAGAGAAGAGAGAAGAGGAATGTCTTTATCTTATCAGTGATAAGGGTTTGAATCAACCCAGGAGACGCCAGGCTGATGCAGAGTTATGCAATAGGGACACGCTGGACATTCTGGAAAGGTGCACCAAACGCAGCCACATCACAAGTGTCACCGTGCTCTACGCCTGCAATGTTTTGTTTTCATCAAAAGTTTATCGATAGCCTTGCTCCAAGGATGCTCCCCTGCCCTCCCATTTATTTTGGACACACTCAAAATACTGGCGTGACCTTCCTTCTGTTGGCGGTCCTGAGATGTTAGTCATCAATCATGCAGCTGCAGAAAAGCCAAATAAAGGGCAGTGATGCTTGAGCCAAGATTTGAAATCCAGGATTCCCCCAACCTGGTGCTCTATGGATACTTGGCATAGCTCACCCTTTTTCCAGTATTCAGCTGCTTCTTCAAGCTGGGAAATCCTTGTGAAGTCCAGCAGCCAGAATGTCTAGATCAGGGGTGTCCAAATCTAGGAACTTTAAGACTTATGGACTTCAACTTCCAGAATTCCCCAGCCAGCCAATTCTGGAAGTTGAAGTCCACAAGTCTTAAAGTTGCCAAGTTTGAAGACCTCTGATCTAAGTGGAGAGATTGCAGAGGAAGGGCTTACATGAGAGTAAATTATGCTGGCTGGGGAATTCTGCGAGTTGAAGTCCACAAGTCTTAAAGTTGCCAAGTTTGGACATACCTGGCCTAGATTATTTAGCCGTGACAAAGGCATGTTTGCCCTGGATGTACCACGGGGAGACTAAGTCTACATTGCATCCCATTTAATTCTTTTCTTAATTTTATTTGTCGCTCATCCTGTGTTAGTTAGTTAGTTAGTTTACTTTATTGATTAGACTTTGGGCCATATCAAAGGGCAGAGTTCCAGACACAATTATTATTACTAAAATCCGATAAAAACAATTTAAAATGGAATTGGAATAAAACACAGTTTAAAATGGTTTTTGAATAAAACACAGTTTAAAATCAAATTGGAATAAAATGCAATAATTTAATATATAAATAAAGTGATAAAATTATGTTTCAGTGTCACTTCTGCAATCTACCCCAATCAGTCGCACATATGCAGATCTCAACTGAACCATTTTGTTTAACGACTGTGCTGGGTTAAATGTTATTTTCTGGTTCTGGCTGCACATTAGGGAAGTTGTTTGGATATGGGGATCCCAATGGGTCCTTCGTTTGGTATATGGACCAAGGAACCTGGCTCTCACCCCCTTACGCAAGCAACAATCCAATATGATGTGAGCCAGGCCTTCTACCTCTGCTGCTCTGCAATTGCAGAGACGCTCCTTGTAGGGTATAGAATGGAATCTCCCATATCTGACCATTGTGTCAAGTCGTTCAAATCTCTCTTGTGTAAATATCTCCCTAAGATGTTTTGGCAGTTGTAACTTCAAATAGCTGCCTATTTGAAAAGTTGTACTGTGTGTTTTTTATAATAATTCACTGTTCTGGGCGTTTTATATTTTGATGCACGTTTTATATGCTTTTTTTGTGAATTTGTATGCATTAAGGCTGCATTCTGTAACGCCGTATGAAATTATAATAGCTCAACTGGAAACTCCTGCTGTTGTCCTTCAGAAGGCAATGAGAGCTCATCATTTCTAAAGCAATATAAAGAGATATTGATGCTTTGTTGTTATCTGGAAGTTGGCGATGCCACCATACAGTACACCTGTAACAGGGCAAAAATCCACTAATTCTGGATGATTTCTCATCTGGCCACATCAGCATCTGGACCTCTCCAGATGTCCCATTTCCACCTATTGATAGATAGCCATTGAGATGTCCTAGATTGGGAGGAAAATAACAAGGGGCCTCAGAGGTCTTATAGTCCAACCCCCTGCTCAAACAGGAGACCTTATACCATTTAAGACATATAGTTATCCAGCATTTTCTTTAAAACTTCCAGTGTTGGGGCATTCACAACTTCTGGAGGCAAGTTGTTCCATTGATTAATTGTTCCTAACTGTCAGGAATTTTCTCCTTAGTTCAAAGTTGCTTCTCTCCTTGATTAGTTTCTTTTTTTTAAAATATCATTTTTTATTCAGCATTTTAAAACATTAAAATCACAATTACACATTTACAGCTTTCCGCTATTGGTATTTTTTTCCTAATTTCTACTTTTCCATTCTACAGCCTATTGTTTCATACATATACTTCCTTGTTTCATGATTATTATTTTTAGAATATGTACAACATATATACAACATTTACATCTCTATTGATTTCTGAATATATACCATCTCCTTTTGTTATATTTTTGGTACACTCATTATGCATTAATTTTACACCTCTTTTTCAGCCAATTATACCACCTATTCCATATCTTGTAATACTCTGTTTCCTCTCTATCCCTTAGTTCCATCGTTAATTTATCCATTTCCGTGCATTCTAGCACCCTTTTTAGGATCTCAGCGTTTGAGGGGGATGGTTTTTTGGTTTCCAGTTTTGGGCAAATGAGATTCTGGCTGCGGTAATTATATGAAGCATAATATATTGAATTTCTTTGCTTATATTTCATTTTATTATTCCCCAAAGAAACAGGGTGAGTTTCTATCCGTTGCTTCTCGTCCTGCCTTCAGGTGCTTTGGAGAATAGGTTGACCCCCTCTTCTTTGGGGCAGCCCCTCAAATACTGGAAGGCTGCTATCATGTCCCTCCTAGTCCTTCTTTTCATACCCAGTTCCTGTATGTTTTAGCCTTCAGGCCCTTCACCCTCTTTATTGCTCCAGATCAACATCTGCTAAAGTATCAAGATGCTGGGTTGCTAAATAGAGAGCAAATAACAAGCCCGCAGGCCTCATAAGGAAGCATTGCTTAACAAGTAGTATCAGGTTGAGACACCTCCTCCACACCAGCACTGAGCTTCCTGTTATGAATCTGTGTAAACAGAGGCATAGATTCAAAATCACGTGGAGGATTAGTACCGCTTTGTAAAGCTTTAGTAAGGCCACACCTGGAACGCATCCTCCAGTTTTGGTCACCTCATTACAAAAAAGATGTTGAGACGTTGGAAAAAGGGCAGAGAAGAGCAACTAAAGGCCTGGAGGCTTAAACATACGAAGAATGGTTGCAAGATTTGAGTTTGGCTAGTCTAAAAAAAAGAAGCATTAGGGGGTGGGATGGGGGGCATGATAGCAACATTCTAGTACTTGAGGGGCTGCAACAAAGAAGAGAGGATCAATGTATTTTCCAAAGCACCAAAAGGCAGAACAAGAAGCAATGGATGGAAACTAATCAAGGAGAGAAGCAATCTGGAATTAAGGAGATCCTAACTGTGAGGCCAATTAACCAATGGAACAACTTGCCACCAGAAGTTGTGGATACACCATCATTGGAAGTCTTTAGGAAGAGACTGGACAGCCACCTATCTGAAATGGGATAGGATCTCCTGATTGAGCAGGGGGTTGGACTAGAAGACCTCCAAGGTCCCTTCCAGCTCTATTCTCATTAATTGATTGAATCCTTCTGTAATCTAAACAGCTACTCATACTCCAGAGGGAAATTTGCAACGGGAGGCTATTATGTTTCCAAAACGCCAGCATCCAACAGCCAATTAGGGGAAAACCACTAAAACGAAGCTATTAGCCTGATTGCTAAAGGAATGAACTATTCTTCCTCCCTCTTGCTAATGATTTTCTAAGCAAAGGAAGGAAAAGGGTATTTCGGTACATCTTCCATTTCTTGATGGATCCTCTCTGACTCGCAGGCATTGGCCGAGTGTAAAAACTCAAATGTTCACGGCTCATAGAAAGGAAATGGCTTAAGTTCCTGTGAGTTTATTTTAACCACACACACAGAAATGCATGGACATGCACATGAATGCACATACACACACACACACGCACATACACACACACACAAAGGGCAAGTAGTGGAAGCAGAATTCCATAAAAGGAAAAGCATTCCTTAAAATGTACTCCGTAGACAGGATGCTAACAGCAGAAGTCAACGGGGTTTATATCTTGCATGGTAAAACGAGGCAGAAAAAATCAAAGGAAAAACATGGTGATCTCTATTTTTAATGAGGAAAATTTAAAAAAAACATTCTTTTAACAGTCCTGCAAATAAAATAAAATAAATCCTGTTATACAATCGGACCGGAATGAAGCCTCAGGCGACTGTTGCTCATTTTTTATTTCCTTGCTAAAGGTGACTTTCTCTTCTTGGTCTATTTCAGGATGGCGAACCTCTTGAGGCTGGGATTTCTCTTTCAGGCACCATCGTGGTTTACAGTAGGGGTCTCCAACATGGGCAACTTTAAGCTTTGCTGCCTGGGGGATTCTGGGAGTTGAAATCTGCCAGGCTTAAAGTTGCCAAATTTGGACACGCCCTGGCTTACAGTAATGTACAACAACAGTGCCTTGAGATTAGTAAGATGTTTGCAGGACTCCCCCAAAAATAAAAATATTGGAATAAAGCATTTCCTACCACTGTTTTCTTTTAGCATTAAATTTGGGTAGTTGGGGCGGGGTGGCGGCGGCGGCGGATTTTGCTCCACTGAATTCTGGCCCGTTTCCAAATGTTGGAACTTGGCTGATCTTAATTGAAATGTTTACACTATGGTTTCCAAGACACGCACGTCTTGCCGTCACAGGATTTCCCAGAGTGGAATAATAGGCAAGGATATCTTGGTTCCAGGACTCTTAAGAGATGCAGTCCGTCATGTTGATGGACAATATTATTTCAAGGAAAATAATCCAAAAAAATTTGGGGAGGGGGGGGGGGAGAAATGATACCTTTTGGGGCACCCAGTTGAGCTCTTTCCTGCCCTGAAATCCAATTCTTCCTTTTCAGCTATTCCAACCTAACACTTAGTGTCCAACCTGTAACCACTCAGCTTTATCCCATCCTCACCTTTCTTTCTGAATTGCTCATATTTCCTCTTCTTGGCTGCCTTGTTTCTAAGACAAGCATTTTCCACCTTGAATTTTTTTTTAAAAAACCAATCAACAATAGACTGCCCTTTCTGGCACTTACAGGAAGCAGAATCCAAAGAAACCGGTTCCTTGTGGGACACTGTAGATCCCACATGGTGAACAGAAGGTCCCCATGAGCAAAGCACAGAAAGCAGGAATGAGGCTGGAATCTAATATTGCATATAATCCATGTTGCATAGAATGTACTAGATAAGTAGGTAAGAGATAGGCAAGCAGGCAGACATAGGATAGGTAGGTAGGTAGGTAGATAGGTAGATAGATAGGAAAGGCAGATACAGAGAGGGAGGGGGAGATACGAGATAGATGACATAGAGATAGATAGATAGATAGATAGATAGATAGATAGATAGATAGATAGATGGATGGATGGATGGATGGATGGATGGATGGATGGATGGATGGATGGATGGATGGATGGATGGATGGATGGATGGATAGATAGATAGATAGATAGATAGATAGATAGATAGATAGAAAGATAGATGATAGATAGATAAGAGAGAGAGATGGAGAGAGAATAAAGATAGATATAAGATAGATGAGAGAGAGATAAGACAGAGATAGATAGACAGACGACAGACAGACAGATAGACAGATAGATAAAGAGATACAGCGATAGATAGATAGATAGATAGATAGATAGAAGATAAATAGAAGATAAATAGATGAGAGAGAGAGAGAAAATAGAAGATAGATGAGAGAGAGAGAAGATAGATAAGACAGAGATAGATAGATAGATAGATAGATAGATAGATAGATAGATAGATAGATAGATAGATAGATAAGAGAGAGAAGATAGATAAGAGACAGACAGACAGATATACAGATAAATAGATAGATAGATAGATAGATAGATACATACATACATACATACATACATACATACATATATATATATGATAGATAGAAGATAAATAGATGAGAGAGATAGAAGATAGAAGATAGATGAGAGAGAAAAAATAGATAAGACAGATATATATATATAGATATATAGATAAATAAGACAGATAGATTGATAAATAGATAAAGATATAGATAGATATATAGAAGATAGATAAGAGAGAGAGAAGATAGATAAGACAGAGATAGATAGATAGATAGACAGACAGACAGACAGACAGACATATATATATATTTAGTGTCACAACCCCTGGTATGCCCCAATTATGGGAGGAAGCTAACTGCTTCCATTCTCTGTCCATCGGCTCGTCACAAGAGACCATCCAGACAGAAAGCCCAATATTTTACTGTTGCCTTTGTTACATTTTGTGTTGTATTTGTGCTGATAAATAAATATAATACCCTTACTGGGATTCGAACCTGTGCTGTATTGGGATTTAAAATCCCAGTAAGGGTATGGTTAGCTAATGAGAGCTAAATAGCTTGAAATAGATCTATACTAGTCTCCCTTTATTTATTTATCAGCACAAATAAAATTTAAAAAAAACACAAAATATAACAAAGGCAACAGTAAAAATATTGGGTTTCTGTCGTGATGGACTCTTGTGATGAGCCGATTGACAGATAATGGAAGCAGTTAGCTTCCTCCCATAATTGGGGCTTACCAGGGGTTGTGACACTATCTATCTATCATCTATCTATCTATCTATCTATCTATCTATCTATCTATCTATCTATCTATATATATATATATATATGATAGAAGATAAATAGATGAGAGAGAGAGAGAAGATAGAAGATAGATGAGAGAGAGAAGATAAATAGAAGATAGATGAGAGAGAGAAGATAGATAAGACAGAGATAGATAGACAAGACAGAGATAGATAGATCGATAAATAGATAAAAGATATAGATAGATATATAGATAGACAGATGCCCTGAATGATTTATTAAATCAATAAATAACACAATACAAATAACAGAAAGATTATCCACCGTCCCTGCTTGGGCCCCCGTTTGAAGCAGGGGAGCAAAATGGAGCAACAACAAAGCCAGCAAGACCACCCCAGCCACCACGGAAGAGGCAAGCCAGCCGCTGGAATATCAGCTGAGAGCAAACCCCACCCCCTAGCAGCACTGAGGATGAAACCTTGCTAGGCCATGAAATGTCTTGAAGGAAACAACCAACTCAGGGAACACCTCCTGTCAGCTCTGAGCTGCAAACATTCAAACCTTCATCCCAGTAATAACCCTCAGCAAAAGCCCAGGAGGCGGCGAACAGATGCCTACTTAAGCACTTTTCTCTTCTGAACCCTCCCAGGGCGCTTCATCGTCACCCCAAGCATTATTGGAATTAAACCCCGGGACTATCTTCTGCAAACGGAGCCTTTTAAACCCCGAGCTTGGAAATGATCTAAGCCAGTCCTAGATGCCCTTCCTGGGAGGGATTTTGGGAGAATTGCCACAACGTGTACCTGTTGCTTTCTCTCTGATCCCCTCTGGAAGAGGGTGCCAGAAGCAGACCACACATAAACAACCAGGAACAGCAGATCTACACACACCTAGCACTATTGAATTCAAATAATTAATTTACAGTATTTTAGTAAAACCAAAGTTTTGTTCGGCAGCTGATCATCTTCTATTCTGAACTGTTTGGGAGGAAGAGGGGCAGGTGATTTGGGTCATGGGATCGAAATTCGTATACTTCATATTTATGACTGTTGCTGTGTGCCAAGGTCATGATATCACTTTTGGGGACCTTCTGATGAGCGAAATCAATGGGGAATCAATTCACTTAACAACCTGGTTAATAACTTACCAACTGCGGTGATTCACTTAACAACAAAAGGTCCAAAAATGGAGCAAACGCACATAACAAATGTCTCACTTAGCAACACAGAAATTTTGGGTTGAATTGTGGTCGTTAAGGACTACCTGTGTACAGCCATTTTGCTTCTTTCAATAAATATTCACTCCGTGCCAACTTCACAAAGCATTCTGCACAGATTAATGCTTCTCCAACAGCTTTCCCAATTTCTACCATGAAAAATATTTCTACTCCTATAATCATTTCTACCGTTGAAAAAAAGTTGTTTTTTTTAACTGTTGTTCTTATTTAAGGCCTCTGAATGCCCTGGACTTCAATTCCCATCGTCTCCAGCCAGCTTAGGGGACTTGGAGGGTGCCAAATGGCAGAACAGAAATGCTGGAATAATTGTACCATTGAATCATTGTTTCAATGAGCTGCCACAAGACCAAACCGGTTTGTGATCATTCCTCTCTAAAAAAGTTGCTATTAATGGCCACAATGTCATGTTGCACTCCCTGCTGAACCCAGCATGACTCGCTTCCAATGCCATGCACCCCAGTGAGCAATTTATGCATTTTCTGATGCTTCTCAGAATGGGGTGGGGGGAGGGGTTGTGGTGGCTCAGTGGTTAGAGACACTGACTGGGTGAGCTCCCGTTTCTAGCCCCAACGCCTTCCCACCTAGCAATTCCAAAGCATGCCCATGCGAGTAGATAAATAGGTACCACTTTGTTGGGAAGGTAAACTGATCCAGGTGCCTCAGGGCGTACATGATCACGAAAATGTTGTCAGACAACACTAGCTCTTTTGGCTAGGAAACGGAGATAAGCATCGTCCCCTGAGTTTGGATACCACTAACAGCAATAGCCCTTAGACTTACATACCGCTTCATAGTGCTTTTACAACCCTCTCTAAGCACTTTACAGAGTCAGCCTCTGGCCCCCAACAATCTGGCTCCTTGTTTTATCGACCTTGGAAGGATGGAAGGCTGAGTCAACCTTAAGCTGCTCAGGATTGAACTCCTGGGAATGGGCAGAGTCAGCCTTCAAGGCTGTATTCTAACAGGAAAGAAAATAGCAATAGGCCTTAGACTTATATACCGCTTCACAGTGCTTTCCAACCCTCTCTAAATGGTTTACAGAGTCAGCCTCTTGCCCCCAACGATCCGGGTCCTCATTTGACCCACTTCGGAAGGATGGACAGCTGAGTCAACCTTGAACCACTAAAAAGGGGAAACCATTACATTTAATGCTTCTGCGAAACAAATGTTAGAAACTATCTACCCTGTAACAGAATAACAGAGTTGGAAGGGACCTCGGAGGTCTTCTAGTCCAACCCCTGTTCAGACAGGAAACCCTGTACCATTTCAGACAAATGGCTGTGTAATCACTTCTTTAAAAGCACCCATGACTTCTGGAGGCAATTTCCCCTTGGTTAATTGTCCTGTCAGGAAATTTCTCCTTAATTCCAGGTTGCTTCTCTCCTTGATTAGTTCCCATCCGTTGCTCCTTGTCCTGCCTTTGGGTGCTTTGGAGAATGGGTTGACCACCTCTTGTTTGTGGCAGCCCCTCAGATACTGGAACACTGTTATCATGTCACCCCTGGCATCAAAGCTTCCATCAGCAGTGACAGAGGATTAAGTACTGTACCACTGTTCTCTTGCACCACAAGAGAACAGCTTCGTCCAACCTTTCTCAATCCATTTTCCAGTTGGGTGGACATCAATACTCAGAATTCTCATTAACAGCTGGGGTGGGTGGAGAAGTTTGGCCGGAGGGCGTACGTGTTGGGGAGGCCTTAGCATCAAGTAGTTGACCTAAAAGCTGCCTTTTCAAGAGGCCACTGGACTTCCTCTTTGAAGATGTTTCGCTTCTCACCCAAAAAGCTTCTTCAGCTCTGCGCAGAGCTAAACGTCTATGGAGATTCTCCATCATCCAGGTTCATGGTTGTCCCAAAGATGCTTTTTTCAAGGGGAAACTGGACTTTCTGGTTTTTCTTTAAAGACTTTTCGCTTTGTTTTTTAAGAAGAGATTGGACAACCATTTGTCTGAAATGGTGTTAGATTTCCTGCCTAAGTAGGGGTTGGACTAGAAGACCTCCAAGGTCCCTTCCAACTCTGTTATTTTATTCTATATTCTACTCTACTCTACTCTTCATTCCAATATTTATCCTATCCTATCCTATTAATCCAAGAAGCTTCTTCAGCTCTGACTGGATGAGAAGCGAAACATCTTGAAAGAAAAACCAGACAGTCCTCTTGAAAAAAGCACCTTTGGGACAACCAGGACCTGGATGACGGAGAATCTTTGCAGATACCAAGTAGTAGATTGGGAGCTGCTATGCACAGAGTTTAAAGCCAGTCAGATGGAGAAATACTGTACACAATTATTGTTAAGAATTGGGTGAGAGTTCTGATGATCATCTTGCTCGCACTAAAACCAGGCCCGATTGGAAGCAGAGGCTGCAAAGGCTGGGCAACCTGACCTCTGATGGCACCTCAAGCAAGCTTTCAAGTGGAGCATCTTTAAAATGGGTGGCACAAATATAGCCATGGAAAGGAACGGAGCCCAGCCCTGCACTCTTGGGCTTTGCGGAACCGCTGGGTGCAGTTACAATAGAATAGAGCTGGAAGGGACCTTGGAGGTCCTCCAGTCCAGCCCTTTGCTAAAGCAGGAGATCTTATACCGTGTCAGATAAGTGGCTCTTCAGTTCCTTCTTAAAAACCTCCAGTGATGATGGGGCGTTCACAATTTCTGATGGCAAGCTGTTCCACTGGTTAACTGTGCTCCTTAATTCCAGGTTGTTTCTCTCTTTGATTAGTTTCCGTCCCTTCTTTCTTACCTTACCTTCTGGTGCTTTGGAGAATAATTTGACCCCCTCCTCTTTGTTGCAGCCCCTCAAGTAAGTTGTTGCAAACGGCACAGGGTCTTTGTCTGAAATGGTATAGGAAAGGAGTCCCCAAACTTGGCATCTTTAAGACTTGTGGACTTCAACCCCCAGAATTCTCCAGCCAGTAGAGCTTTAAAATCTTAAAGTCACCAAGTTTGAGGACCCTTGGTATAAGGGTCTCCTGCTTGAGCAGGGGTTGGACTAGAAGACCCCCAAGGTACCTTCAAGTTCCATCTCTATTCCAATTGACTAACTCACTGGTGGATTGATTGATTGATTGAAGTTGTGAATGCTCCAATATTGGACGTTTTTAAGGAGATGTTGGCTAACCATTTGTCTAAAGTGGTGTAGGGTTTCCTGCTTAGGCAGGGGGTTGGACTATTAGACCTCCAAGGTCCCTTCCAACTCTGCTATTCTATTCTATTCTATTCTATTGATTGATTGAAGGGCAGGAACCTTAGCAGCGGGCTGGCCTCTCCCGTCCAGTAGCTTCGCTTCCCCGCCGCTGCGCTGTGCAAGCCCCGCGGACCGCCTTCCCCAAGCCCAGCTCGGCGCACCTCCCCGCCGCGCCCCCGGCCCTTTTGCAACGATCGCAAAGGCAGAGAGACCCGATAGCGCTGCGGCTTTAAGAGCCGGAGCCGAGCACTTCTCTCCGCCACCGCCGCTCTTCCGGCCCGGCCGGGGCTGCGCAAGGCTCAGGGACGCTGCAAGCCGCCTTGCCCGAGCTCGGGGGTGGGTGGGGTGGGGCGTGCAAGCTCCTATCCTTGCAATCCCAGAAAGGGCGGGGGCCCCGCTCCCCTCCACCGCCCCGGGAACCCCCCTTCCCCGTTTCCCAAACACGCGTCGCTGCATTCAGACGCCGCTGGCTTTCCGGCCGCTTTTCCTCCCGTGCCCGCTCGCTTGCGTGGCTGGCTCGCCTACCTTCCCCTCGGCGTCGTGCTGCCCCTCGGGCTCCCGGGCAAGCCGCTGCCTGAGCTCGCTCATCCTGGGCCACCGCTCCACCCGCGCTGCGATCCGCTCCGGCTCCTCCGCGCGACGCAGCAGCAGCGGCGGCGGCGGCAGAAGCCCCGCCTAGACGGCTAGCTGAGCCCGGGAATCGGGGCGGGGCTTAGGGGAAAGCAGCCAATCCCGGCGCGGATCGAGCGAGGGGCGGGGCCTGCAACTGCCAGGCTTTTGCAGAATGGAATAGAACATTGGAATGAATAGAATAGGAAAATAGAATAGAATAGAAATGGAGAATAAAATAGGAATGGAGAATAGAATAGAATAGTTCTTTTGGGAACACAATGACGTGAAGTGAATTCTGATTTACACTGTATTGGGGAGACCACATTTGTACTACTGTGTCCATTTCTGGTCACTACAATACAAATAGATTCTGAGACTCTACATTGAGTGCAGAAAAGAGCAACAATAGCAATAGTCCTTAGACTTATATACCGCTTCACAGTGGTTTACAGCCCTCTCTAGGCGGTTTAGAGTGTCAGCATCTTGCCCGCAATAAACTGGGTCCTCATTTTACCAACCTTGAGGACGGAAGGCTGGGTCGACCTTCAGCCAGTGAGGATCAAACTCCTAGCTGTGGTCAGTGAGTCAGCCTGCAGTAGTGCATTGTAACCACTGTGCCACCATGGCTGGAAGGAAGGAGGAAGGAAGGATGCGAGGAAGAAGAGAGGGAGGGTGGGAGGAAGCAGGAATAGCACAAGCCCTTAAGACTTATATACCGCTTTATAGTCCTCTCTAGGCGATTCACAGTGTCAGTCTCTGGCCCCCAACAATCTGGTCTTCATTTTACCGACCTCGGAAACATGGAAGGCTGAGTCAACCTTAAGCCTGGTGAGATTTGAACTGCCAAATTGCAGGCAGCCAGCAGGCAGCATTCTAAGCAGTATGGACACCAACCCGTACAACGAACAGTTGCAGGAAAGGATGACATTTAGCCTAATGAAGCATTAGGGGTGGCATGAAAGATACCAGCCTTCCAGTATTTTAGTGGCTGTCACAGAGAAGAGGGCGTTGGCCTGCTCTCCAACTCTTTACAAGAAGTAAAGGTGGTGCAAGTAGATAATTAAAACACAACCTAGAAGGAAGGAGCTATTTTCTCCTTACAATTAATCGGTTGGGTGGCTTCCCTTCAGATATTATGGGTGCTCCATCAATGGAGATTTTTAAGAAAAGACTGAACAGCCATTTCTCTGGAATGATATGTGTTTTCCTGATCAAGTAGCAGGGTTGGACTAGAAGACTTCTGAGAACCCAGCTCTAACCCTGTACTCTAGATTTAAATATTTTTATATTACTATGAGCCTTTATACTGTGTATCACTTCAGATCCTCTTATCCAATTTGTCCACGTGCTGTGCTCATTGTCCACATACTGCTGTATTGCAATTTGTAGAGAGATGTTTAGAATTCATTTTATACTTTTGTGAGAATATGCAGAAGAGACCTTTGTTACATAAAGCTTCTCATTTCTAAGTGGACAATCTGGGGCCCTATTGAGTTATCATTTCAGATATTTCCTTATCTGAAAAGAGAAACAGAATGACTGCATAAAACAGTGAGAAGGGGAGCAACTTTTGAATTCCTGCTGGCTTCCCATTGAGTTTCCTTTGTTGGAAGAAATGTCCTTCTGGGTTCAGGTCCAAGTGGAAAGACACTGGAACCATGGAGGCTGCTTGGAAAGATGGTTTAATGGTGGACAGGACCACATGGCTTGAACTCCTGAGCAGAAAAGGGGGATCACATGCTTCCAGATGTTGGGTGAAGAAGAGACAGGGATGTTGAAAGACCCTGATTTTATGCCCTCTCTGGCCTTTGATCTTGATCTTGTATTCTAATTGGTTGTCAGACTCCTATGGGGCCATGCAGGGGCAACTCTGTAGGCTGTGAGTCCAGGTTTGGTTGAGCATTGCTTCTTCCCAGTTGCCCTGTGGTGAGGTGGCTAAAGGGCCAATACTATCATGCCTTAATCCCATCACCCTGGAGCTGAAGGGGGATCTTTGTTATGTAGAATAGACTGGCCCAGGCCTTTTAATGGCCCATTGACAAAGGTGGGGGCGGCTGAGTTTCTGCCTCCTTTGAGTTTCTATTTCTCTTTTTAGGGAAAATATTCTCCCTTTTTAATATTTCCTAAAATATTTCATTTCTCTAGGAGAGGGATGGATTTGAACTTCCAACACACCGTGGGAAGAAAACTCAATGGGGAAGGGAGAAAACCAGTGGGAAAATTGTCTTTAAAAAAATATATCAATCATTAGTAAAAGGAACACCACCAGTCAGTCTCGCCAGATCTCTGCCAACCGTAATTTATAGGGTTTTTCCAAGATGGATTTCAATTCCTATCATTCCGGGCCGAAGCCCATCCAGCAGATGAAAACGATCTGTTCTGGGGAAATGTCCACTCCTGCCCAGACACGGTGGATCGCACTTCCCTCCTCGCGGCCTCTGGTCATATTTGGGGGAGGCTAATGGGGACCTTTTTCATCACACCCGGAGGGCGCCCGGTTGGAGAAGGAAGCGGCCTCCGCAGGCGAACAAGTCCGGGCAAAGCGCCTTCCAGAAACTGGGAGCAAAGCACGTTCTTTTCCTGCATCCTGATTGATCAGCAGATCCGCGAGGGGCGAAGACAGCAATGAACTCCCATTTTGATTGGCTCTAAGTTGCGGACAGCCTCTTTGGGGCCGAAGCAAAAGGTGACGTCGCGGCGCGCAGGCGCACTAAGCGTCAGCCGGCCAGGGGCGGGGCGTCGGTCTCCCCAGCTCTATAAAAGAGAGCGGGCAAGCCGGTTCGCGCGAAAAGTTTCCCGCTCTCGCTGACAGGATGTTTGAGGCGCGGTTGATTCAGGGCTCGCTGCTGAAGAAGGTCCTGGAGGCGCTGAAGGACCTGATCACGGAGGCCTGCTGGGACCTGGGCTCGGGCGGCATCAGCCTGCAGAGCATGGACTCCTCGCATGTCTCCCTGGTGCAGCTCACCATGCGCTCCGAGGGCTTCGACACCTATCGCTGCGACCGCAACATCGCCATGGGAGTCAATCTCCTCAGGTAGCAGCCGAGCGAGCGCGCGTGGGGTGGGGGTGGGGAGACGTCGACCAAGGCGCGAATTCGCCTCATACGCATCGAAAGGCGGGAACCATCCCTGCGCCGGTCGCGCCTCTTGTGACGTAACCCTCGGCGCGCCATGGCGGGAAAGCGCATAGTGTCAAACAGGCTTCGCGCGCTCTAGTCCTGGAAGGGGATTGGTTGCGCTGGGTTACGTCTTTCGGCGCGCTGCGGCCCGATTAGTCGCCCTGCTCCTTCGGGGCGTGGCTTGTCTTTTTGGCGCGGGATTTTGCAGGGGCTCTGCGAGGCAGCATGGCGGCTTTTGCATTTGCAATAGAATAGAATAGAATTCTTTATTGGCCAAGTGTGATTGGTCACAGAAGGAATTTGTCTTTGGGGCATATGCTCTCCGTGTACATAAGGAGAATAAAAATGCATTCATCAAGAATCATAAGATACAACACTTCGTGATAATCATAGGATACTAAATAAGCTATCAAATCAGACTAGGAAACAAAAACAATATAAATTGGGAAGATAAAAGCAACATGGTTATAGTCATAAGTGGGAAGAGATAGGCAGTAGGAAGGAAGAGAATAAGTAATTTGACTGTTGTGGGAATTAGTTGGTTAGCAGAGTGATGGCATTGGGGAAAAAATCCTTGTGTCTCGTTCTTGTCTGCAGTGCTCTATAGTATCGTTTTGAAGGTAGAAGTTGAAACAATTTATGTGCAGGATGTAAGGGGTTAGGAAAGGAAGGGGGTGGGGAGAAGGCAGGGCAGGCGTCCCTCTTAGCCCCTGGTGAAGAGGCTCATCCTTCCCGGCCATGTTTCCTCTGTGATGGAAGCAGTCCTTTGGGACTCCCAAGCTCAAGACAACATAGGGTGCCCCTTGCTAGGGTTTGTCTGGCCTTTGTTGCAGATGGAATTTCCAAATCTTTGCTCAGGGTTTCCCTGTGTTCCAGAAAAGGGCAACTTGTTACAAGTTTATTGCAATGCCTGCACATTCAAGGTTGCTAGAGGGTCCTCCTTTCCCAGTTGACATATTCAACACTTTAATCCTCTCTGTGTCTACGACAAAAATCAGTGAAAATAGGGGGGGTGGGGGGCATATATTTTTTTCCAGCATCAGAAAAACTGGTTTATTTTCCAGAATGTTTCTCAATGATAATACAGAAATGACAATGAGGTGCTTTCTAAATTTCCCCCTAGAAAGTATGTTGAGTTGTGTGAACTTCTGACCACCCTTAATCATAGATAGGAAAGGGGCTGGATCAAAACCAATTTTTGGATCAGGAAATAAAATTGTGTAAATCTATGCTGTTGCGTTTGATTTTAAAGTAATACCTTCTGGATCAAGGACGTTGAGGATATTGTTGGATATCTGATAAGGCTTAACACAGAGCACCCAAACTGACACATAATGCGGTTGTGTTTCCAAAAAGTAACAGAATTGCTTGCTGGGAAATGTGTGGCTTGTGGGTCCAAGCAGGCAAGGAAGCCTGTTTTCTAACCCCACTTTGTACAGAAAGGCTTCTGCTTGGTTTATGTGAAAATAAATCTACAGAGTTAGGAAGTTGACATGTTTTGTTCTCTGGAAGCTTTTACAATTGAATTTTGACTCAGTTTCTTTTTGCTTTTCCCTTGGGACAACAGCTTACTGATCTTATCAGCTTGCACTGACTTGTTCAATGTATCTCATGTTGTGTATTGTCCAAATAATACAGTATATCAAAAAAATGAAATATACATTTTTGTTCTTTCCTAGTATGTCCAAAGTGCTCAAGTGTGCTGGGAATGATGACATCATCACCCTGAGAGCTGAAGACAATGCTGACACACTGGTTTTGGTATTTGAAACACCAAGTAAGTTTTAACTGAATTATTAAATCTGTCTCTTCTTGGCAGTAGGTATTCATAATGAAACTAGAAAAGGGTAAGATACATTCTGATGTCAGAATGGAATCCTTTGAAGGAGAATATAGAACATCCAAATTTATGTCCAGGTAGATTTTACTTTTGCAGACCAGAATAGAAAGTTGTTTTAGATGTGGCAATTTAAAGAAAAGACATGACAAGAACATTGCAAGCTATGAAAGCTAATTGCTGCACAACAAATCATTTGGAAAGCATATGTACAAAAGGCAATATTCTGATATTCCTTAGTGTGTGACATTCCTTTAGAACAGTGATCCCCAACCCCCGGTCCGCGGACCGGTGCCGGTCCGCGGAGTACCTGGCACCGGGCCGCGCAGCGGCCGGGGGCCATGATCGCGAGGGAGGGGAGGTAAGCTAAAGGGGCATGAATTAAGGCCGGGCGTTCGGTTGCTGAGCAGCGCACGCAAATTGGTGGCTGGGGTGGCCGGGCGCGTGCCTGGGACGGTGTGCGGAGCAGGGCCACCGGACTGAGCCTCTCTCAGAGGCGGTTGGTGGGCGTGTGCCGTCGCGAGGTTTCGCCGCGAGGAATGTGAGAAGCCCAGGTGATTGTTTCTTCCCCCCCTCTTCCCCGCGAGCTCTCGCCGGCGCTGGGCTTTCCCCTCGCTCGTCTGCGGCCGCCGTTTTTGTCTCCCGCAGAGGCTGTTCCCCGAACCACCGCCACCACCACCAACCCGGCCTCCCCTGTCAGCGCCCCGCGTCATGTCGTGATCTCCGGGCAGACGTGTGAGACCAGGGAGGTGGCGGTGACGGCGGCTGCTGCTGCTGCTGCTGCTGCAGCCGCCGATGGGGCTGCTCCGGATTATGAAAGTCGTGGTTGTGTGTGTGTGAATGCGATTTTCGCTGGCAGAGCACTCGGGCCACAACACGAGTGATGTCAAATTGACCACGCCCAACCCAGCCCCACAGGGTCAAACACAATCCTGATATGGTCCTCAATGATATCGAGTTTGACACCCCTGCTTTAGATCCTGATAGTGTTTTAATAGACATAAAAAAGATGAATAAAGACTAACCTCTATGTTATTTTTATGGAAGGCCTGCCTGAAAGTTATAATGGTAGATTGTCCACAGATTTAAGCAGGCGAACACCCTGAGAACAGGGGCATATCAGAGAATGCAGACTTGAGAATAACCTGTCAGGACACGGTAGGACTTCCTCTAGCTACCTTAGAAAGTGCCTTCCTTGTTACAGACTTAGGCAGTGTATTAACAATTTATCCCAAAAGCACAAAAGCTCCTGGGCTGTGCGCAAAGGCTCCAGGGAAGAGACGCCCCCCCACCCCTGCGCGCGCTCAGTGGGCCACGGTAAAATTATCAAAGGCTGACTGGTCCGCGGCGATAAAAAGGTTGGGGACCACTGCTTTAGAACATCAATTGTTTATGGTGGTCAGATATAGGAATGTTTTCCAAAATAATCCTGTCGGTGGTTCTCTACACCTGTACCTGAGAGGGGGGTTGTTCTTCTGGACTTGAGCTAGACCAGCAGGTGGCAGCCATGGCTAGGAGAGCCTTTGCCACAGCTTCAAGTTGTTCACCAGTTGTGTCCACTCCTCAATTGGAACAGGGGGGAGGTGTGCTCAGTTACTCATGGCCTAATTACCTCTAATTGGATTATTGTGCTTTGCATGGGGCTGCCCTAAAAGAGTATCTGGAAGCTTCAGTCAGTGCAAACTGGAGCAGAGCAGGCAGTTTTAGCTGAGCTTCTAAAACAACAAATTTTAAGGCTCCATAAGATGCATTGATTGCCAGTCTGCTAACACTTACCAAAATATATTTTTTACTCCTGTGTTTAATGTCATACTGATGACAGCTTCCAACTGAACTTGAACATTCATTATATAATATAAAAATAACATAACCCGCACAATCAGACTTAAATGTGCAGTTTGATGTGAATGGTTTGAAATATAAAACATTTTTAAATATAATTCCAATCAGAAGCTGATTATATGAAGACTTGTTTGCAGCATTTTCAATCTACTATGCGTAACCCTTGACTTAGGACTACAGTTGGACTGGAGTTTTGGTGGTTATGATATCCCACATGATTTCTTGGTTCAGCAGCCACATTCCCTGTTCTTCTGGTCATTAAGCGACTGCAACACAAAAGCTGCCTGCAGCAGGCCAGGCAGCTTCCCTCCCTGCACAGAAGGAACTCCAATCAGGTTGCAGAAGCAAAGCTTTGATCTGTCGTTGCAGGATCTCCCCTCCCTCTGCAGTGAGCTGCCGAAACACCTTCAATCCCAAAGGTTCAACCTTCCCTTCTGCAGGTTTTTGGAGGAGTTCCCCTCCTCTTGGCAATCAGCCCCTTTCCTCTGCAATCTGGCAGGCAGAAACGAGCACCTTCCCCCTGGCAGCTTCCCCAATGACTGCCACAGGAGCACAGAGAATTTGGCAACTGGTTTGAAGTGCGAACAGGTTGCCAAGCAGTGAGATTACGATCAAAGACTGGTTTTGTTGCTGTCTTTTATTTAATACGTATTCAGATAGCTTTGCAGATTAGGGCTAGTAAACAGTATTGGGTCAGGAAATTATTTTGTTCTGGTAAGCAATGTTTTTTTTTTAACAGATCAGGAGAAGGTTTCAGACTATGAAATGAAATTAATGGATTTGGACGTAGAACAGCTTGGAATTCCAGTAAGTGGGTTTTTATCTCAAAAGTACCATTATTGAATTCGTTAAATGTAAGCGCTATCCTGGATGGTTAAAGACTGGCTGGCTTGTTCTCTTTTGACTGAATCTACAGCAGCTGCAACAATCAAAAGCATTACTGTGCTTGCTAATATTCTATTTTGCCATTTTGATACAGGTAGTCCTTGCTTTAGTGATCCTAATTAAGACCAGAATTTTAGTCACTAGGTGAAATAGATGCATCACTTGGCAACAGCAGTTTCTGTAGTCCTGAGTAAAGTCAAGCTAGGATCTCATGCTTCTCCTACCTTGTTGCCTTCTCTTCAACTCCGCCTCCCTGCAGCCTCCCAGGTGACCTCCTGTCTTCTCCCCACTGTTGATGAGGCGTGCCCAACTTTAACCCTTTGGAAGGTGGCAGAGTGGCCAAAAGGGCAGATAGGGAGAAGTTGAAATCTATCCTGTGGTCCTAAACATGAGCAGGCAGCTAAGCAGCCACATTTTGATTACTGTATTTTTCAGAGTATAAGACACACCAAGATTTTGAAGGGGCAAATTTAAAAAAAGATTGCATTCTGCAGACCTCCCAAAAACGACCCATTTTTGTCAAAGGGGCATGCATAGCCTGTAGGAGGCTTGTAGAGTGCCCCTGTAGTGTGTGTGTGTGGGGGGGGGGGGTTGAGCAAAAAAACAGCTCTCTGGAAGCCTCCTAAAAGCTATGCACTGCCATTTTTGCAAAGAGGGCAGGGTTTCGGGAGGCCAAAAATGCTGTATTCAGTGTATAAGACGGACCCAGATTTTCACCCTCTTTTTTAAGGGAAAAAGGTGTGTCTTATACTCCAAAAAATACAGTATGTGACTGGACTTCCTGCCATGGCCATAACTTAAGACATATGTAGAGTGCCTCAGGAATTCATATGGATACTTGAACAGGTTACGGTTAAGTAGGAACTGCCTATACAGGCAGTTTGATACAGGCATCTACTCTTAATGCGGAGGAGATTAAAAACAAATGTTAAGTTTTGTGTTGCAGATTTGTATTATAGTTTGGAAGCAGGAGTGTGATTAAAACTTAACTCATAAAATTAACATTTTTTAATCCTGTGCTTAAAGCCATTAGAATATGCAACGGTAAAATACATATAGTCCTCAACTGTTAGTAAGAGTGGTGTTGCTAACAAGTGAAATCTGGCTTGCCCAATGTCTTTGCTTTAGCAGAAAATTGCAAAAGGTGGTCACCAACCAGGGACTACCTGTTAAAACTGTTGGAAAAATAAATATTTGCTTCTCTTGTTAATTTTTTAAAAAAATGTTCATTTGATTTGCATCTGTTTCACTGGCCCTACTAGTATCTGTCCCAGGAGAAATGGAGCACAATCCAGGTGTTGACTTTAGCCTAAACGAGTCCTACAATTCCTAAAGCTTATACAATCTTTCAGGAACAAGAATACAGCTGCGTGGTGAAAATGCCTTCGGCTGAATTTGCCCGTATCTGCCGCGACCTCAGTCACATCGGAGACGCCGTTGTAATCTGCTGCACAAAAGATGGTGTCAAATTTTCCGCCACAGGAGAACTTGGGAGTGGAAACGTCAAACTGTCGCAAACCAGTGTCGTTGATAAAGAGGAGGAAGCTGTAAGTAGGCCCCGAGGAAGCTTAAACTCTCTTTGTTATCATTGCGCTCTCTCTCTCCTCTTGGTTCTTTAATCGTCATTCATTTTTTGCAGGTATCAATAGAAATGAATGAAGCTGTCCAGCTGACTTTTGCTTTGAGATATTTGAATTTCTTCACCAAAGCTACACCTTTGTCTCCCACAGTTATACTCAGTATGTCTGCGGATGTTCCCTTAGGTGAGTGGAATATTGCGGGTCTCGCTGAAAAATGATGCCAAAGGCAATTTTCATTGATTTGATTGAAGGCTTCAGGCTGGCCATTAACTGTTTTCCTTGGCTCTCTTTTTGTCTCCTGCAGTTGTGGAATACAAGATAGCAGATATGGGACATTTGAAATATTATTTGGCCCCAAAGATTGAAGACCAAGAAGAATCGTAGGAAATTAAGGGAGGTGGGGAATTTGATTTTGTGAGGCTGGTAGCCCCCCAGTGTTCCTTTCAGTTGCTCAGTCTTTGTGCGCCAGATGCACTTAGATCCTATTGTAGATATTTCCATGTAAATACTTCTCCTTTTTATTATGCGAGTACCTAAAATAGTTGTAGAAGCTTTTTGTTTTATTGTTCAGCTTTTAATCCTTTTCGTATGAAAGTGATTGTGGTATTTAAAAACGAATAACTTCTGTGTGTGAGGAGCCTTGGGACCCTTTAGATGCCATTTATCCATAACGACTCTGCATGAGAATCGGAATTTTGCAGTATTTTTCACCCTATTAGTTGAAACAAGGACTGCAAAAAGAAATGTTTGGAAGGGGAAAAATGTTCTTATGGCTTACCTGGAAATGGAAAACTTCGAAAACGAATACTTTTCAATAAAGAATATTTCATTTTTTTCTTTTGTCTCGTGACAGTTTATCATAACCGCCCAATCTCTTGGATCCTACTTGCCTTGTTCATTTCTCCTGCGGATAGGTTTTCCTTGCCTGCCGTATTTCAATTCTAGGTGATTGCTTAAGATTAATTTTTGCCTGAATGTTTAATAAAATTACCAAGTTTCAGAATATAAAACCTTAAGACTGCAGGTTTTGAAGAAGCATTAGTCAAGATGGCCAAGGATTTATTAGATGCATTCCAACTGCTGTCAAGAAGTTGAGTATTTCTAGCCAAATTTTTAAAAAGTTATTAAAAGTGAACAGGATTCTGACACTTTCAGTTCACCCTGAAAAAAGGATGGAAAAAGACTCAACCTGAGTGTGCGCGCACAAACACCCACACACCAAGACTTGAGGGCGTGCTCCAAAATTTCATAAATCACCTATTATATCTCCCTAAAATTCTCTTCCCTTATAAATATTTTTCCTAATCTACACACTCCCCTTATATCTTTTAATATTTAAGAATAGCCCCCCTATAATTCACTCCTTGGTAGAGCACCCTATCATACATTTATACTCTAAAATTAATCATACAATCACACAATTCTAAATACTTTCAACCATACCAATTTTAGTCTAACTGCAACTTACACATATACAGTCATATAAAATATATTGTCTTATAGATAATAAATTGTAAATTTTATAAATAATGTAAGTTAATTGCTTCATACAAAGATTTTGAATATATTCTTAACCTAATTATAAATTTATTTGTAAATATATTCCCCTCTTTTTTCCAAATCAATTCGTAAGAATATTATAAAGATATAATTCCAATTTTATATAAACAATACCTTAAGTGTAATAAATATAAACTTTATAATTATTAAATATAATATATACACAGGAGTAATTGCAATTTAATCTGATGTAAATGTAGACCTGCCTCTGGCAAATAATCTGTAACTCTCTTCATAAAACCCAACCTTCCCGTAGGGGGGGCATTCTGGGATCCTTTGACTTTTGATCACAATTGAGCCCAACATTTCTGCTAAGTGAGTTTTACCCCATTTTATGACCTGAGTGAATCACTAATTGATAGCATCACGGTCATTAAGTGAATCTGGCTTCCCCAATTGCCGCTGCGTGTTAGGGGGTCTGAAAAGTGGATTGGTGACCCTGGGACACCGCAGCCGTCATTAATAGGAAGCAGTTGCCAAGCACATCTGGATTCTGTCCTTGGGGACACTGCAAAGGTAACAAAAGCAGTTATAAGAACTCTGAGACAAAAATCATTGAATATATGTTAGTAAGGTAGTCATGTAATGTATATTATCATTAGAATTGTGGAGGCTGAAAAATAGTTTGTAAATTAGAGAAACAATTTGTATAAGGATATTATTAAATATGTATAAAATGTGATTAATAGGGAAAAGCTAGGATTAAGTAATTTGATAAACACTTGAAAAATAATTGATGCTGGAAGTGCATATTGAATAATGAAAAAAGGAAGAATCACGTCTTTGAATATTAGAATGATTGGGGAAGGGCTAAAATAGAGGTAGAAATAAGGGAAAATATCAGAAACAGATGTTAAAGAGGATTCAACGTATGGCAGAACTAGGAGAAGGATGATAGTAAGAAATCACCTGTTAGTAAAGCTAAAAATGAAATGTAATTACTAGGACGACTTCTGTTTATTGGCATTGAACTGCAGGACCATCAGGAATTAAACCATTCCAGCAATGAGATGTATAAAAAGTAAAATACTTTATATTATTATTATTATTATTATTGATGATGATGATGTAAGGACTCGATCTGTTGAGCTACCAACCGGCCTCAAAGGCTGTGAGTCTCATCAAAGATTAATGACATAATAACAATAAAACAAGAAAGAAAAGCGGGTCCCTGAACCAGGCGGGGCTCCAGGGCACTTCAGGGAACGCCCGGGGCGGCCAAAATCCCCGGGGCCCGTGGAGGGAGCCCGCGGGGGGCTTCGGCCACTCCTGCATCCCAGCTCTTGCACGCGTCTCTCGGAGCTGCAGCGCTGCCGAGCCGGGCGGGGCTCCTGCGTGCGTCGCCCATGCGCGGCAGGGAGGAGCCCGGGGCGGCCGCTTCCTCTGTGGGCGGCGCGGCACCAGTCGACTTCCTGGGCAGGCGAGGCGGCCATGGGTCGGGCCTCCAGGTAGGAGGGCCGGCGGGCCGGCGAGGAGGGAGCTTCGCCCGGGGGGACCCGGGGGTGCCTGGGGGAGGGGGGGCTGAGGATGCTGGAGAAGGGAGGGGAGGGTCTCAGGCAACTCGCCCCCCCCTTGCAGAGGGCCGGACTCCAACTCCCAGAGCTCCTCGCCCTGCCACCATTCCCCCCGGGGAATTCTGGGAGTTGAAGTCCAGGCCTCAAAGCGGCTGACGAGGGAACGCCCCTCCCAGGTGGCTCAAAGGGGGAGCCCCGGATGGTTGGGGGTGAAAGGGGGACTCTAAACTACTTAGAAAGGGCTGCAAAGCTCTGTGAAGGGGTATATAAGTCTAAGTGCCCTCCCTCCCTCCCTCCTTCTTTCGGACCCAGATTATTGGGGGGGGGGCATAGGCGGACTCAGCAAACTGCTTAGAGAGGAAAGCCGTATTTAAGTCTCTTGCCCCCCCTTCCTTTGCAACTGCCCCAATTTATGACCCTAGCATTGGTGCCTCCATTACCGTCGTGGGTCAAGGATGATTAGCTCTCCCTATCCAACCTGGGAAGGAAAGTTTGTTTTCTGGGCTTTCAAAGTGTCTTCCTTGCGTGGGCCTTGCTTCACTTAAAGTATCCAGAGCTTCCTCTCCGCTTTGCTGTCTCTGGTGCAGGTTGTAGCTCTGTTGCCGCTGCTTCTGCTGGAGAAGATGCCGTCCAGGACGAATTTGGCTGCTTCCATCCCCAGCAGCAAAGTGAAGTATTCGAAGCTCACTTGCACAGATGAAGGCTACATCGACCTGCAGGTAAAAGGAAGGAAGGGGCGCCTTTATTTTATCTTTCTCTTTATAATCCCACCATTACGTTGGGGAACTCAGAAGCAGACTCCACGATGCCCCAGCTTCTGTTTTCTCTCCGCAACAACCACAACAACAACAGCCAACCTTTCCAGTGGGTTGGGCTAATAGACAGGGACTGTCCCACAGTCAGCCAGCTAACCGGATCTTCCAGTTTTTCACCCAGCATCTTCCCCAGAAGGACCCTCTTTTGTTACATGCATTGCAAAGGCTGGGGGGTGGGGGGGGGCTGGCTGGCCTAGGATCGTCTCCTGCAGTGACTTCTTTGTAACCCAGATTTAAAGTCTTCGAGTTCCCCAGCCCATTTTCAGACATGACAATTTCCTCTGACCGTTTGGAGAAGGGAGGAAACCTGAGGGGTCTTGTTTGCCCAAGGAATCTCTTCCCTTTCCTGAAAGCGCAGCTCGGCCCAGGGGTCCCTGCTCCTCTTCTCTGCCCTCTTGGTCCCAACCAGGACATCTGGAGGGAGAGAATGCAGAGGGAAGAACAACAGTGGCCTTGGCAAGACAAGGCTGTGGCTCCTGATGGATTTACAGCAGGAGCCACATGTGGCTCTTTCATCCCTCTGCTGCGGCTCTCTGTCTCCGGTGGGCTTTGATAGGGCTTTCAGTTAGGACAGGTAGAGGGAAAAGGATGCCGCTCTAGGAGGAGACTCTATCATGGGGGAACCGGACTTCCGGTTGGCTCCAGAATTGAACGGGGGGCTTCCGGTTAGGACGTTTGTGACTCTTTGAGTATTTAAGGTTGCCGATCCTTGATTTACAGGCCAAGGCCAAGTTCAGCCCATCTGGGAGCCTCTATTAAGGCTAACCTTAACCCCTGACATGTCTCCCCGCTTGCCATCACCAGAAAGTGTGGATGCGCCACTGGAGGCTCTTAAGAAGAGATTGGATGGCCACTTCTGCAAAAGAGTAGAGCATCTCCTGCTTGAGAAGGGGCTGGACTAGAAGACCTCCAAGGTCCCTTCCAACCCTGTTATTCTGTGTTCCCACTGGTTCCAAAAAGTCATCCAGATGAGGCTTCTTGACCCAATCTGTGGTTTATTTGATGTCTTCCCTCTGCTCCCTCTCATCTTTTCTGTTAGAACTGTGGTTAATACGGGGCAGAGTTATGGCGGCAATTGTTTCAAGCTACGAGTAGCCCTCAACTTACAACAGTTCATTCACTGACCGTTAAAGTTACAACGGCACTGGGAAAAAAGTGACTTATGGCCATTTTTCATACCTACAACCGTTGCAGCATCCCCGTAGTCACATGATCAAAATTCAGGCACTGTGGCAACTGACTCATGTCTATGACCGTTGCGGTGTCTCAGGGTCGTGTGATCCACTTTTGCGACCTTCTGACAAGCGAAGTCAGTGGACAAGCAAGATTCATTTAACAACCGTGTTGCTCACTTCGTCACTATGGCAAGAAAAGTCATCAAATAGGACGAAACAAATGTTTCTCTTAGCACGAGAAATTTTGAGCTCCATGGTGGTCGTAAGTCAAGGACTACCTTTATATAGTAAGGAATCCCCAATATCATTAACCTGGGAGTGGTCTTTGCAACTTTGGCAACTTTAAGGTGTGTGGACTTCCAGAATTCCCCAGCCAGCATCGTGCAGGGAGGATTCTACACCTTGAGGTCATAAAGATTGAGAAACACTGCTATAGAGAGTAAGGAAGATCACACACACACCCCATAGAGAGATGCAAGATCCTTAAGTTATCTAAAGTATAGAAAATGTATTAATAGTTAATATAACTAATAGAGTTAAATAAATTATAATTGTAATATTAGATACTTAAGGTATTGGAAATTAAGCCAAGATGAGATTAAATAATGAATAAGATTGTATACTTTAATGCTGGCACCAAATATTTGTACCCAGATGCCACACTGGTTAATGGAAAATTGATTGTTTATATAAAAATAAAAATAAATTTTTTTAAAAAAAAGAAGAAAGGAGAGATATGCAAGATCCATGATCGGAGGGTGAGGGATGCAACATATTTTAAGTCCTCAAACTACAAGGTAGCTTTTGGAAGCAGCTCACCCTCTCCCTAATTCACACTTAATTCACTAACTCACACCTCATTCCCTGAGAAGGAAAAGGCTAGCACATTCACACTTGCAAGATTCTGTTGTGCAAGCCAACCACAATCTAAGTCGTCTAAACCTTCCCATGCATTTGTTTCCCTGGTCTGTCTACCTCGCAGGGTTGGCAGTATCTCCCACTGCCCCCCTCCAAATGAAAACGAAGGAAGGAAGGTGGGAAAATACCAGCTCCCTGGAGAAGGACGTAGAGTTTTTATCTTTCCTCCCCAAACTTGGATGGAAAGCTGTGGCCATGGGATAGTCTTCTCCCCCCACCTCCCAGTCCCTGTCTCCCACACCTCACAAGCAGCAGTGTTTGCCAAGATGATGGGACATGGAGTCCTGTAAGGCTGGATTCCATCTGCTGGCGGTGTTTTTTTTCTGACTCTTTCATCTGTTTGCAGAGATGTCCACCAGGGGGCAGCCTTGTCCTGTCACTTCTTCCCTTTCACAGCAGGCGTGTAGAGAAAAATCTTTAAGTAATAATAGGAGCATCACTAAAAAGACCCCTGTTAGCATGGCTCCCTTACCCCCCCCTCAAAAACAAAAATATAGTAGAAAAGAAAAACCGGAGTGTATGAAACTGCTTTATTTGATGTGCCCCCGCCTCTCCCCCCCGGCTCTGTTTTTTCTTTCCCAAGTCTGAGCATGAACTAAAAGAGACGGGTGAACTTCAAGCCAGCATGATCGTAAATTTAGATTTACATACATGAATGTCTATAAAAACGTGTCTTAAATCTCTCCAAATTTGTTGACGTGGCTCCAGGAGCTGCTGGTGCACCAAGTTTTACCACCTAACCTGTTCTTCACACCTTTATTGTTATATCCGTTCACGCCCCAGTTGGACTGGTTTGCCTCAGGAGAAAAGTATCTTCCTGGGATGGTTTTATCTCTCTCCTTTAGTTCTCTGCTTTAAATGGTTTTTTTTTTTTTTTTTGGCAGAAACGCCGCTCAATTGGCTTGTGCCTTTCCTGGTGGGGGATTTAGATCCGTGAATGTTGGGAGAGGATCCAGTCAGGGCAAATGCTGAAAGTCTTCTTTAAAAAGTTATTTTCCATCTCATTTCCAAGTAGAAAAAGACTCAGAACGATTTAATGTTTTGCTGGAAAAACAGCTCTTAAAAAGAACTTTATGTCCCAAATTGGGGATCTTTCAGGTACTCTGTTTCCCTGAAAATAAGACCTTCCCGGATAATAAGCCCAATTGGGCTTTTGAGTCCATGCAGTCTGTGGAGCTCTGGAGAAGCAATGGGAGGTGGAAAAAGAGAACTTGGGGAATAGCCATTCAAATAACCTATCGAAAAGTGATGGGAAAAATTCAGAAGAAAAGATACAAGACATATAAAAAGAAGAAAAAGAGAAAAGAAAAACTAGGAATTGGAGATGAGTAGAATGAAATGAAATATTTTAAACATGGTATATTGAATTAGGATGTGGTGTGAGCTATATTAATACCTTTAGGTGTGCAAAGTAATTACGTTAAATGTTTACTACATAAAAAAACTGAATTTGAAGATGCATGTTACTTGTAAAAAATAGATGGAAAGGGAATGATGAATTTGGTTTATTTTAAATGGGAAAAACCACATTGTTTACAGAACAAAAATTAAAATTGGAAAATAGGAGAGGAAAAGTTATATGGCAAAATTTGAAAATGGAAATATAAAGTAAAATGTATTATGTAGATGTGAAAATTTTAAAGGGTGAATCGGACAACACTTCGTTCATAAAAGAACTTTTAATTATGTAACAAAAATAAAAAAATAAAAAACTTTGTTCAAAAAAAAAAAGAATGTGGGGATCTCAGCGGGGGGGGGGGCGGTTTTGCCCTGACCCCATTTTTTTTCTCCTAGTTCAAGAAAAGCCCCCCAAAGGTGCCTTACAAGGCCATCGCGCTGGCCACAGTGCTGTTCTTGATTGGGACCCTCCTCATCATCATTGGAGCCCTCCTCCTCGCGGGATACATTAGCCAGGGGGTAAGTCGTGGGCGGTGATTCTGTCCCAGGGTTTCTTGTGGGGAGGTCTGGGCGGGTGCTCTGCATTATCCAAGAAAAGAGCCAGAGAGACCACCTTGGAGAACGGCCTGCGTAGAAACCCCCTCTAGGATCAGGGGGGTGTCAGTTGGGGCTCCAGAATTCGGGAGGGCTCTGGTGGCTTGGAAATTGGAAGCTCCTTTAATGGAATTCAGCTGATTGATTCCTCTCTTGGAGTCTCTCTTTTCACGACTCTCGTGAAGGTTAGTGTTCTGACCGAGGCTTCCCCAAAACATGAAGCAAACTCCATGTCCCCACAAAAGGAGTTTATTAATTGACTGTGAATTCTGCTCCTTCACATCCAGCAAAGTCTTCCAAAGGAAGATTTACAGTCACAGACTTTATCTGGCTTGGAGAGCTGCCAGGCTGATATCTGCAGAACTTGGCAAGGAGTCTTGGAGAGTTCATGAACCAATGAAGTGAATTGTTCTCCTGCAAACTCCACTCTCCTTTCACTCCTCTTTTCTTTCCTCCGGGAGGGGCCATTCATCGTCCACCTGTGGCCTTACTCCCAAGTCAACCCCTGTTCTTTAGCTGTTCCCTTCGTCTGGCCACTCCAGCTGTCCTTCTGCCTCACTGATGACTCTGAAGGCAGCTGATAACTGTCGGACGCCCATCCGACCTCTTGAAAGAGGTCTCTGCCTCCAACACAGAGCCCTCATCAGAGCCTTCCCCAGACTCCAGGACTGGCCCAGGTTCCTCCCCAACCTCCTCACTGTCCGAATCTGCTGCCAGCTCCACTGGCATGCCACAACACTTAGAGCAAGTGGGAGACAAATACAGGCTGTCCTTGAGTTACGACCACAATTTTGGTTGCAAGGCGAGACACTTGTTAAATGGTTTTGCCACTTCGCAATCTTCCTTGCTGCAGCTGTTAAGGGCATCCCTGCAGTTGTTAAGTTGCTAACACAGTTATTAAATGGGTCAACCTTTCCCATTGACTTTGCTGATCCCCTTCACAACAGGGGATCACATGATCCTGGGACATTGAGGCTTCCCTGAAGCTTCCGGAGGGCGAAAAAACGGCACAACCCGCAAACCGGAAGTCCCGGACTTCCGGTTTGCGCATTGGGCTGTTTTTCGCCCTCCGGAGGCTTCAGGGAAGCTTCCGAAGGGCAAAAAACGGCCGAAAATCAAGGCCGAAAATCAGCTGGCCATTGCACGCACGTGTGCTGGAGCTGACAGGGTAACACCTTGCGTGCCCTCAGAAATGGCTCCATGTGCCATCTATGGTATGCGTGCCATAGGTTCGCTATCACGAAGCTAGACTCTCCCCCACCCCAGGGTTTTCCATGCATGGGGGAAAGGGAGCGTCCTTGAACCTGGGGCTCCCTGCTCCCCATCCAGCCTCTTCACCATTACACCCCCCAGGCCATGGGGCCGAGAAGGAGGGATTGGTCCAGAGTCGGCAGGAAAAATTTTGTGGCTAATGGTCCATCCCATCCCCTTTACCCTGGGGCCATTTTAAAGGTGGAGCCAGTCTCCATTTCGTGGGGTGGGGCATTTTAGTGTCTTCCTGCAACCCCCTGGAGATCATCCATGTTCGCCTTCCCTGCTGCCTTGGAGGCCTTGAGCTGTGACCTTCTTCTCTTCCTCCTCCTCTTCTTCCATCCTCCAGGGAACCGATCGCGCTGTTCCCGTCTTGATCATCGGCATCCTGGTTTTCCTCCCCGGCTTCTACCACTTGCGCATCGCCTACTTCGCTTCCAAGGGCTACCGGGGCTTCTCCTACGACGACATCCCAGATTTCGACGATTAGGAAGAATGAAGAGCACGGAGCTTTGGGCGGCCCACATCTGGGCCTGGCTCCAGAGAGGAGGTGCAAAAAATGAGCTCCGTGGAGTGCGGCTCTCTTTGGACAACCCGCCTTGCAGCTGTTAATACTCATTCAGGATTTTTTTTGGTAGGACTTTCAATTCTTGTTTTCCTCTCTGGCCCCTCTGAGAAAATTAGCTGTGTCACACGGAGGAGGCCTCGCATGAGACATCTTCTGGTTTGAGGTGGGAAGTTCTTGACAGCTGGGTTCCCACCAAGCCACAGGAGGAAAAAGAAACTCAGGGGTTTGATAGGCACTTCTACTTTTTTATTATTATTATCATCATTTCACTTCTCCCTCTAGAGCAGAACCTCTGCGAAGCTGACATCTGGATGCAGGGTTGAAAGGCGGAGCGCTAATTAAATTTGTTTAGGCCAGCAGTCAGCAACAAAAACGCTGACCTCTCGTTGTTGAATTGTGACACCCAATGCAAGCACAGCCTTGAATGCTTCTCTGAGCTCCTTTTGCAGGGGAATTAAGGCGGCTTGTGGCTTGGCCCGTCATAGAGATGAGGCAGAATAATTTTAGCGTTCGAAACATGTTGCGTTTCCCCCCCCCCCCAAAGAAATCCATATTTCCCCTTGGGCAGCATGCAGCGGATTTGAGACAGAAGGGGCTTCATGTTTCCTCCTTGGCAGAGAGTGGGCCCTCTCACACTGACAGATTTTGGTTAGGTCAGGAAAAGCGTGTCGCTAGTCCTCTTGAAGCAAGCAGTGGGGGATTTTCTCCAATCCCAGCTTGATCTCTTCAGGATCTCGGCAAAGAAGAGATTTTGTGATCAGATTCTGCTCTCCCATGTCTTGAGATGTTCAACCCAGGTCTGCGGGTCAGGGATCCCTTCCTAGAATCCCCAGATCCCATTCCAGGGCTGATAGAATTGGCTCCGGGGAGGGTAAGCCAAAAGGTAAGGTGGCATCCTCAGACAGAGTTGAGATGGGGCCAGACAAGACAACTCTGTCAGAAAATAATGTAGAGCACATTCCACAGACATCAAAATGAAATGATATTGTAAAAATAGGTCAAAGGCAAAGGCAGAAAATCAAATACTTGGTTAAAAAGTGTCCCGTTCTCCACAAACGAATACTCAGACACGCCTGTTTCAAACGTCTGTGTGAATCAGGTGGACAACTGTGGCCTCTTTAAGACCTGTAAACGTCCACTCCCAGGAATTCTGGGAGCTGAAGTCCCTCCACAAATCCTAAACCAGAAGTCTCCAACCTTGGGCCACTTGAAGCCTGGAGGACTTCAACTTCCAGAATTCCTGGGAGTTGAAGTCCTCCAGGCTTCAAGTGGACAAGGTTGGAGACCTCTGTCCTAAAGGAAAGATAATTTCCCACCCTATTATGACATATGGACTCACCCGGCTCAGGAATTCTGGGAGTTGAGTCCACAGGTACTAAAGGGTCTATAGTTGCCTATCAATAGAGGGAGGAAGATTAGGTGACCCCAGAAAAGCTGGACAGCTTGGAAAAGTGCAAACACATGCAGGCACAAGCATGCAACCTGGAGACCTCAAAAGTGACGACAAAACCCGTGTGAAGCCAGCCCAAGTGTCCATGCCGGCAGCACGCTAAAAACGAAGCCACACTTATTTTTGTATTTGTTCATGTTGAAAGTAACCACGATTTCTTGAAGGGTTTTTTTTGGAGAGGCTGCCTGGACCAATTGTCTTGCGCTGTGCAGAGATCCTGGAACTTCCTTTTGCTGCCGATGAGTTATCAGTGTTTCTGTTTCTCTCTGGATCCTCCCACAGGATTTGCAGCCTGTGGAATGCAAGAGAAAGCTTAAATCTGTGTTGGAAAAAGCTTAAATCTGCAGATGCCAGTTGCCTACTTAATAAAGAACTTGTGATGTTCAGTCTTGTCTTGCGTACTTTTTCAGCCTGACGTCTCTCTGCTAGGGTAAAGCCGGGATAAGGAGCCATTGGAAGCCCCCTGTCTGATATTTTAATTTGGATTTTAGTACCAAGGTGTTTTTTAAAAAAAAACAAAACCCAACAATCTGGGTTAACGGAACACAGTTATTGGCCTTCCTTAATATGCTGTGTCTGAACAGACAAGCAACAATCGTGGTCCAACTTAACTTGGAAAAACTACTGTGTTAGTGGCAGAGTTCACACAACATGCTAGAATCCTAGTTTTCTGCTTTGTACTGAGCCAGATTTTAGAATAGAATAACAGAGTTGGAAGGGAACTGGAGGTCTTCTAGTCCAACCCCCTGCCTAGGCAGGAGACCCTACACCACTTCAGACAAATGGTTATCCAACATCTTCTTAAAGACGTCCAGTGTTGGAGTATTCACAACTTCTGGAGGGAAGTTGTTCCACTGTTTAATCGTTCTCACTGTCAGGAACTTTTTCCTCAGTTCTAAGTTGCTTCTCTCCTTGATTAGTTTCCACCCATTGCTTCTTGTCCTGCCCTCAGGTGCTTTGGAGAATAGTTTGATTCCCTCTTCTTTGTGGCAACCCCTGAGATATTGGAAGACTGCTATCATGTCTCCCCTAGTCCTTCTTTTCATCAAACTAGACATATCTAGTTCCTGCAACTGTTCTTGGTACCTTTTAGCCTACAGTCCTCTAATCCTCTTTGTTGCTCTTCTCTGCACTCTTTCTGCAATCTCAACATTTTAACCCAGTTTATATTTCTATCAATAAAAAAGTTACTGGGATGCTGACAGGATCATGGCAGAAGTCATAGTAGATGAACATATGCCCTATTCTCATTTTTAAAAATGTGCAATTGGCTTTTTGAGAAGACATTCCTGAAGAAGGAACACAAGCCCTCTGTCACCCCACAGGGTGAGGCTTCCTCTAGATCAAATTTTAGGCAGCAACTTTCTGTTGTGGCCTGCCAGAGGCCAGTGGAAATGACAGCAGATTTGGACAGTGAGGAGGTTGGGGAGGAACCTGGGCCAGTCCTGGAGGCTGGGGAAGGCTCTGAGGAGGGCTCTGTGTCAGAGGCAGAGAGGGGGCCAGGGCCGTATGCCAGATATCGGCTGCCTTCGGAGTCAGACATCAGTGAGGCAGAAGAACAGCTGTAGCCTGTGCATGCACAGAGTTGCCAGACGAAGGGAACAGCTAAAGAACAGGGGTTGACTTGGGAGGAAGGCCATAGGTGGACAATGAATGGCCCCTCCCAGAGGAAATAATAGAGGAGCTAAAGGGGAGTGGAGTTTGCAGGAGACAATTAGGTCGCTTCATTGGTTCGTGACTCTCCGAGACTCATTGCCAAGTTTTGCAGTTATGGGCCTGGCAGCTCTCCAAGCCAGAGAAGGTCTGACTGTAAATCACAAAGACTTTGCTGGATGTGAATGAGCAGAATTCAGAGTCAATGAATAAAAGGAGATTTTGTTGGGACCAGGAGTTGGCTTCCTGCTCTTAGGAAGCCTCTGTCAGAACATTAACGGAAAACCTTTGTGTCAGCCTCTGCTTTACTGCTGCTTCGGCTGCCATTGAAATGGGGAGGGGGGGCATGGTATTTGGGAGGGGAATCATTATGTGCTGGAGGAGTATTCTAGAAGCTGTCCTGACCATCTCTTTGCGCATGTGGAGAAAGGAAGTTTCCCGCCAAGGCTAACTGTCCAGCATTCTACCCTGATGATGCTTTTTGAAGATATCTCCCACCTTGACAGTTGGGTGAATTATTATTGGACTATGGAACGGGGTGCCAAGGGGAGGGGATTGAACTATACATGATATCTATTGCTTTTGCGCCAATTTACCCAGACTCAGCTTTGCCTTGCTACTTATCGTTTGTAATTAGTAAAAGTACACTTAATTTCAAGAATGGAGTTGAGTGGTTTCTTTCCTGATTATTAAATGAAGCAGCACCTGACAATAAGCTGAGTCTCACCTCGCACCCAACCCGGAGCGAACACCTTCCGAGGGGGGTGTCCTCACAGAAGAAAAACAAAAGATGTCTTTACATGACAGCGACCAGGAAGATGAAATGGGTGCAATGGCAGCACCATCAGTGACAGAAATGCTGGCCGACCTGAGAGTGGAGGAACCTACTGTTCGACCCAGGTGGACTTGGGGAGTGGAACAGAAAGAGGAACCTGATGAGCCACTAACTGGAGTCACGAGGAGGAGGCCCAGGAAACCAGCTGCTGACTGACGTGGCTCTAAGGATGAAGACTACAAGATATCCCAAGCCATGAAACTCCTTGAAGAGGCATGGGGTGAACGCCGGGCTCGAGAGAGTGCCATGGAAAGGGACCCAGTGGAGGAACTAGAGAGAAGGTACCCGTTGCTTAGCTTAAGGGAGACTGGGGGGTGGTGGTGAAAGGGGATGTGCACAAGAACACCCAACACCGACCTCTCTCCCTGCAGCTAGAGACATTCTGAGAGCAGGGGGGGCAGGCGACGTCGGATGGCTAAGGTCCCACCCTTAAGCGTAAAGTATGATGGAGAACCTGGCAGTTTGGGGTTGTTTATAATTCAAGTCTGGAATTATATGCAAATATATGGGCCTGATCTGGACTCTGATGAATCTAAAATAAGAATAGTGTTAATGACCCTAGAGAAGAAAGCAGCTGACTGGATGGTCGGATTACATAATAGTGACTCCTCTCCTGAGGAATTTTGATGACTTTATGGCAGCAATGAGGAGGCGTTTTGACGATCCTCTCACCGAGCACCGAGCTAGGCTGAAATTTACGACTCTCAGACAGGGGAAAAAGACTGTCCCTGAATATGTACAGGAATTCCAAGAATTATCGGCTTATATGAGGGGATGGTCTGAAGAAGCCTTGTTAGATCTATTCGCAGATGGCTTGAACAGAGATATTTACCAGCAGTGCATAAACAGACGAATTCCACGCCGTTTAGAGCCTTGGTACGTACACGCTGCAGATATTGAGCTTGATTTGGCTAGACTTCGTTTCAAGGAAGAGGGAGAAGTCGAGGATTCCCCTCCCCCCACTAAATCTCCCACCCAAAGGTGCAGAAAGGGGGAAGGGGAGGTTTCACAGGCAAGCCCAAGCCCTCCGCTTGCTTCCGCTGTGGGAAGGAGGGGCACCGTACTATGAATTGCTGAGTCAAGCTGACCCACTTTGCTCTGTCCCCCCACCCGGAGGGAGAAAAAACCTGAGAAGCCTCCCGGCAAGAAAAAGGAGCCTACTCTGAGAGGGGAGGAGACTTCTCGGCGCTTCGAGTCAGAGGAAGGTGGAAGCGGAAGTCCCAGCTCGTCTGACGACAGTGACTATGAAGATGCTGACCGCTGGGTAAGTTCCCGCTCGGGACCCATGCTTATCCCAGTTGAGCTTAGAGTGCCCTCTTCTGACACAAAAGAGAAACTTCTGGCTCTTTTGGATTCTGGTTGCTCACGGTGCATTATAAGCCCTGAGATAGTTGAGAAAATGGGCTTGAAACTAAGAGCTTTGAAAATCCCTATTCCATTTTGCCAATTAGATGGCTCTATTGTGAGGGGTGGTCCTGCTCATTTTTCCACTGAACCCATCGAAATGTGGCTGGGAACCCACCAAGAAATGATAACTTTTATTGTAGCTCCAGGAATGGACCGGCCCCTTATTTTAGGACTCCCCTGCCTCCGTAGATGGAACCCACGCATTAACTGGAGAGATAGGTGGTTGCAGGTTCGGTCTGCCATACCCCCTGAGGGGAAGGTGGAGGCTCCTGAGTCTACTGATACTGTCCCCAAACTGGCAGCCAGAGGGCAGGAAAAAATTGAGGGGGAGGAAAGAATTCCGAAGGAATATTGGGACCTGAAAGATGTTTTCAGTGAAAAATCTTCTGATAAGTTACCCCCTCATAGAGCCACAGATTGCACCATTGATATTTTACCTGGGGTGAAGCTCCCAAAACCCCAAATATATTCAATGACCCCTAGAGAGATGGAGGAAATGAGGAAATTCATTGATAAAAACTTGGAAAGGGGCTTCATTGAACCAGCGAGGCCCAAAGTAGCTGTGCCAGTATTGTTCAGAGAAAAGAAAGATGGCTCCTTCAGATTATGTGTTAATTTCAAAAATTTAAACTGCATATCTGCCCAGAACCTCTACCCTTTACCACTGATGAAGGACATGCTGGCCCAGCTAGGGAAGGGGAAGATTTTCACTAAATTGGATCTATGGGAGGCATACTATCGGGTCAGAATTAAGGAGGGAGACAAATGGAAGACTGCTTTCAACTGCCCCCTTGGTTGTTTCCAGTTTCGAGTGATGCCATTTGGCCTCCAGGGGGCGCCAGTGGTCTTCATGCAACTGATTAATGAGGTTTTGCATGACCATCTTTACAAAGGCATGATGGTCTATTTAGATGAAATCCTTATTTACACGGAAACATGTGAAGAACACGTGAACCTTGTTCGCACTGTTCTGAAAAAACTCTGCGCTGCAGAGCTTTATGCCAAATTGTCCAAGTGCGAATTTCATCAAGAAAGCGTTGATTACCTGGGCTATAGGATTTACCACAAGGGGATAGAAATGGACCCAGCTAAAGTCAAGGCTGTCACTGAATGGGAGGCCCCACGTACACGTAAGCAATTGCAGAGGTTTTGGGGGTTTGCTAACTTCTATCGTCAGTTTATTCCCTCATTCGCTAAGATAGCTCTCCCAATCACTAACCTCCTTAAATCAAAAGGAGGAGCTAAGCCCAAACCCAGCAAACCGTTGAACTGGACTATGGAATGTCAGGCTGCTTTCGAAAAGTTGAAACACCTGTTTGCGGAGAAACCGGTCCTGAAGCACCCAGACATAGATGCGCCTTTTGGGGTCCAGGCTGATGCCAGTGATGTGGCGGTGGGAGCAGTAGCACGGAAATTGTGAATGTTGGTTTTGTTTTTAATATGTTGTCTTTGTCTCGTTCCCCTCTTCCCTTGTCTTTTGTGAGCCGCCCGGAGTCCTCCGGGAGTGGGCGACATTCAAGGCAAATAAATAAATAAATAAATAAATAAATAAATAAATAAATAAATAAATAAATAAATAAATAAATAAATAAATAAATAAATACTTCAAACAAATACCCAAGGTAAATTATAGCCCTGCGCTTACACCTCTCGCAAGCTAACCAACATGGAGAGACGTTGGGTTATTTGGGAGAAGGAAGCTTTTGCTGTTCGTTGGGCTTTGATGACCTGGCGCCACTTTCTAGAGGGTGCCAAACACCCTTTTGAAGTGTGGACGGACCATAAAAACTTGGAGGTGTTGAAAACCCCCAGGAAGCTGTCTCCCAAGTAGATGCGCTGGGCTCAACATTTCAATAGATTCAATTTTACTTTGAAATACATTCCGGGAGAGAAGAATTTTATGGTGATGCTCTGTCCAGGCTTCCGCAGTACAACTGTTCAAAGCTCAGTGTTGTCCAACCTGTCATTCCCATAAAAAGTCTGACTGCTCCTGTTGTCACTAGAAGTCAGACAACTTCTAACCTAGAGGTCACAAAAGACTTTATCTCTGAATTAAAGGGGGCCCTTCAAAAGGGTGACTGGTTCCAACAACACATGAATGAATGCACCATGAAACATGGATTGGCTTGGATTGGTGCAAAATTGTACGTCCCTGCGTCCATTAGAACCACCATCCTCCAACGAGTTCATGACTCTCGCATGGCTGGACACTTTGGCTTTGTTAAAACCCTGCATCTGGTTAAGAGGCAATTTTGGTGGCCTTCATTGAAAAATGACATTGAGTCTTATGTCGCTAGTTGTCCCGTTTGTGCCACTGTGAAACACCCTCCGGGAAAGCCTCAAGGGTTGCTCCAGGTGGTAGCTCACCCAGAAGCCCCATGGAAGGAGATCTCTATGGATTTCATTGTTGAGCTTCCAGAAAGTCAAGGGAACACAGTAATCTGGCTTGTTACTGACTTATTTTCCAAGCAAGTTCATTTCATTTCTTGCTCCAGGATCCCTTCTGCCAAATCTCTGGCTAAGATGTTCATCTCCCATATATATCGCTTGCATGGGGTGCCCGACCGCATCATTTCAGATAGGGGTGTTCAGTTCACCTCCCTATTCTGGAAAGAGTTCCTGAAACGGATTGGCTCTGCCCAGGGGTTAAGCTCCTCCCATCATCCTCAGACTAATGGGGCCTGTGAGAGGGCTAATTCTGTACTGGAGCAATATCTTCGTTGTTTCATCAACTACCAACAAGATGATTGGGTGGAATTGTTGCCTCATGCTGAAGTAGCTTACAACAATTCAGTGCACAGTAGCACGGGCTTTACCTCTTTCCGTGTGGTATACGGGCAGGATTCCGGAGATTCCTCGTGAGAAACCACAAGTGTCCTCACTCTCCGAGTGGAGTGATCGTCTTCGGGAGGTGTGGCCTTCGACGCACTGAGCACTGGATGCTGCACACCGCGCACATAAGAAACATGCTGATCGGAAACGCTCTAAACCCCATGAATATAAGGTTGGTGATCGGGTTTATTTGTCCACTAAGTTCCTACAAATGACTCAGAAGTCGAAGAAGTTGGGCCTGAAATACGTTGGCCCATTTCCAATTATCAAAATCATCAACCCTGTTTCCATCCGCCTCAGTTACCTAAGCATCTCAGCCGGGTTTATCCTGTTTTTCATGTTAATCTCCTGAAGCCAGAACATACTTCTTCGTTGAGGACTCCTATTCCGCCTCCGCCCGCCCCGCTTTTGATAGAGGGAGAGCAACAGTTTGAAGTTTGAGAAATTTTGGACTCACGTAAACGAAGGAACCGTATTCAGTACCTTGTGGCTTGGAAGCATTTTCCCCCATCTCACACTGAATGGGTTGACAAGTCCCATGTTCGGGCTCCTCGTCTGCTCTGCAAGTTCTACTCTACCTACCCTGACAAGCCCTGATTTTCTATGGACTCCTAATTTTCCTTTTTTCCCCTTCCCTTATCTCTCTTCTATGTCATGTTGTCCGTCTGTTTGTCTGTGTTCTTTCGTTTGTGCAGGTGTGACCGCCCTTTTCTGGAGGAGGGCCGGATGTCAGCCTCTGCTTTACTGCTGCTTCAGCTGACATTGAAACGGGGAGGGGGTGCATGGTATTTGGGAGGGGAATCATTATGTGCTGGAGGAGTATTCTAGAAGCTGTCCTGACCATCTCTTTGCGCATGTGGAGAAAGGAAGTTTCCCGCCAAGGCTAACTGTCTAGCATTCCACCCTGATGATGCTTTTTGAAGATATCTCCCACCTGACAGTTGGGTGAATTATTATTGGACTATGGACTGGGGTGCCAAGGGGAGGGGATTGAACTATACATGATATCTATTGCTTTCGCGCCAATTTACCCAGACTCAGCTTTGCCTTGCTACTTATCGTTTGTAATTAGTAAAAGTACACTTAATTTCAAGAATGGAGTTGAGTGGTTTCTTTCCTGATTATTAAATGAAGCAGCACCTGACACTTTGGTTGTTTACCTCTATAAAAACAGATGTTATATCACAGCTTGGCATTGTGTGTGAAGTCAGAAAATTGTGCTTCTCCAACTGGCCCCAATTAGTCCCACCAGGAATCCATGTGACACCCAAACCCAGTCAGTGTGATTGTTTTGGCTCACCGTTGAGCTACATCCAGCCACATCCAGCCGGTGGCTGCCATGATTTATTGCATCCTTCAGGAGAGGTCAGTTTGGCTTTGGGATAGCTGTACCTAGCCGTTATCAACACAGGGAGGGCTTGTGTTGTTGGTGTTCTTTCCACCTCATTGAGCTAATAAAGGAATCCTCCGTCAGGAAGAATGACACAAGGGAGGGGTCTATTGATGACTTCCAAAGTGGGGGGGGGCTCGTGTGTCCCCCCCTCACTGATCTCCATGCCTGTCTGAAATGCTCCTGAATTAATGGCCAAAACCCGCTTCCTAGAGGCATGGATGACACACGGGGATGATTCAGCCATTCCTCCACAATACTTTGTGTTTAAAGGTGTACAGCATTTTCATTTCAGCCGACTGGGAGTGGCAGGGTGGGCAGGTGGGCAGTGCTTCTGGAAGGTGTCTTGGGATGGGGGGGGGGGACCGAAAAACCGAAGGCATTGCTAAGCACTTCTTTTGGAGGCTAAAACCAGGGTTGTAGGAATTGCATCTCTCCAGTCTCGTGAAAAGAAGGACGAGGGGTGACATGGTAGCAGCGTTCCAGTATTTGAGGGGCTGCCATAAAGAAGAGGGTCAAATTATTCTCTGAAGCACCAGAGGGCAGGACAAGAAACAATGGGCGGAAACTAATCCAGGTGAGAAACAACCTAGAACTAAGGATAAAACTTCCCAACAGGGAGGACAGAACAGGGAGGACAGAACAGAAATTGCCTTCAGAAATCGTGGGCCGTCCGTCCCTGGAGCTTTTTAAGAAGAGACTTGACAGTCCCTTGTCTGAGATGGTATAAAGTTCTCCTGCTTGAGTAGGAAGATCTTGAAGACTTCCAAGATCCCTTCCAGCTCTGTTCTTTCCTAGTACAGGACTCTTCTGGCCAGAGAGTTGATGTTGTTCCTGGGGTTTGTTGGAACCATGGCCATGGTGCAGGAGGATAGTCGGCCACACCCAGCCAGCAACTGGCAGAGAACCCGTTGCTGACATTTTTGAAGCCCACCCCTGTTGAAAAGAACGGCTATTTTGGGTTGTCATACTGCAATATAATTTCTTTCTTTTTTAAATTGTACAATCTAAAAAGTCTCAGTGAAGGAACCACGGAAGGAGGAGGAGGAGAATCGGTTGACCCTCCCCCCTTTTCTCAGTGAGACCCCCTCACGACACAAGTAAAACAATGGTGGGCTCTCATGGCAGGGGGAGGGGGGGCCATCTTGACTTTTTCGACCCCTTCTTGTTGTCAGCCCTGGCAGGCTCACACACGCTGCTCTTTCTGGTGCCCATGTCCTGCACCTCCTCCTTCAGCCTGGCAGCTCCTGAGACAGAGGTGGGATTCAGCAGGTTCTGAGCAGTTCTGGAGAATCGGTAGCGGAAAATTTGAGTAGTTCGGAGAACTGGTAAATACCACCTCTGGCTGGCCCCCATCTATCCTCTGCCGCCCGAGTCCCAGCTGAGATGGAGGGAATGGGGATTTTGCAGTTTCCTTCCCCTGCCACCCCACAAATCCATGCCCAGAAGGCCAAGCCAAGCCCACAAATCCATGCCCACAGAACCAGTAAGTAAAAAAACCACTGTCTCAGGACCATGGCAGTGTGCCAGCATTTCTGGCTTAGAACCCCCAAGGCAACGGAGTGGACCAAAGGGGATTATTCCGCACCGTCAATCTCCTCATCTCTCATCCAACATCCTGACCTTTTGGGGACAGTTTTTGTTGGCCCTGCGACAGAGAGGACATCGCTTCTGCATCACTATGTGATGCTCCACAAGGCTCCGTGCTGACGTTGTTTAGAACAACGGCTGGCTTTTTTTCCTCCCTGGACTCATTTTGGGAGTGGGTTGTCCTTATATTCACGGGCCGTGACCCCCAGGTGGGCTGAGCAAACAGAGTGGTCAAAGGTTCACAGGTATTAATTGGATGACAGCAGGGGGCCCCAAACCTGGCAACTTTAAGACTTGTGGACTTCAACTCCCACCCCTGCATTTTCAGGCATACTTTAATATCTGAACAAGCTGTTTCCAATGCCTAGCATGGTCCGTGTTTAAAAGCAATGGCAATCAGAAGCCCAATATTGGTTGTGTGAGAAGATGGTTTGAAGATATCCGTGTTCTGAATGTATGAAAAAAATGTTTACAAGACTCTTAAGCGTCAGTAAAAAATTGAGAAAAAACATTCCCAAGGTGTCATCCTGTGGCTTGAATTTGTGGGTGGCTTGAATTTAAGATCTACCGGTTAATATTAATAAACCAGGTTTTATCGATTAGTATGCACCAAAACCACTATGCTTCATTCAATACAGTTAATATTGGTCATTATTAAACAAACCATAGGTAAACATCAGTTTAACTGGCCAGACTTTGAACGCAAAGCACAACAAAAATTCAAGGTTCTCTAAGAGATCTTAGAGAGTCAATGGCCTTTCTACCAGGGCAGATCACTGGTCCATCTATGCTATGGGTCCCCAAACTTGGCAACTTTAAGCTGGCTGGAGAATTCTGGGAGTTGAAGTCCACAAGTCTTAAAGTTGCAAAGTTTGAAGACCTCTGATCTATGCTGACTGGCTGTAGTTCATTTCCCTTCCTGATCCCCATCTGCAAATCCCCACAACTAAATCAAGCGGTCAAATCTTTGTCAAACAACAGTCCTTCCTGTGACTTAAAAAAATCAAAACAGCTGCAAAATTGGCTCACTTATTTTGTAGTCAAATCTCCAAAATGCAAAACAACAAGAAGTAGCAGTTCCATCTCTAACTTCTGTATTCTACCATCATACTATTTTTGTGGGACCAAAGGTATAACAAAATTAGGCATGCTAAAAATTAAACAAAACAAAACAAAATTAGCCTCCATGCTAACCTGCTCTTAAATTTGAGACCATTCCTTTAAAAAAAAAAATATTAAACCTTTTTACAAAACAAAACATAAAAACCTGTTCTGACCTCCCTCCTCTGTCCAGTAACGAAAGCCAAGACAAGCGTAAAATGGAATGTCCTTTAATTAGCAAGTCCAGACTCTCAATGGCTGAAAGCCAAATAAACAAACAGATGGCAGCAAGTCTGACAAACCTTGGTAGCAATACAAACAAACTCTGGCAGCAATCCAGCCTGCCAAGTTCGTTTCTCTTTAGTCCAAGCGTTGACTTCTGCAAGAAAGGCGTGGCACAAGCAGTCTTTTTTATAGTCTGGAGAGGAGCTTAATGACCATCAGCTGAGCGTAATTACCTCCTGTAATTACGTAGTTGTTCTTGACGCTGAGTAGCCCTTCGATGACGTGCATCCCGGAACAACTCACTGTTGATTTCTGGATCACTCTCTTGTCTCCTCCCCACTGATCAGAGGCTCAGGCGCCACCTGGTGGCCAACCAGTCTCTCTGCGCCCTGCTTGGAGTCAGAACCCTGTCCAGGGTCCTCCACATCTTCCAGAATCAACTCATAGGGCCCCTCGCTGTCGGAGTCTGGTGGCAGCTCCAACAGCTCCTGCTGGGCCACAACAAAAACCACATTCTACATCCATTCTTCCCATTCCTAAGACATTGGTATATCCCATTTTGTTTATCGTCATACATACTTTCCATTTATTTTATATTTCCCTCTTTACATTTATAATTCCTTTAACCTACATATATATATTTCCTACTTTCATTTGCTATTCCTGTTCTCTAACCAGTAAATACCATCGATCCCATACTGTATGGTATTCCTTATCTTCTTTATCTTGACCATTCCTAAGATCTGTTCTGACCAGGAATTGTTGTTTGGGCTGGACAGTAAAATGCTCAACTCACCAACCAACCAACCAACCAACCAACCTGCTATATAAAATTTTTGCTGCTGGCATTTTCTTCCACATCACAAAACCTGGCCTTGCATGGATTTGCAATTTATGGCAGGGATGTCCAAACTTGGGAACTTTAAGACTTATGGATTTCAACTCCCAGAATTCCCCAGCCAGTAAAATTCTGGGAGTTGAAGTCCACAAGTCTTAAAGTTCCCAAGTTTGGACACCCCTGATTTATGGTAAGAAGATATAAATCAGGAACAGGAAGTGTGAAAGACAAAAACAGATAAAAAGAGGGGAAAAACAAGACAGCATTGTGATGTATGAGACCCAAGGCTATGCTATGATCTGATACGCATAGACAACCCCTCGGTCTCATGTTCAGGTGGCCAAACCAGGATGTGGGTGACCGGAAGGCCATGTTTGGCTTGGAAAGAGGGACCCACAAGTCCTTATAATAAGAACTGTGACCTGGGGTGCTCAATAGCTTTATTTTTTCACCTCTTTCCAGTATGCCTGGAGGGCAAAGGAAACGCACCACAAGGTGCAACCAGCAGAACTGGCCTCAGAGCCTGGGGACTCATAAGGAAGGTTACAGAAGGCATGCAGAGATGTTACCTCTTGCAAAATTACTGCCGACTGGATTGCACCAACGGTGCGCCATTCCAGTGCTGTGCTATGCCTGTCTACTACTCCGTTGAAGTCGTACTTCTTACCCTGTGACTCGGGTCACATCAGGACTGGCTGTTTCCATTCCGGTGGTTTCCCAGGTTTCCTCTTTCCCCCGGGATTTATCTAGTGATTTCTAGCTGAGACCCTAATCCTGGGAAAGATGAAAGGAAAGCGAAAAAGAGGATGGCTAGCAGCAGGGTAAAAAGACCTGATTCCAGCTCTGTTCTGATTGATTGATATCAGCAATCATTAAGAAATATTAACTAATGAGCTCCAGAACGTTTACAAAATATTGCAGAAGTGATCATGAGTATAGTTTTACTCTCATTCTTTTCATCAAGCAATCGCTCCGGTTTTCATCCCGATGACAATTGCTCTTGTTTTGTCTGCCCAGGGGCCCACTCCAGCAACATGATTGCTAGTTCACACCAGGATGACGCTACCCACACATTGAACCTCCTAATAATCGCACAGCAAGAGGAAGGCGTGATTTGCATATTGCGTGGTGCACAGCTTCAAAATAACTCTTCCAATAAAAGAGAAGTGGAACTGAGAATTGTCACGCAGTGGAAGAAACAATTCTCCGTCTCCAACCTTGGCAGCTTTAAGCCTGGAGACAAAGCTGGCTGGGGAATTCTGGGAGTTGAAGTTCTCCAGGTTTAAAATTGCCAAGGTTGGAGACCCCTGCCTTATGTGACTTACAGGACTTAGATGGTTAGCTTCCTTACAGGTAAAGGTTCTCCTTGAACATATGTGCTAGTTGTTCCTGACTCTAGGGGGTGGTGCTCATCTGTTTCAAAGCTAAAGAACCAGTGCTCTGACTCAACCCTGAAGGCGCATGGAACTCTGTGACCTTCCCACCAAAGGTGGTTCCTATTTTTCTACTTGCATTTTTTACATGCTTTCAAACTGCTAGGTTAGCAGAAGCTGGGACAAGGAATGGGAGCTCACTCCATTACGTGGCACTAGGGATTCGAACCGCCGACCTTTCTGATCGACAAGCTGTGTCTTAGTCACTGAGCCACCACATCCCATAGCTTCCTTAGATATTGAATTATAAAGTTTATCCTATTGCAACTCTGTGGCGCCATATTATTGTGATTATATAATAGTTTATTTATTTATTTATTTAGTAAATTTATAGGCCGCCCAATCCTGAAGGACTCCGGGCGGCTTACAAAGTGAAGAGAAATTAATAAAAAAAATAAAGGAAAACAATTTAAAAGCATCACACATGCACCCAATCTGATTGGGGCTGGACCCCAGCAATGAGATCAACAGCCCCAGGCCTGCCGGAACAGCCAGGTTTTAACAGTTTTTCGGAAGGCCATGAGAGTGGGCAAGGTCCGGATCTCTGGGGGTAGCTCATTCCAAAGGTTCTAACCTAATTTAATAGTTTCTCTCTTGTATTGTACATTATTTAATCTCTCTCACCCTTGCTCTCTCTCTGCTTAAACTAACATTTGTATTTCTAGGTACATGTTTTATTAACGTTGCATATCAATGATTGCACAACCTCTATAGATTCACTTAACAATTGTTGGGCTTTGCAACAAGCTTTGGGGTTCATTGTGGTCGTAAACTGAGGACTGCCTGTATGAAGTCTCTTGAAACCCCGGTCTCCACCTGCCAGGGACTGGGACCAAGCAGGGCAGGGGATTTTAAGAGCCGGTCTCCTGGCTGTGTGGACCAGTGGTTGGATCATACCTGGCAGAACTTTTATAAGCCTTATAGGGGGAAATTGCATGTATTTTAATGCAAAATAGAGTGGTGGATTTTATGACTTCATAACTCGAGTTCTGAATGCATAAAGTTATATGGAAGAGAGCAGCTGCAAATGACACACACACACATTCACACACAGAGATCCAGCGATGCGCATCCTGCAGTTGGCTGACGTCAATCCCTGCGATGACGTCACGGATTGACGTCTCACCACTCCTGCCCCTCCCGCCTCCGGCCCTGCTCGCTCTTCCCTTTGCGAGCGCACTGCCCCGGCCAAGCAGAAGGCGGGGAAAGCCTCCTCCGCTCCCCCATCCCATCGTCCGCAGACGGCTAGGATCAGAGAACCCATCAGCCGCGGCTGAGGAGACCGAAGCTTTTCCCGGCCAGCGGCAGATTTCCCGGCCGGCTCACGTGATGCCGAGCGGACGGGGCCGAGCGGGCGCACGCGCATCCCCTCCCATGGGCGGGGCCCCGCATCCGAGCCGCGCCCCTTCTCTCCCCCCCCCGCCGGCGCGCGGCGGAGCCACGCCCCCTTTCCCTCACGCCGCTGCGGGTCGCGGAGACTCGCGCGCTCTCCAGCTCCACCGCCGCCGCCGCCGCCAGTTGGGCTCCTCCGCCTCCTCCTCCTCAGCCCCGCCGGCGTCGACATTTCCAGCCGCTGCTCGCCGCGATGGCAGGTGAGGGGACGCGGCTGGGCCCTCTCGCCTCCCTCCCGCAGGACACCCCTGAAGCGGACCATCCTCCCCCGCCTCCCCTCCCCCCTTCGCCTCACGAGGTGTCATCCCCTCACTTCCCCCCCCGTCTTTCGTCCCCCCCTTCCTCTCCCTCGGGGTCGGTGCTCCGGCCGCTGGAGGCTCTCGGGGGTCGACCTCCTCCTCCGCAGCCACGCCCCTCTTTTTAATGTGTGGGGGTCCACTGGTTCTGCCCCTCCCCGCGATACGGTGCCATCTTGCCCCCTCCCCACTCATCCACAGTCTCTTGGCCGCCGCCGGGATCGATGCTCTCCTTCGCCCCCCCTGCCCTCGCATCTCCTTCGGCTAAACCGCCCCGTCCTCCCCCTCCCCCCATGGACCCCCCGCTTCCCAGCTGGGCCGCGCGCGCCCGCCGAGACCTCCACTCCCCCCGCCGCCGAAGGGCCGCGTTCACGTGCCCCCCTGTCGGGAGGAAGGGATTTCCATGTAATTGGGGGAGAAGGGGGGGGCTGTTCAGGCCGGGAGAGGAAATACCCTTTTTGGGTGGGTGGGGGTGTCCGCCTCCATCTTCCTTGGCCACAAAATGGGTGGCCGAGAGGAGGAGGAGGGGGAGGAGGCGTTGGGGGCGAACTCACCTGCGACTGGGCTGGGTGAGCTTCCCCGGGTGCCCGGCACATGGCTGGAGCCGCCTGGGGAGGGGAGGCGGTGCGTTGTCTACGGGGGAAGAAGGGAGGGGGCTGCTTGCTTTGGGGACCAGAAGTGGATCCCCTTCTAATGCAGGCAGCCTAGGATGGGCCATGGTTCTCCTACTGGCTGATGCAGGGCCTTCTCTCTGCCTCATCTCTGGTCTTTTCTGTTGTAGGTGTAGTTTTATGTCTAAGATATCTGAGGTATCCTACCCATCCAGCTATCTGTGCTCGCTCTTTCTTTCTATCTATCCATCCATACATCCATCTCTATTTTGTGTGTGTGTGTGTATGTGTATACATACATATATACAGCATGTATATATACAAACATAACATATCCAAGATGTATGGGTGGATGGATGTAATAATAAAGATTTGTCTTCTGTCTCTCGCACACACACTCCATCCATCCACCCACCCATCTATCTATATTTAATATATGTGTATCATATATATATATATATATATATATATATATATATATATATATATATATATATATATATATATATATATATATATATATATATATATATATGTTTGTGTGTGTGTATCTATATCTGTCTGTCTATCTATCTATCTATCTATCTATCTATCTAATCTATGTATATGTAGCATATTCAGGATATACATATACACACAATATATATCTAGGATGTATACAGATACATGTAATAATAAAGACCTCTCTTCTATCTCTCTCTCACACACTCCATCCATCCATCCGGAATGGTGAAGATTCTGGTTTAAAAGCCTGTGTGTGTGTGTGTGTGTGTGTGTGTGTTACGAATTCTAGGCCCTCCTGAGGCTTGCAAGTCATCTGGGTGATCTTTTGGGCCAGTCACTCTTTCTTAGCCCAACCCACCTTATAGGCAGGGAAAAAATATAATAATATTGTACATTGTTTGAAAGCTGAATAACGCACCTGCGCTCCATCTATGTGGCTTTAGTCATAAAGTTATTAGATCTGATATTTTACCATACCACGTGGTGTGATTTTTATATTAACTCACTCGTCTTCATTTCTACGGACAATGTAATTGATAAGGTGAGTAGTTAGCAGAGAATTGGGTTTTAATTAATCTGTATGGAAGGTTCTTGGTAAGGGACATTTTTTAAAGCAAAGTTGCCTTTAGTCGAGACCATCCTCTCCAGGCTCAGTTTTCTCCTTACAGAAATGATTTGCCATTGTTGATTTGCCATTGTTGTTTTCAGGGGTGTTTTGTGGAATCCTCTGTTACTGCTGAACTTCCTATGTCATCCCAGTTAAATACTAACCAGGGCAAACCAACTTTAGCCAAGCTGAGTTGGTAATATTTAGTTTAATGTAAAATGGAAGTATTATACTAATATCTAAAAATTATTTTCATCATTGATCAATAAATATGTAGCTGGATATTTAAGTAACACAGAAATACAGAAGAGCTTTTTGAAACCATAATAACCAATTTGAATACACAGTATATTTTTCATTTGTTGCCCAATTTTGGAAATATTAATTCTTCAGGAGCTACTGTTGGCTCTGAATGCTTTGATTTCCCTAAATATTTTTGAATGTTATGTTGCCTGTAGAACTATTTTGGAATTGATTGTATAATATAATTACTTTATGATTGATGATGTCAGTTTTTAGTAAATCTATTACTTGTGTGACTTGCATATTTGTGATCTTTACTTTAACAAGAATAACAACACTCTTAACTCCATCTCTGATTTTCTCGGCATTCACTTCCCTCTCGGCATTCATTTCCCTGACCCTCTGGTTTTATGATTTGATCTTAGTTATTCTTACTGTTTAATCAAATATCCCATCTTATAATGGTGTGATCACTTTTGTGTTCTGTTCTGATGCAGGAATGAAGGCATTTTGAAATTTCATAATTATTTCTGTGTTACGATTTTTTATGCGAATGTTTTGTTCTAACCATTTGCTTACATTCATTCAATCTTGAAAATGAGAGGACGAAGCAGTAGTTTAAGCAATAGTCTAATTTTTATTCTCATCAGAATCAATAAGAAATAGAACAATGCCCGGAATGATGGGTGATATTATGTAAGAAAGACAATGCAACCCGGTGTGAACATACATCTCAGTATGTGAGACATGACTACAGTAGCCAGTTTTGAGAATGGTGACCCAGAGCTAGATTGGCAGAATTATCTTGGACACTTACAAGGTAGAAACTGAGTCATCTTACATAATTTGTTAGTGGTTCTAAAAGAAAGGACTATGCTTGCAGGCTGTAATACGGTTGACAGCCTGGAAGAAACAAAGTCCTCTTTTCTGATGAGAGCAACTTTTGCATCTCATTTGGAAACCAAGGACCCAGAGTATGGAGGAAGAATGGAGAGGCCAATCAAGCACAGTAATCCCATGGTCATTGAACCAGTTTTTGGTGCTTTGGGCAAAAGTTGCTCTCATCAGAAAAGAGGACTTTGGACTACTGTGCTTCATTAAGACCAGGGTCAATGCAGTCATCTACCAGGATATTTTGGAGCACTTCATGCTTCCTTCTGCAGATGAGCTTTATGGGGATGCTGACTTCATTTTCCAGCTGCCCACACTGCCAAAAGCAGCAAAACCTGGTTCAATGACTGTGGGATTACTGTGCTTGATTAGCCAGCAAACCCGTGTGACCTGAGCCCCATAGAGAATCTATGGGGCATTGCAAGGAGAAAGATGAGAGACATGAGACCAAACAATGCAGAAGAGCTGAAGGCCGCTATTGAAGCATCCTGGTCTTCCATAATACCTCAGCAGTGCCACAGGCTGAGAGCTTCCATGCCACGCTGCATTGAGGTAGTAATTGCTGCAAAAGGGGCCCAAACCAAGTACTGAGAACATATCAATGATGTGCGGTGAGGTTTATGGCTGGTGAGGCAGTCCTCCCCCCCCCCCCCGACATCCCACTGTCTAAAGCGCTTTCTTTCTTTCACCCGCCTGAGGTCTGACAGGCGGGCAAAAGAAAACACTTTAGACAGTGGGGTGTCGGGGGAGAGGTGAGAATGCCTGAGCATTCTCTCCTCTCCCCTGACACGCCACTGTCTAAAGCGCTTTCTTTCTTTATCCCGCCTGAGCTCTGACAGGCGGGCAAAAGAAAGCGACAGCCCGCCAGCTTGCTTTCTTTTGCACGCCTCTGTGTCCGTGGCAGCTGTGGACATAGAGGCGGGCAAAAGAAAGTGAGCTGGCGGGCTGCCGCTTTCTTTCTTTTGCCCAGAGGCGCCCATCTCTGGGCAAAAGAAAGAAAGCGACAGCCCACCAGCTGCCTGAGCTGCCTGCCACTGGGCAAAGGAAAGCGGCAGTCCGCCAGCAGAGGCGGGCAAAAGACCCACCTCTGCTGGCGGGCTGCCGCGGACACAGAGAGAGAATGCTGCCGGGCTGCCCTCCCTGCCTCTCCTACCCCCTTCCCTCTCTTCACTCTCAAACAAGCACACGAACACACACACACACACACACACACACACACAGTAACAAAATTGCACCAGGAGGATTAATTTTGAATTTCTCCCCCTCCCACCCACATACCTTTTCCACCTGTTTCACAGAGGATTTCAACTCTACTCTTGCCTGCCATCATGAAAATGTAAAAATGTAAAAGGAAAAAGGCAAGAGCTGCTGAGGTCAGGCTGGGCTAATTGCTACCAGAGTCCCCAATGGATGACTCTGCTTAACTGTTTAAAAAAGCCTCTAAAAAAAAGCCCTCTACAGGAGAAGACAAGAGAACCATGTACCTCATCTACATAAGGAATTTTTCGGTTTTTAACCCTTGCTTAACTCTGCTCGAGTGATCATAAAATCAGACTAAATGAGGCACATGGTTCTCCTGCCTCCTCCTGTAGAGGACACTTTTTTAGAGGCTTTTTTAAACAGTTAAGCACTAAGCAGAGTCATCTACTGTGACTCTGGCAGCAACTAGCTTAGCCTTTTTCCTTTTACCTTTTTTTTTCTTTTCATGATGACAGTGGTGAGGCCCTGCCTCTCCTGACTGCACATCACTGGTACATATGCATGCTTATACTTTTCAGAGGTCCGATATTGTTCTATGTACAATCCTTGTTTAATTGATTGCATGTAATATTCTAATTTTCTGAGATGGTGGATTTGGGATTTTCATGAGTTGTACGCCATAATCATCACAATTATGACAAATCATGGCTTGAACTATTTTGCTTTGCATGTAATGAGTATTATCTCATATATTAGTTTCACCTTTTAAGTTACATTACTGAAATAAATGAACTTTTGCACGGTATTCTAATTTTTTGAGTTTCACCTGTAATTGGGTGGAGCTGCAGGAATAGGACATAGTTCTGATTCAGTCTTTTTGTTGTTGTTTTTCTTTGGGTCTTTATCTATAGCTCAAAGATAAGAGAACTGATGGATAGAAGTAATGTATTTATTGTGCTTGCTGTTTGTGAGGCCATGGAGATGCAGTAATATTTTTGTGAATTAATGTTTCTCAAATCATCAAAATAATGGTGTGAATCCACTGAAAACTCATTTTGCATAATTATTAAGGAATATAATGCAGGCAGGGCTGTAATAATAACATCATGAAAAAATATGTCAGGAACCACACAAATCATTAAAAGGTGTGCTGATTGCGTTTACCTGAAAAAGAAAATGTGTTATCTGAAAAGGGCTTGGATTGGTGAGAAAGAATCAAAGAATCAATGATAAATCTGTAAGCCATTCAGATTCGCTTTGTAGGGGAGATGGGCAGCATAAAAAATTAATGAATAAGTTAATGAATACAAAGCTGCTCATGTGATCATGAGTTTTGATCATGTGATCAAAATTCAATTGTTTGGCAGCTGGTTCATATTTATGACCATTGCTGTGTCCCATGGTCGTGTGATCCCTTTTTGCTACCTTCTGACAAGCAAAGTCAATGGGAAAGCCAGATTCACTTAACAAGCATGTTACTAACTTATCAACTGCATTGATTCACTTGACAACAGTGGCAAAAAAGGTTGTAAAATGGGGCAAAACTCACTTAACAAATGTCTCATTTAACAACAGAAATTTTGGGCTCAATTGTAAGTTGAGAACCACCTGTGTTTTAACAATAATTTTTCTATTACAATTTCAATTAGATAAATATAGTTAGAACTCTTTTTAAAACAATTGCAAATGTTTTAATAAGGCCTAATTGATCACAATAATCTGTTATAAAAAGTTTAGTAAAAAATAAGTAATATTTTATTTTTAAAAAGCAGATATATCTCATTTAAGGGTTCCAGAATAAAAGGTAGCTCAATGTAAATATGTAGTATCTTAAAACATTTTTTTCTGTAATAATGTAACATTTTTTTCTGTAATAATGTAAACAATGACTTCTGATTATACTACAGGCGGATTTTCTTTGGCGGGGAAGACATGTAGAAGAAAATTCACCACATTGCACAATAGTTCTTTAAATGATATTTTAAGTTAATTTATTAATTAAGATTAATAATCCCATAGATAATAAGTGTCAAAAATAATCTAAACTCATGTTTTACTTATTTAAAGTTATTCTAGCAACCCAACTTCTATGAATTTTAATATTTTGCATTCTGTAGGTGACTATTTTCCATTAGCTATTTTGAGTAAGTTGGGAATTTAAAAGTACAGTAGTAAAATTCCTAGCCTTTCTCAAGTAGAACTAAGCTTCTGGTGATAGCCATGGGCATGTTTTCTCATCTACAGTAAACAAGCAGTTTGCTGTAGTCTTGAGTGTTTTTTCAGCTTCCCAGGTTTGGGTATGACCCTAGGATTTACTGGATATTTCCTGTCAAAGTACTAAGCAGGATCCTAGAGTTGTTTGAGATCAGCCAAGGCTACTTCAGTGCTGCCATCTGCTGTCTGGGATGAAATATAGGACACCCCTATATAGAAAATATAGGAACGTGAAACTCGTGGCATCATGTGACATATCATGACTTTTTTGCTAAACTGGGTGTGGGCGTGGCCAGCATGTGACACATCTGGCCTGCAGGCTGCAAGTGCCCCCCCTTCTCTATACAGTACAGTGGATGGAAATAATGCTGGCAATGTACAATGCAGTATTTATTCAGCTCATGAAATTCTAGTGCAGTTTAGCTTCATTACTTCACATTGCTTAATGTGAGCCTAAATTTAACTGTATATACCAAAAGTGTGTGCGTTAGAAGAAAGTCAATTAAGACCTGGATTTGAATCACAGTTTGGATCATCCAAAGAACACACAGGTGTGTTGCTTGGAGCAGAACAAAGTTTATCTGAGGGCATAAAGTGAAGTAACACCAATCAAAGATTGTGATAATGTTACAGGTTTGAGGTCTATCAATTGGCTGAATATTGCAGCTGGAGGTGGCAATCACACCGTGGAAGAAATCCCTAATAGTTGCGATGTCTGGTAACCTGAAAGGAAAGTTTACCTAGGTGGACTGTCACCTTTGGCCAATTTCATCCTCTGTGTGTGCGACCTTGGATGATGGCTCTTGTATGGGTAAAGCATCTCCATCTTCTGGGGGGCACTTCTAATGGTTTTGATTGAGTTACTAGTATCTGCCACTTCCTATCAGTTTTATCCATGTGGTGCTTTGTTTTGTGACCTGGGATTTCCTGGGGCCAGGCATAGGCAAGGCTAGTGTGTGGTCATATAGGCTTTTATCTTCTAACAGCATAATTCCATAAATTCTAACTTTCTCTCTCTGTAAATATAATTTCTGAAATTTAAAAATAACGTGAACACTATTAAATTTATTGTAAAAAATCTTTAGTTTATAGCTGTGTACCTGTATACTTTTAAATAAGAATTAATACAGGCAGTCCTCAGCTATAATTGAACCCAAAATTTGTGTTGCTATGCCAGGCAATTACGACTTTCTTGCCAAAGTTGTTAAGAGAATCACTGCAGTTGTTAAGTTAGCAGCACAGTTGTTAAATGAATCTGGCTTCCCCATTGACTTTGATGGTCATAAATGTGAGTTAGCTGCCATATGACTGAATTTTGATCATGTGGCCATGAGGCTGCTGCAGTGCTTGTAAGTGTAAAAAGCGGTCATTTTGCTTCTTCAGTTCTGTTGTAACCTTGAATGTTCACTAAATGAACTCTTGTGCAAGGTGAGGATTACCTGTAAATATAAGTTTTTAGCTAGGATGAAGGTTATGTTACATTAAGGCACTGTGGTGACACAGTGGCTAGAATGCAGTATTGCAGGCTTAATTCAGTTCACTGCCAGGAGTTTGATCCTCACCGGGTCAAGTTTGGACTCATTTGTAGTCGTAAGTCGAGGACTGCCTGTATTAATTCTTATTCTTACTTAAAATGCTAGTAACTGGCTCAAGCTGGAGACCCTATACCATTTCAGATGGGTCTCTTCTTAAAATGCTTCAGTGGTGAACCACCCACAACTTTTGGAGGCAAGAAATTCCACTAGTTAATTGTCCTCACTGTTAGGAAGTTTCTCCTCGATTCCAGGTTGGTTCTCTCCTTGGTTAGTTTCCATCCATTGTTTCTTGTTTTGCCTTCTGGTGCTTTGGGAAATAAGTTCACCCCTCTTCTTTGTGGCAGCTTCTCAAATACCAGAGCACTACTGTAGTGTCTTTACACTAGCCAAACCCAAATCTGTCCGTAGAACGTTTTTCCCAGTAGTCATTTGGATGCTTTTTGGTAAGTTTGAGACAAGGTATTTGGTAAGCAATGGTTGCTTTGCTACTGCATCACCCATCCCATTTTCTGATAAGAGATTCGAGTTCTGACTTAGAGTTCCGATTCCTGGATTTTATTTATTTTTGATAATTGTATGCCACCTGATAGAATAGTCCTTGACAAGTTACATCTCATGAAACCATGCAACACACACATAGATAAGATGACCCCCCCCCCCCCAATCAATCCCCATCCCCAGCCTTGGTTATGTTTGCCTCTTGCATTCTGAAAGATAAGAAAAAGGCTGCTCAATAGCCTTTCAGAATGCTAATAGGAAAGGGCTGTTATAATCTCCAAGGATAGATAATGGAAGAGTTAGCTCTTATGCTATAGACAACTTTAGAAATTAGGTTGCCCACCACTCTCTTGGCCTTTTTAGAAGCTCTTGAAAATAGAAATATTCTGGAGGGCCTAAGGTGAGTGGTATGACATCTGGTTTGATTATTTTTTAATGATGCTTACTTAATTGGATACTTACACATTCTACTTTCAACTGTAGATATTTTATTTAAACGACTGTGTTGTTTGCAATTGAAGTAAACCAACATGACGGTTATACATGCAATAAATAAACAGAAGTTCTGCCTTGAGATTTTGGCTTCCTTAAGATTTCTGGGTGGGGATGAATCCAGAGTTTATCCTCTTGGTTAGGACATATCAGATGAGCTAATTGCAACTGACAGAGAGTCCTATCCAGATGAGCCTTCTAAATAAACAGTCCTGTCCCTCTTGTTGAGACTCATCCTAAACTCTCTTACCTCATCCAGTACTTCCAAAGCCTCCAGGCACCAGATCAAGACTTTGACTTCCTGTTCTGATTAGGATGGGACTAGCATACGTAGCTGGGGATCACTAGGCCGCTTCACCCCAAATTGATGAAGTCCTCCTCCAGTGGTTTCCTTTAGAAGATTTCTTGGATAATAATTGTCTGCTGTTACTGGGAAGCAGTTTTCCCAAGAATGACCATTTATTTCTGATGATTTGTTTTTCCCCCTCAAATCACCTTGATGACTCTGGATTGGTGAAAGCTTAGAGAAAGGTTTATAATCATATCCAGACTCACAGCTACCAATGGTTTTTATATAGAAATCTTCAGCACATTCTTTTGAGTGGGGCAAGGTGTGCTTGCTCTTAAGAGTAGCATTTCCCAACAGTGGCCAATTGAAGACGTACCGGCTGGGGAATATCCTGGGAGTTAAAATCCACAAAAGTTGCCAAGGATGAGAAACACTGCCTTAAAATCTGGGGGATGAGGACTTCAGTACAATAAGGGGACCAAAGTTTTTAAAATGTATATAGCCATATATAGCAAGGACTCTACCAAACAGTAATAGCAATAACACTTAGACTTATATACTGCTTCACCATGCTCTACAGCCCTCTCTGAGCAGTTTGCAGAGTCAGCCTCTTGCCCCCAACAATCTACTGACCGGAGAAGGATGGAAGGCTGTACCTTGAGCTGGTCAGGATCGAACTCCTGGCAGTGGGCAGAGTTAGCTTGCAATCCTGGATTCTAACCACTGGGGCACCAGGGCTCTTTGTCTTTGGCTGTATGTCTCTTACGGCTCTGGGATTCCCTCAGATGTTTTATAAAATTTGCACAATTTCTGTTCTATGGGAGTCATGGGTTCCAGACTTTTGTGAGTATTCTGTAAGCTGCCCCATTTGAGGGGCCTTGGTTCGAAAATTGTTGCCCTCAGATGCACCATGTCACCCAGTTAAAGATTACATACTGACAAACTGGAGAATTTGAATAGAATGTAGTGATATGTGTCTGTGTTATGGGTGTGCGTGTGTATTGTATATGGTTATGCATGTGTGTAGTCACAGCAGATGGCAGCACTTAGCCAGCGTAGGCTGATGTCGGAAAGGCTAGACAAAGTTCAGCTTGGTTATGGCTTCCATTGGCCTCTTGCAACTAGGAATTTAGCTAACTGCCTTTACCGGCTGCATTGTTGGAATGGCTTCACCACCATTTACCTTCATGTAGAAATAGGCAGTGGGAATTCCATTGGCTTTTCTGAGCAGGTTTGTTTTGAATACAATACTGTATGGTAAAGTAATGCAATGAACCTGGATACAAACAGATAATTCAATTCTGTAAAGTGATATTTGGCCTGCTAAAATATGGCCTGGCCAAAACAATATATTTACATAATCCTTCCAAAAGTGCAGCAAAAAAAGAGAGAGAGAGAAAAAAATGAGTTGCAGCAATTTGTCATCAAAATTAGACAGCCCAATCTCAGAGACTCTAGATTAGAGGGGCAAGATAAAACATAAATCAGCTTTCAGACACAGCTTTATGTCCTGTTCGATCAGGTAATCTTTTATAGGGCAGTAACAATCATAATTCAGTTATGGTTTCTGGTTTGAAATAAACCATGATTTCTTAAATGAAATAGATTTGATTGCAATCAGACAGAGTTGGACAAGCAACACTATGGGATGTGCAGAAGTATTATGTACGTGTAGTTGTATATAAAGGCTTAATTCATATATATTAACCCATGGTGTAATTGTTGAGTTTTAGTTTCACATATTACGTAAATCCACAATTGAAAATTCAAATCTTAATGTGATGTCTGAATTTAGCTACTGTGATTTATTCAAGAAACTCTTGAAAGCAAAGTGGGCATAAATTTAATCTCTATCTGAATATACACTTTGTCTGGATTCCCATATGCCAAGCCAAAATAAACTGCTTTAGAATTTAACACAGTATATGTGTTTTGTTCCTTTTTAATGTGATCCTTTAGTTATTGAATTAGGTTAAGATTGAAACTTAATTTTAGAATCAAAAACTTACATTTTCCAACTCTTTTCAACATAGTCCCTGATGAAATTTACTGAAAATAAAATTATTAGAATTGGGGTCTAATTTGTGCTGTTCCGTCATTGCTAGTTTAGCACTTTCAAAAGTACAAACACAAATTGTGTGACATTTATTACTACAGATATTTATTACTACTTTAAAAGCAACACTGTTGTCTTCCAGGGGTTTGTCACTTCCATTGTTATGCTTGAATTGCCACACCTAGGGCCTTAACAACTTAAAATAAAGCCTTTAAGTAAAATAATTATGGTTATATGAATGGGTGTGTTCTTGTTCATTGTATAAACAGACAAGCTGCTGACAGTTTTGATATAAGGGAACTCCAGCTATAATTAGGTGCCAAACGTTTTTGGAAATTTATGCCTTTGGCTTATCCAAAACATTCTGTCATCTGATATGAAAAATTCAGGGGATGTTTTGTTAGAGAATGTAGGAGTTAGATTGAAATTTGTGTTTGCAAGTCATGTTGAAATGAACAAGTTGTTCAAAGGTTTGGACCTTTTCCTTCCAAGTCTGCTGTATTCAGTGTTACGAGGAATTGCATGCTTGGTGCAGCTCCCTCCTTTTGTTTCATGCTGCGGATTGAAAACACCGAATTTGCTCAAATAAGAATTATCTATGCTTTCTCACTGGTCAATTTTTTTCACTGAGAAATCCCTAATTTTGTTATTTCACTTCAAAATAAGTAACACTGATATAATTGCATTCTTTACTTTTTGTCAGTGAAGCTTTATTCAAGGATGGTGAGCTTGCATAATGGTTCTTTAATGGGTCAGTGCCCATGACATTTGAAGAAAGTCTTGTTCCTCAGCCCTGCAAGGATTCTTCTTCCCGATAACTCACTCTGATTTTCCCACCGAAAAATAACCTTGTCAATGACCCAGGATAAAAATAAATATAAATAGCATGTGGCCTTGGAAAGATAATTTGTTGATTACTATTGATTAAATTGCTGTTAATATTATAATTAAGGTAAAGATAAAGATTCCCCTCGCACATATGTACTAATCGTTCCCAACTCTAGGAGGCGGTGCTCATCTCCATTTCAAAGCCGAAGAGCCAGTGCTGTCCGAAGACCTCTCCGTGGTCATGTGGCTGGCATGACATAACGCCAAAAGCGCACGGAATGCTGTTACCTTCCCACCAAAGGTGGTCCCTATTTTTCTACTTGCATTTTTTACTTGCTTTCAAACTGCTAGGTTGGCAGAAGCTAGGACAAGTAATGGGAGCTCATTCGGGGTGCTAGGGGTTCGAATCATTGAACTACCGACCTTTCTGATCAACAAGCTCAGCGTCTTAGCCCCTGAGCCACCCTTTTAATATTATAATTGGTTATAGTTTAAAATCCTTTTTGCTATGGGTTTATGAAGTCTGCCAGAAATAGCTACAGCAACACTTTTTAAAATTTCTTGCCAACTCTATATTTATTATAAACTGTAAGCTTTTTTGAATTTGGCTCTGTTCTCCTTCTGTAGAGCACTGTTCACAATAGCAGAATTCTTGAAGTGTATCCCTAATATTGGTAATGGCCCATGCACACAAGTGGATATTTTACCTTGAGATTAGACAAGCTATCTCAATCTTTTCACTTAGCAAGGTAGCCTAGATTGTTATCTTAGATTGCTTTCTTTGTGGATGAATGTAGACAGTACCTTGATCCGGTCAAAAACATTTACTTTGCTGGTTGTGTTTGGTTGTACCTGTTTTCTGCAGATTCTCAATCATGAAATGAGATGAACAAGATAGCGTTTCCTCAGCTCTAAGAAATTGGGGTCTTAGTAAAATCAAGCTCATGGTGTGATCTGAGCCAGCTCATAGGAAGTCTAAGCAGCATCTATTTGGGGAATACTCATCCTTTATACTTTGCATCTCAGTCCTTAAAATAATGAGACTTCCTGTCCCCAAATTGTTGAAAGATCATGTTCTCATTTTTCAATCACCTTGATTTCCAGTTTGCTGATTGATGCTGAGGCTTAATTCACATGTTGTGTAAAATCCAGTAATAAAATCCAGTATCAAACATGTTTTTCCTCCCTTTTTTGGCAGAATTCTGAACCTTCTCAAAGCATACTCTGAATTGATAGATACTGTACAAAACAGGAGGTATGTAAACAGAGCAGAGGCAAAGTTCCATTACAAAGGTTCCATTTGAGTGAATTTATATGTTGCCCACTCTTGCTTAAACGTTCAAACAAAAAATAAAGTGTGAAAGAAACAGACCTATATAATCCAGTTTTGCCAGTGTATAATCTACATAGCAGTTGGGAGAAGCGGCAAGTGATGAGTTGCTGTCACTCACAAATATAATTGCAACAAAAACCTCGAGCAAGTTGAATGGGGATTCTTATCTCCAAGAGAGTATCTTACACTTGCATATTAAATCTTACCCTTACAAAACCTGCAGAATCGGCTTCCCTTCCTCACCTCTCATTAAAATTAGCTTCTTTTTTTAACTTCTCCGCACAAGGAGATGGCGAGTCAACAGATTGCTGTGCCATTTCTCCACACATGTCACATGAGGTAAGCCTTGCTAAATGGGGCCAAAGCCTGTTTTCCAGTGGAAGAGAGGGAGTGGTCACGTGGGTATTCTCAAATCCTGATTGGTCCAAAGACTGAGAGCAAACTTCTTAAATACTCCTGCCTTCCATTCTTGCCCAGTTTCCTCTCAGTCTCTTGGTCCAAGCACTGTTTGAGAATTTGTATCTAGGTAGGAAAATTTATTTATTCAATCTGGTCTTGTATTGGGCATTTTAAAAGTTCTTAAATTCTAAATTGCAGCTGCTGCCCAAGGGACAGTCCTTCTGCCTCAGGCTGTCAGGGAGGGCCCTGTGGGGCGTCCATCCTTCTCTCTGCGGGCCCGGAGCCTTAGCACTATCCCCGGGACTGCGGGGGTGCCATGCTCCTAGCACGGCTGCGGGTGAGGCTGTTTTCCCTCTGCAGCGATCGGCGAGAGGGAGTGGCGTCAGTGCCATGAGGTGTGCGCGAGCTGCCTACAGAGCTGTCTTTTGATTCAGGCGGCTGCCGTGCGCTTCGCCTGACTACGTCAGCGTTATCGGACAACCTGGGGGAGGTGCGATCTTGTGTGCCGCGAGGCCCCCCATTGTTACAAGGCCCATTTTTGCCCCCGAGGACCAGGCAGAGCCTCTAAGCGTGGTTTTGGCGTCTTCCTTCCGCGCCAGCAACTTTCGAGGTCCGGTGGCCATTTTAACTGCCGCCATGTGCGCGAGGCCTTTCTCTATCTACAGAGCCGGTCGGGAGGCCCAGGCCAAGGCGTTTGGCCTAGTTCTTCCCTCGCCCTTCAAAAGCTCAGGTTCCAGTGGGGCCTACAGAGGCCTGGTTTTCTATCTGACTCCATGCTACAGGACACGTGAGTGGAGCGATGGAGGAGGGCTCGGAAATTCCCCAGGGTCAGGCAGAAGGCCCGATGAGGGGGAAGAGGGCCTGGAGCAGGGGTTTAGACCCGGGGATCCCCCAGAAGACCTTTAGCAGCCCAACGCCCCTCTAGGGTCTCCATGAGGGAGGAGGCCAGGAGGCACAGGGCCCTGGAGAAGACTTTCGCCAGGGCTGAGAGACAGGCCAAGTCTCCAGGGCCTGCCTCTGCCAGCAGGTCCAGGTCACCAATCAGGCCCCTTTCTGTGCATTCTTCGCCTCGGGGGTTCAGTCCTTCTCCCTCGGCCTCCTTGGCCAGGTCCCGCAGCTATTCCAGGCAGAGGGGATCTCCCTCTCCCTCTCCTCCAGTCTCTCCAAAATTGGCAAGGGGGAGTTCTTCGGATCCCTTGAAGGGGACATCCAGGGGGCCTCATTCTTCACGCAGGTTGGCACCTCAGTGTCCTAGCTCTTCTTATAGAGACATGGAGGATTTGGACCACCTTCCTGAAGGTATCAAATGACTTATTTCTGCAGCCATCTCATGGAGCATTGCCCAGCGGGACAGGAGCTCCCACTCTTCTAGACTTCAGGGGGGGCCAGGCAGTCACCAGTATAGAGCATCCTCTCCATCCATGGTAGCGAGGCTTCGGTCATGGGAGAGGAGAATCTCCAGGATATGGGATTCTTGGAGGACGAGGATGCAGCCCCTCCCGATCCTCCTTCCTCGGGCCTTTTTCCTCCGACCATGTTCAAGACTCTCCTGAACAAGGCGAGGAAGACCACCAAGATTGGGATAGGGGATCCCACGCTACCCCCGCCTAGGCATCCTGACATGGCCATGTTTTCTAATGTGGCCACGAACAAGGCGGAGATTCCAGCCCCTCCTTTGTTTATGGAGGTCCTGACCAACCAATGGACTCGCCCCTCCAATTTTTCAAACCCTGGGAGTTAATGACTGCTGCTTCTACAATGTGGAGCAGGCCTTTGCCCAGGCCATTCAATTACCCACTATTGACACCCCGGTTGCTACTCTGGTCTCTTCTTCCCCAGTGGTTGTCGGGTGATGCGGCGGATAAGTTGAAACCTGAGGATAAGCGCGCAGAGCTTACCTTACGGAAAATTTTCAATGCCACTGCCTGGGCCATAAAGTCTGCGGCGTTGGCCTCGTATTTCAACCGCACTATGGTCATGTGGCTTCACCAGCTCCAGAATCGTATCCCGATCCAGGACGAACGGCTCCACCAAGACCTGGCTAAAATTATTGCTGCTTCCCAATTTTCCGCTGATGCAACTCTGGACACAGTTAAATTTGCGTCCAGCACCTTAGCCACCTCAGTTACTTCCCGCCGTCTCTTATGGCTTCGTAACTGGCAAATGGATAACAAGTCCAAGTGGAATCTGGCAGCTGCCCCTTTTAAGGGTCCAAATCTTTTTGGGGAAGCTCTCGACCCCATTCTAGTCGAGAACAAAGACAAGAAAAGGTTCTCCCGTCTAACGCTAAAAAGTCTGAGGCTCGGTCTCATCCTTATCGTAGGCAGTCTTATACGGCTCCTGACTTTGACCATCATCAACATTTCTCCTCTTTCAGGTCCGACAGACAGTTTTCTCGGTCGTCCTATCAAGACTAGAACAGATTCCAGCATCAGTCATGGCGGCCCTTTCGAGCTGGCAGCGGTCACCCTTTCCGCAGGGGGAAGTGACTCGAACCCGAGTCGTCCCATAGGCGGCCACCTGTCCCTCTATGCGGATCAATGGGACGAGATCACATCAGACGCATGGGTCAGGTCCACAGTTTGTCAGGGTCTCAGGTTAGAGTTTCTCTCCTCCCCCCAAATTTCTTCAGGTCGTTCCCTTCATCGCGAAGCCTGGAGTGCCGCTGTCTGATGGATCAGGCTATAAAACACCTTCTCGACATTCAGGCGGTGGAGGCAATTTCCCATGCGGAACGAGGTTGGGGCCACTACTCCAACCTGTTTGTGGTTCCAAAGAGTTCGGGGGTCTGGAGGACAATTCTGGACCTCAAGCGGCTGAACCATTTCCTGGTGTATAGGTGCTTCAAGATGTCCTCCCTCAAGTCTATTCTTCAAGGTATCCGGAGGGGGGACTTCTTAGCATCGATAGACCTGACAGAGGCAATAGCAATAGCAATAGTTAGACTTATATACCGCTTCATAGGGCTTTCAGCCCTCTCTAAGCGGTTTACAGAGTCAGCATATTGCCCCCAACAACAATCCGGGTCCTCATTTTACCCACCTCGGAAGGATGGAAGGCTGAGTCAACCTTGAGCCTGGTGGGATTTGAACAGCCGAACTGCTGAACTGCAGTCAGCTGAAGTAGCCTGCAGTGCTGCATTTAACCACTGCGCCACCTCGGCTCCTACCTTCATATTCCAATTCTTCCAGCTCATCGCAAGTTTCTGAGATTTTCGCATGGGGCCCGCCATTACTAGTACAGAGCTCTTCCCTTCGGGTTGGCTTCGGCCCCTCGGGCATTTATGAAGGTACTAGCGGCATTGGGGGCTCATCTGTGCTTCGTCCCGGTGAGACTCCAATGCTACCTGGATGATGTCCTAGTTCAAGCGGAGTCCCTTCCTCAGGCAGTCATAGATCTTCGACTCACCATTCGGAGTCTTCAATCCCTGGGGTTTTCGGTGAACTTCCCCAAGAGCCATCTCTCCCTTTCCATGCGCATTCTTCACCTAGGGACAGTCATAGACTCTGTGTTGGGGTGGTATGTCTGTCCCCGGACCGCCAGACAAGTCTGCAACAGTTAGCACTAAAGGTTCACAGAAGTCGGTTAGTTTCAGTCCTCACATTGTCACAGTTGTTAGGCAAGATGGTTTCTTGTATAGGGATAGTCCCGTGGGCCAGACTCCACCTCTGACCCCTTCAGTGGGAGCTCATCCCTTTCAAGAGGGGAAGGATGAGCAACTCTCTTTGGACACTTCGCCTTCTAGGGGATCCAGGCTTCCCTCAGGTGGTGGATCTCTCCAGCCATCCAACGGGGCTGCTCCTCCTGGGAACCGGACAGAGTGTGACCACGGACACGAGTATTTTCGGTTGGGGGGCCCTGGTGGGCTCTCACTTGGCCTAGGGTAGGTGGACATCTTCAGATCTCCGACACAATATAAATTGGTTGGAATTGAAGGCAGAGCACCTAGGCCTGCAACACTTCCAGGCCTCTGTGGAGGGTTGTCACGTGCTTCTCCTGACGGAAAATGTGGCCACCAAGACCCACATAAATCGTCAAGGGGGGGACTCACTCTCGGGCTCTCAGGCTAGAGGCTCTGAGGTTCAGCTCCTGGGCGGAGAGGCACCTGTTGTCTTTGGTTTCGGAGCACATCTTCGGTCTCTCCAACCACCAGGTGGATGGCTGAGTCGGGCGACCCTGGACAATGGTGAGTGGCAACTCCACCCAGAGGGTCCTGCAGAAGGTGGCAGCTGATACTCCCCTTGGGCCATAGTTTTTGTTGTTTTTCCCTCCCTGGGACTAAGCTTGGGTATGTCCCACACGTGACCACTCCCTCTCTTCCCCTGGAAAAAGAAAGTTGGTCTTACCTGAACGTGCCTTTTCAGGGAAAGAGAGGGAGTGGTCATGGCCCGCCCTGTTTCGGTTGTTGGGGCCAAGAGGAGGGCTGGGTGGTTCCCGGGGTTTTTGTTATTGGTTTTTTGTTTCAGTTCTGTTGTTCGCCTTCGAGGAAACTAGGCAAGAATGGAAGGCAGGAGTATTTAAGAAGTTTGCTCCCAGTCTTTGGACCAATCAGGCTTTGAGAATACCCACACGTGACCACTCCCTCTCTTCCCCTGAAAAGACACGTTCAGGTAAGACCAACGTTCTTTCCCTCAAATGGTCAGTCAGCAGTGAATATTGCTGTGCTGTATTGTTCTAACTCAGGGGGTGTCAAACTGGATTTCATTGAGGGCTGCAGTTGTGTTTGACCTTGGGGGGGAGTGGGTGTGGCTAGCTCAACATCACTTGTGTTGGTGCCTGTGGTGGCCTGCAGTGCCTCTGCCAGTGAAAACTGGGTGTCGAGCTCCGTTTTCGGCTGTGACGGCCTCATGCAATGCTCTGCCAGTGAAAATGGAGCTCAGGAGGTCTGTGCACGGCCCTACCAAGCTCCGTTTTCACTGGCAGAGCGTTGCAGGAGGTCGTCACAGCCAAAAACGGAGCTCGACACCCTGTTTTCATTGGCAGAGGGTTGCAGGAGGCTGTCGCAGTCGGAAACGGAGCTCGACACCCTGTTTTCATTGGCAGAGGCACTGCAAGCCAGTCCTTCACTGTTTCCAGGATGGCTCTGCTGACTGGATGCGGCTCGCAGGCCTTGAGTTTGACACCCCTGTTCTAACTGATCTGGGAGAAGCTTTGGGGCAAACTCCGTCCTTTGCCTTAACCCTCCAAATCTGTGTGAGATCAGTAGCTGGCTGGAGACCCTTGAACATCGGACAGAGCAGCTGTCACTGACCGTGGCTGTTTCTCGTTGAGAAGGTTGCGCATTGAAGGATCAAGTTGTACTTTGGGGCAGAGCCAAAACTTCACTGATTGCATAAAACCATCATCATGCCCTTCGTTTATTTGGTTTGGCTTAGTAACTGTGTAGAGCCTCCCCTGGCAGCGGGAGACTGTACTCCATTCGCTAAGCTGGAAAGGTTTGAGTTCCTATCTGGATGGGAGTTCTCAGCTGTGCTTTATCCCTAGAAAGGAACAATAAGAGTGGCACATGGTTAAGATGCTCGCTTGAGGTCCGAAGGTCTAGGCTCACAGACATCCTTACCATGGAAAGCCACTGGGTGGTTTGAGGTCAGTCCAGTGGTGAAATTCATTTTTTTTTTACTACCGGTTCCATGGGCATGGCTTGGTTGGCATGGTGTGGCTTGGTGGGCATGGTAGGGGAAGGATACTGTAAAATCTCTATTCCCTCCAGATCAGCTGGGACTCAGAATGCAGAGAATAGAGGGGAGCGGGGCCAGCCAGAAGTGGATTTGCTGGTTCTCTGAACTACTCAAAATTGCCGCTAACGGTTCTCTGGAAACTGCTGGATTTCACCCCTGGGTCAGTCCCTCTCATTCCAGTCTCTTCTATGGCTGACTGATTATTGACAGTTAAAAATGGAAGAAATAGTGTTCTGTTTAGTGCCCGAAGCCTCTGACGTAAAGTATGTGCGGTATGACTTCAGTATTGTGTTAACTTGGGTACCTTTTTGTGAAGCTTGCCTTGCTGCTGCTGAATGCCAGACTGATTACAGGCAGTCCTTTACATATGACCACAATTGCACCCAAAGTCTGTGTCATTAAGTGAAACATTTGTTGAAGTTGAGTTTTGCCCCATTTTATGATCTTTCTTGCTGCAGTTGTTAAGTGAATCGTTGCAATTGTTAAGTTAGTAATATGGTTAATTGAATCTAGCTATGCAGATGACACTGCAACCGTCATAAATATGAGTCAGTTGCCCAAAATCCAAATTTTAAAAAGTGCGGAAAAACGGTCATAAGTCACTTTTTCCAGGGCTGTTGTAACTTGGAATGGTCGCTAAACGAATTATTTTAAGTCGGGGACTACCTATATTGGGGAAGCATCTGGAATTCAGGATGTGCTCCTGGCAGGAGGAGGCTTCAAGAAGTCCACATGATGTTCTGGACTACTTGTTATGCAGGATTTGAAGTTTATCCTCAGCTCACTTGATGTGGGCCAGTTTACGTTTGGGTAGTTTGTAACAGGAGTCCTTTGTAAGCACCTGTGTAAATACCATTGAATGCTCAAGGATATGTAAACAGGAAATAACATTTGCTTTACTTTTGACTGAGAATGGAATGCTTCCCATTTTTTCTGTCCAAGTTCCCTTCATTTTGTAATTCCAAATATGGTTCTCTGTTTTCCATAGGTGGCATAGTTTTGCAATAATATTTCCCTGTGGTACAAAACAACTATAGTGAGACCTTCCTCATCCGCTATTTTGAAATCACCTACGTCCACAAACACCTGAGAGTCTTTAAGTATTTACAGCTGTCATAAAATGAATACCTCTGGGCATGCCCTGTTGTGCTTTTAGTAATGTTACTTGTGCAATGGTACATTTTAAAAGTAAACATTATATAAACGGAGGTGTGTAACACATCTGTTTGAATTCTGGAGATGCCTTTTATATGCTGAATAATGTATTATGAAGCTCAAGAGGTTTCTGAGATTTGTTTTATAAATATAAAAATAAAGTTTATTACATTACGGTACCACAGGGGTCTCCAAACTTGGCAACGTTAAGACTTCTGGACTTCAACTCCCAGTTCAACTCCACAAGACTTGTGGATTTGAAATCCACAAGTCTTAACGTTGCCAAGTTTGGAGACCCCTGTGGTACCAAGTTTATAGCTATTTATAACTCAACTGATGCAGGAATCTTGGGTTCACAATATGCTGTTATGTAGGTATTCAAAAAAGGTCAGTAAGACTTACTAGTTTATTTTCTCCGGCTCCAACGCTAGTTATGTTACATGTTGCTATCTGACCAGAATTTTCAGAGGATGGAGATTTTGAAGTTTTAAAAATATAAATATATATAGCTAAGATTTCCTTTCAGTTATTTCTATAATGTCAGAATGGGGAGGTTATGCACAATACTTTATTAGTAAGTGGTATCCCTAAACTGGAGGAAGTTAGGGCACTTAGTAATATTCCTGCCACCCACCATCCATCTGAACATCTTTTATTGTAGTACATCTCCTGAAATGAATCTCCAGTTTTGCTGATAAGAGGAATCTAACACAGTTACTTATTACCTATTTTACACGGATCCAGGCTGCTTTGCTTAGTGCTGTAGAGATGTTGGTCAAGTGTAAAGACAGGAAGTCTTTGTGTATCTAGCAGTCCTGTATACAAACTGTAGTCTACTTGGCACGCAGAATAGCTTTTATGTATGGAATGGCAACCCATGTTCATTCTGAGTCCCCCTGAGCCAGGGGTGAAATCAGCAGGTTCTGACAGGTTCTGGAGAACCGGTAGCGGAAATTTTGAGTAGTTCGGAGAACCGGTAGCAGAAATTTTGAGTAGTCCGGAGAACCGGCAAATGCCACTTCTGTCTGGCCCCAGAGTGGGGTGCGAATGGAGATTTTGCAGTATCCTTCCCCTGCCACCCCTATCAAGTTACGCCCATAGAACCAGTAGTAAAAAAAATTGAATTTCACCACTAGCCTGAGCTCCAACTGCCTGTCTGATAGCCAGATGCTGGCAAAGGATAGCTCTCTGGTGTGCTGCTGGGACACTGTTTGACAGGTCTACAAGATTAACCACCCCTTCCATTTCCAGGGTCCCACGTTGGTTAAAAGTTGTGTATTTCTCCTGCTAAACCAACGGAAAAGAAGGAAGCTCTTCTATGTCTTTTAGGAGAAGTAGGGAAGCATACATGAGAAAACAGATGTGAATGAATAATGAGTGAATGAATAAATGAGTCTTTTATATGAAAAGAAGGATGCACAGGAAAACACAAGTTTTAAATGGTGGCGAGGTTCCATGAATGAGATTTTGCAGGAAAAAAGAATGTAATTGCAAGGTTTTATTACCTATTATTTACCTGAGGTGCAACGTGGTAAACAAGTCAAGCGTACAACTCTGTATTCAGCTGTCCAGGTGTCCAAATTAATGTTCCCTTTCTGGGAACAATAGCCTCTGTTTTCAAACAAGGAGAAGTGAGACCTCATTGGCTATTTGGCTACTGAGCAACCACCCAAAGGGTAGGAATGTAGCTTGAGAATAGGGCTGCATTGAAGCCTGCAGAATTCTTCCAGATTCTCATCTGGCAGGTAACTGTTGCCACTAGGATCACTTTTATTAGATCCAGCCATTATCAGACACAGATAAAAAATACACATAGTGCTATTTATGGTTTGCTTACCGTGTTTTCCTGAAAATAAGACAGGGTCTTATTTTCTTTTGACCCCTGAAATAAGCCTTTGGCCTCGTTTTCAGGGAGGTCTTATTATTTTTGAGGTGCAGGAGGTGGTGAGCGTTGTCACCTCATGGCTGCTGCTGTGTTGCACATCGCTGGGCCTGCCACTCTTTTTGCGGTGGCCATTAGCGTGACAGAAGGGGAGCAGTAGCTTGGGTTGCGGGAGTGGCCATTAAGTAAGGGCGTGTGGGGTGCATGAGGCATGTTCCCCCTCCCTTTCCCTCCTCCTGCCTCACCTCTTCACCTTGTGTTCTTTGCGCAGCAAGCAACAAAAGGAAATGGTGGGGACCAGCTGCACATGCGTTTAAATATTTTTTGCGGAGGGCTTATTTTAGCGCATGTTCTTAAATGCCCAATTGGTCTTATTATCTGGGGAAGGCTTATTTTCAGGGAAACAGGGTAGTATATCATTTGAACTAGGGACACTTATTTTTTTTCCTCTCTCAGAAGTTAGCCTCACCTCAAACCCTTGTATTAGTAGTGTGTGCATGCACACACATGTAGAGTTTTCACTTTGTAGGAACTGAGATAGTTGTGGCTGATTTCATAAACTATAATTAAACAGAATGATATACATCTATATGTAGCGAAGTTTTCTCCAGAACAGGATTTTATAAAGTAACAGTTTCACTATAGGGAGGGGGGGAGGGATGAAAGTGTCATAGAACATTAGATCTAGTGAGCAAGAAAAAAAAGAGACAAAGAAGGAGAAACAGTTTTAAAAAATTAAGTGGTACAAATGTTCGTGAAGTAGAAAAAAAAATTGCAAACACAGTAGTATTAATTGCAATCACAATTAAGCCTAAAATTTATGTTGCTAAGTGAGACAATTGTCCCATTTTATGATCTTTCTTGCTGCAGTTTTAAGTTTCTAACATGGTTGTTAAGTGTATTTTATTGTATTGTATTTTTAACAACTACTGTGGGGTGTCTCAGTGCAGAATGTTTGTTGAGTGAACATGATAGATCTGGGGGTACGACCTGGAACCCCCTCCACTGAGTGCAGAAGCAGAAGTGGATAGGGGCCCGGATCCGCCCCTCGCCCCAGAGTGAATGGTGTGTGTGTCCTGCCGGGAAGAATGGGGGCCATGGGAAAGGGGGGGGGTCTACGGGCGGGGGAGAGGGTCGGAGCATCTCGTTTACGACTGGGAGGGGCAGATATGACAGGAGCTATAGGGCTAGCCATTACCGGGGAAGAAGGACTCGCTACATTACAGCGATTCCTTGTTCCGGCCCTTTAGGCTCACCTCAAGAACCTGGTGGCAGAGGAGATCAGGGCCCTGGTCTCGGGTTGCTGCTGCTAAATGCCAGGTCTGTTGTGAATAAGGCTCCCCTCATCCGGGACCTAATATTAGACGAGGGGGCAGACCTGGCATGTATAACTGAAACCTGGCTGGGCCAAGAGGGAGGAGACCCCCTCTCAGAAATGTGCCCAGATGGGTTCCAGGTGCTCCACCAACCACGACACCAGGTAAGGGGTGGGGGAGTAGCAATGGTTGTCTGGGAGTTGTTAGTTCCCCACGGGAGCCCTGCCCCGGAGATTGTGGGGTGTGAGTCTCTTCTCTTGAAGTTGGACCTAGGGGTTCAAGTGTGCTTGTTCTTGACATACCTACCTCCCAGCTGCGTCACAACAGCCCTGCCTGTGCTGCTAGAGGCAGTAGCCGGGTTGGCGATAGAGTTCCCCAGGCTAATGGTGCTGGGGGACTTTAATCTACCGTCTCTTGGCGAACACTCTGATGGGGCACAGGAGTTCATGGCCTCCATGACAACCATGGGCTTGACCCAAGTAGTTCAGGGCCCAACTCATAGAGCGGGACACACACTCGACCTCGTATTTCTCTCGGGGCAGTGGAGACGTGATCTGGAATTAAGGGGAATAGAGACCTCGCCCTTGTCATGGTCAGATCACTCCTTGCTGAGGCTTGACTTCAGGACACTACTCCCCCACTGCAGGGAGGTGGAACCGATTAAGTGGTTCCACCCCAGGCGCCTGATGGACCCTATGGGATTTCAGAGGGAGCTTGGAGAGATACCTGACTCCCTTGCCCTCAATTCGACCGAATCCTTAGTCGCTGCCTGAAATGTTGCGGCGACTGAGGCACTGGATCGGATTGCCCCTTTGAGGCCTCTCCACGGCAGTGGATCCAGGAGGGCACCTTGGTTTACCGAGGAACTCCGGGAGATGAAGCGCCAAAAGAGACGCCTAGAGCGACGTTGGAGGACTAGTAACTCTGAATCTGATCAAACACTACTAAGAGCCTTCATTAGGACTTATCTAGTGGCGATACGGGTGGCAAAATGCAGGCATTTTTCCGCTCTTATTGCATCGGCGGAATCCCGCCCAGCCGCCTTGTTTAGGGTGACACGCTCCCTCCTGAAAGGTGAGGGGGTGGGGGAACCCCTGCAGGGAAGAGCTGAGGAATTTGTTCAGTTTCTGTCGGATAAAATCACTCAGCTTCGGACAGACCTTGACTCCGCTTGGGCAATACCAGCCGAGATGCCGAGTGTAAGTCTAAGTCGGATTTCCTGGTATGAGTTTGAATTTGTCACCCCTGAGGAAGTGGACAAGGCCATGGGAGCGATGAGCGCCTCCACCTGTTTACTGGACCCGTGCCCCTCCTGGCTGGTTTCAACCAGCAGGGAGGTGACACGCGGCTGGCTCCAGGCGATTACCAATGCTTCTTTGCAGGAGGGGTCTTTCCCGCAACCAGTAAAGGAAGCGGTGGTGAGACCCCTCCTCAAGAAGCCTTTCCTGGATCCAGCCGTCTTAAAAAACTATCGTCCTGTCTCCAACCTTCCTTTTTTGGGGAAGGTTGTTGAGAAGGTGGTGGCGCTTCAACTCCGACGGACCTTGAATGAAGCGGATTATCTGGATTCCTTTCAGTCTGGTTTAAGGCCTGGGTACAGCACAGAAACCGATTTGGTCGCACTGATCGATGATCTCTGGCGGGTCAGGGATAGAGGGCATTCCTCTATCCTGGTGCTTCTCGACCTCTCAGCGGCTTTCGATACCATCAACCGTGGTATCCTTCTGCGACGTCTGGAGGAGGTGAGAGTGGGAGGCACCGTTTTATGGTGGTTCTCCTCTTACCTCTCTGGTAGGTCACAGTCGTTGTTGGTCGGGGGGCAGAGGTCGACCCCTAGGCCCCTCAAGTGTGGGGTGCCGCAGGATTCGGTCCTGTCCCCCCTCCTATTTAACATCTACATGAAACCGCTGGGTGAGATCATACGACGGCACGGGATAAAGTACCATCAATATGCAGATGATACGCACTTGTATCTCTCTGCCCTGTGCCAGCTCAGTGTAGCGGTGGACATGATGTGCCGATGCCTGGAAGCTGTCAGCATCTGGATGGGGATGAACAAATTGGTGCTCAATCCCGATAAGACTGAGTGGCTTTGGATGTTACCCCCGAAGGACAGTTCAGACAGTCCATCCTTGATCCTGGGGGGTGAAAACTTATGCCCCTCAGAGAGGGCCCGCAATTTGGGGGTCCTCCTGGATTCGCAGCTGACACTGGAACATCATCTGTCGGCTGTGACCAGGGGGGCCTTTGCCCAGGTTCGCCTGGTGCACCAATTGTGGCCCTATCTGGACCAGGGGGCACTCCAAACGGTCACTCACGCCCTTGTCACCTCAAGTCTGGATTATTGCAATGCGCTCTACATGGGGCTACCCTTGAAAAGCGTTCGGAGACTACAGCTAGTCCAGAATGCAGCCGGGCGAGCGATTTTGGGTGTACCGAGATATACCCATATTACACCTGTCCTCTGCGAGCTGCACTGGCTGCCAATTGGTTTCCGGACGTAATTCAAGGTGTTGGTTATCACCTTTAAAGCCCTACATGGCTCAGGACCAGCGTATCTGCGAGACCGCCTACTGCCACAAAGCTCCCAACGGCGGATAAAATCCCACAGGGTGGGCCTCCTTCAGATGCCGTCAGCCGGACAATGTCGGCTGGCGGGCCCCTGGAGGAGAGCCTTCTCTGTGGCTGCTCCGACCCTATGGAACCAGCTACCCCCAGAGGTCCGGACCTTACACACTCATGGCTTTCAGAAAAGCTGTTAAAACCTGGCTGTTCCGGCAGGCCTGGGGCTGTTGACCTTATTGTTAAGGTCCAGCCCCGATTAGAAATGTATGCGTGTTGGAAATTTTTAAATTATTCTTTATTTTCCTTTCCTTTCCTTTCTTTGTAAGCCGCCCGAAGTCCTCCGGGATTGGGCGGCCTAGAAATCTAACAAATAAATAAATAAATAAAAGTGAATTTGGCTCCCCCTCCGCTTGTCAGAAAGTCGCAAAAAGTGGACCCCATGACTGCAGGACACGGCACTCGTCATAAGTATGAGCCAGAGCCAGAATTTTGAATGCATGATCATGGGGAGGCTGCAGCGATCATAAACGTGAAAAACAGTCACTTTCTTCAGTGCATTTGTAACTTTGAACAGTCACTAAATGAGCTGTTGTAAGTCAAGGACTGTCTAATCATTTCGTATTTTCCCTGGTGTGCATGTGGCAAGGGACAAAATAAAAACAGATGCCCTTCCCTATTTTTATATCTGGGGTTTATTATTGCGCATATTAACTACTGGATGCTTTAATAAGGGCAGGGAGTTAATCATGAGGCCACATTTAAATTAGTATGAATTTTTGGAAAAGAGGAATGCAACAGGATTCTCCTATCGGTTTCTTTGAGAGGGCCTTGTGGGAGTTTGAAAGTTTGCTGTGTGCATTTTCAAATAATGGCTGATGTGAGGGACATCCCCTGTCGTAAAAGAGGCACTTACTTCAGGCATAACTTCAAACTGAAAACACTCCTCCAGTTAATTATTATTATAAACCAGTGATGGCAAACCTTTTCAGCACTGAGTGCCCAAAATGGAACGTGTGTGCATGCACATGCATGTGTGCGCGCTGAAGCCAGAAAATCCAAAGACCAGCTGGCCGGCTTGCACCTGCCTGTTTTGGGGCAATTTTAGGGCCTTTTTCAGGCCGTTTTCAGGCCGTTTTGGGGTCATTTTTCAGAACTTTTTGGCCTGAAAAATAGTCCAAAAATGCCTGAAAAGGGCCCAGCAAATGGTGTGGTTTTGGGTCATTTTTCAGGCTGTTTTTGGGTTGCTTTTCAGGCCATTTTGGGCCATTTTCAGGGCCAAAAAGGCTCAAAAAACTGCCCCCAAACCAGCCAGAAAATGGCCCAAAACAGCCTGGTTTTTTGCCATTTTCCAGCCATTTTCTGGCACTCTGGAGCCTGCGAAGACCAGTTGGTGACAGTGACAGTGCCCAACAGACAGGGCTCTGTGTGCCAGATGTGCCAGAGGTTCTCCATCACTGCTATAAACCATGGATGTGGGGCAAAAGTCTGATTTGCATGAAGGAAGCTTGCAAGACACACTGATCTGATCTCCAATGCTGGCTTAGCAAACCAGGCTCTGACAGTCAGTATGTTAGTTTCTGATGTAGGATGGCTATTGTTGCATCCTGGATGAGAGCTTATGTAGGAATGTGATTTAAGTCTTGAGGGGAGAAAAAGTATTCTTGGGTTTAAAACATGCTGTTACTGAATAAAGTAGAAGCTCAGTGAAGTTATAATAACTGTGAGTAAGCTATATTGAAAGAGAATGGAATGGAATAGAATAAGAGATTAGAATAAAATAGAGTAGAATAGAATTAGAATTGGGAAGGGAATATTCTTTATTGGCCCAGTGTGATTGGACACACAAGGACTTTGTCTCCAGTGCAGAAGCTCTTAGTGTTCGTAAAAACTATAAGTGATTGATCATGATCATAATCATAAAATAATTAAAGACAGAAAGTGCTGTATAAGCAATTGTAGGAGTATGGGAGAAAAGGGTGGAGAATGGTTATAAGGGTTAGGAGGTAACGTGTTTCTAAATCTACTGCATGGAGAATGTATACCAGAGTCCTAAGGACAGAAAATCCATTCTTATGCAACCTTTTTATTTGAAAAAAGGAATGTGCTTAAGTAAACAGTGGCTTTTGCAAGGGGTAGGAGATACTGGATGAGAGGTGAGATGCAGAGTAAAAAGCTGTTAAACATGACACATGTAATCCACTGGATTATTTGTTGCTATCTAATGTTCTGAGAAGTCCCTATGAGAAACATTCCCCTGCCCCCCCAAAAGAGCCCGCTCTATCCTGCTCACGACCCCGAAACCATAAACTAACTTAGTCAGCAGATGGTGAAGACAGAGGTGATGCCTAGAGTTGTGCAGCTGGTCCTGCACTGGTCCTGCAGCAGTGCTGCGATTGGCAAAGGACTTGGGGCAGAGCCAGAGGAAGCAACCGGCCCGCTTTGGTCTGCCTCAGGCTGCACGTGGGGAACCAACCTGATGTTATTTGGTCTTGAGTCAGAACAAAGAGAAGATAGGGATCAGCAAGGAAGGCAGCAGAGTTCATGCCAGTGCAGTTTTTTCTGCTGACTCAAGGAAGGGTGGAGTTGGGAAAGGCCCAGTGAATGTCCCTGGGTGATAATCTGGGGAGAGGATTTTTCAGAACAGCTGGAGGGGAAAAAAGGGGGGGTGTGTAAACTACCTTTTTGAAGAACCCCCTCTTTCTCTTTTGAAAGTAATGATAAACCGTTCTTTCAGGACTTAACATGAGCATTACAGTCAGCATTTATAAGGAACAAAGCAGGAACGCCTCAATACTTTTAACAGTTGGGAGTAATACTGTGCACACTATATTCAAATTACTCATTCTTTATGAAGTTAAACTTGATGGTGAAGAGGAAATAATAAAACAGCCCGAGACTATTAGAGTTATAGGAAGGCAACAATAGTTAAGTTAATAAGTACATCGCTAAAAAGCAAAATCTTGTTTATTTTGCATAGAGCTGCCTTGTGTTGTGTTGCCCGTGCCTTGTCCGTGTTGCTTCCCAGGCCAGTGTTCAAACGCTCCACATATGAAACTTTTCTGAGGCTTGATGCAGCTCAAGCATCCCAGTTGAGGTGGGTGGGCAGAAGCTCTTTTTGTCTTGTGGGGCTTTGCATGTGTGTGGCAGAATAAAAATCCGTAATCATGATGCCAGGGCTTTGAAATCGGCAATTAAATCTGCATAGCTTGTAATTTGCATTAATTATGGCATAGACTCAGTGTAATTGCCCTCTCAAGAGGCAATATGAAATCCTTAGTGGGTTAAAGATGTCTTGAAGTACTTATATGGAGAAAAAACAGTATTTTTCTAGAAAAATTGATTTTGGACATTTGACTGCATACATTGGGAGTGCATGCTAAACTCACTGATAATATAGCATGAGAGCATTTTAAAAATGAAGACTATTTGGCACACATAAGAAAATAACGTTTTCAGAAAGTGGTGTGTGCATATACTATGTGCCAGCCATCCTTATTTTAAAAAAGAGTAATAGAAGTTGTCTGGTTAGCATAATTCCTTTACGTAACTTTCCTCTGTATCAAAAAAGAATTTTTTGGGGGAAATAGAAGTATAGGAAATGCAGGTTACCAAACCTAACTTTAGTTTGATGTACTCATGCATCTATTTTTGCCCAAACACTTTCACCCACACTTTTGTTCAAAAGTGCTTGCTATAGAAGGGAGGGAAAACTTGAGAATGTAGAGAAATATAAAAGAAATTTTCCCTAGAGTATTCTTTTAAACCTTCATGCATCTTGGTCTTTGTATATATATCACTGTGCATGTTACTTTCTTCCCATCCTGGATTTTCCTCCAAACTTCTTGTGTATGTTTTTTACCATCATATTTTCACTGTGATGTTACTTCTAAAGTGCTATTTCTGTGCTGCTTCTGAATGAAGTCAGATCAACATACTTGGCCTCTTGATCCTAGCAATATACAGCAATTGTATATTACTTAGTCTGGCTTCCCATAACCAAGTCAGTTAATTTTGACTTCCTGGTTGTGGGAACATGTCCATTTGTGGCTTATTCAAGAAAGTACCCAATCCAAACTGTCAGGACTAAGACGGACATCTGCCAAGGGCAATGCAGGATTCCCATTTTACAGCCTGTGCTATTGTTCACAGTCCAGTCCAGTATAATTTGCTTGGTCCATGCAGAGCCATCCTTGGCACTGAAAAGTGTGGAAAGCACCTAGTTGTAAGTTTGCTGCTCTGGCCTGCCTTCTCTTTAAGACCATGTCAGAAGAAAAATAATCAGCCCAGCTACAAATCATATCAAGGATCAGCAGGTACTTCTATTTTAATGGATGAAGATAGAAACTTATATCAAAAGAAAGGGCTTGTATTCATTTGCACACAGCTGCTTCTGACAGCATCTTAAGACACGGCTAGGACTCCAATAGCATAGATCAGTGATGGCAAACCTATGGCACTCGTGCCAGAGGTGGCATGCAGAGCCATCTCTGTGGGCACGTGCTCTGTGTCTAGCGGCTCTTCACCGGTGTCAGAGCACTGAAAAGGGCGAAAAATGGCCAGAAAACAGGCCGTTTTTCAGGCTGTTTTCAGCCGAAAAATGGCCAAAAAATGCACACCGACCAGCTGGTCTTCAGGTTTCCAGCATTCCAGCACATACCTATGCACGCGCATGCACATGCATTCCGATTTGGGTGCTTGATGCCAAAAAGGTTAGCCATCACTGGCATAGATGCTGCCTTACGGGACTTTCATCATGATCTTACTGATCTTGTGACATTTCTTCCAGCTGTTCATTTGATACACTGGATTTCTCCGAAATTAGCAACAGAGCATTTGCTGGAAGGATTCTCATTCTGTAGCAATGGATGTCACTGTTTTTAGGGGGTTGGCATAATTCTTCCCGGGTTTTCTCTAATATGTAACTTTATTTTTCAGGGCTCATGACATAAATTGTTCATAACTTGTTCATACAAATCTTTTTTAATCTTTAATACTTAGAAGTGTTATAGTTATGTCAGAGGTTTATACAATACCATGTGACCATGTGGTGTATCTTGGTATTTTTAAGTAATTGTGTAACACAAAACGCTTACTTCTGATTGGATACAGTTATACAATATTTAAAACTTAAATGCTTTCATTATTGTTCTGTTGCCATAAAAGAGTTCAATAGCTGACAGGAACTGATAGGAAGCAGATGATTTTTTTTGCATAAATCATTTCCATGCTAGCATCTTAAGGTAAGATAATTTACTGAATGAAATATGTAACTAATACAGAGGAACCGCTCAACTAATGAGATGCCAATAGCAGTTTATATGTAATGCTAAAATTTGAAATTAAAAATATTTTATGCATTGAATTTTCATAACTGGAAAAAGACTTTTTGATTAGTATGAAAGAATATGTCAGTGTATTTCAGCATTTTGAGATGAATCAGTATTATATATATTATTTTTTATAAATACCTTGTAAGATTCTTGTAATGACATGGCTTTACAGAAATAAACATTTAACAGGTCAATCTCTGATTTTAAAATGTTGCTTTGGCAAATTTTTCAGCCTCAGCTTTGCTATCCATGTTATGGGTTTTATTTATTAGATTTAAATGCTGTTTTTCTTTCCAGAGCTGATAGTGACAAATGTAAATACTCCCTCCTCTGGTTTCTTCCTACAACACTTCAGGAAGTAGCTTGTGCTGAGAAAGAGCATCTGGGCCAAAGTCCCCAGGAAGTTCTGTGGCTGGCAGGGGACTTGAACCTGTACTAGCCCAATGCCTTCACCACTGTGCCATATTGATTCCCCTATTAAATATTAAAGTTCACTATTAATGAGTAGGACATGCTTTGGATGTTGTCTGCCATGCCAGATTGCAGTTTCTATAATCTTAAGAAAACATAGCATCTTTGAATCGGACTAAGGAAACTCAAGGTCAGATCTACCATCAGGTATAGAAATCCATGGGGTGGTTTTGGGACAGTCCTTCTCTCTCAACCTAAGCCAGCTCCCATGGCTGCTGTAATGGGGATCAAAGGGAAGAAGGATCCCCAGGAAAATTGCCTCGAGCTGCAGGCAGGGCGGGGGATCTGAATGTAAAAAATAAATCCAGTGGCACAGCAGTGGTGGATGATAGGAGCAGAAAACTTTTAAGTACTTAGTTGAACTGAAACGGACAGAAAATGAAGACTTTCTGACTGATGTGGGAAATTTGGAGTACGATGCCAAGAACAGTTGAGGGGGGAAATAAGGCTAGGAAGATTTGAACATAGGAAATGGAAGATTTTCAATATAACAAAGGGGAAAAATAAAAAAAAAAGATTATTTTGATTGCTGATTGATTGTCTTATCTAGAATACTGTTATAGTGAGCCACTGCTGAATTCCGATTTCTGGAATATTGCTTGGTTTAAGGAACTATTTTCAATATCTTGCATTGAAGTGAAACGGTTTCATACAGCTTATGTAAGTGACATTTTTCCAGTAATGAGTCCTTATTTGATCTGCTGCTCCTCCGTTTGTCAGATTTGGGAGTCAGTTTCTGTCCTGTGATCTGGACTGACTGTCATCCCTAAGGGCTCTACTCCTGCTCTGGATTCATCGTCATTTGGAGCAGTGGAAGGCGCCCTATTGATTTGGAGACCCTCTTGGCAAATTCACATAATATTCTTTCGGATGTCATACTCAGTCTGTATTTCTGTTTAAGAAGACCTTTGAACTGAAAGCCGGTTAATCTTTCCCTTTTGTTTAGTAAAGTCACGAAAAATCATGTGGATTACTTGGCAGTTTTATTGCATTTTGAATAGTTTGTTTTGCTTTTTTTTTTATAAGCGCCTTAAGGGCAGAATGTAAAAATATTTGTCACAAACAAGAATGTAATAAAGTCACTGACAAGCTACATAAGAATGTCCCTTTAAAGATGGCACAGATATAGAATACCCTATATAAAAACTGAAGCAATTCTTCTTATTGAGGTCAATATTCTATTTACCCAAGACTGGTGCTAAAGTTACCTTCCTTCTTGCTTCTTTGGGCTTGACAACCCTTTTTTTGGGGGGGGGGGTCAAAAATCAAGACAACCCAGTTTTACGGAACATCTGAGGCACTGAAATCTCCTCCTTTGACAGTTAACCTTGATAGGAAATTTTGTTGTAACCCCTCTGTCTGCATGGTCTTCTCACTATGAAGGCCCTGGGACTGAAAGGACAATCGACTTGACCAGTGGTCCAAGTTTCATCTTTCAAAGTAATTATTTTGGGAGAAAATGAAAGACTTTTTGGTTGTGCAGATTAAATTCTGGCAGTCTTTTTATCCTGCCCAAATTATCTGCTTGGCTTGTTCAGAATACTTCAGAGGGCTTTTGTTTTGCTAATTGGGACATTCTGTGAAGACCTTTCAAACTGAATCTGGTTTGTTGGCCAACCTAAACCTCTTTTGATATGGATGCCAGTTTTTCTTACCTCTTTGCTGGCAACCACCATAATTTTATTACGTTAATCCCAACTGTTTTCTGTCCCCCTTTTCCCTCCCATCTCTTCTCATGCAAAGATTGGGAGGATAACATTCCAGATTATTATTATTTTTGCTAACGGTTCAGTAAAACGAAAACATTCCTCAGCCTTTGTGGATGTTTCTATGTTTGCACAAATTTTCTGCTATTTTAGAAACAAGATGTAAAAGTTAACCTTGTCCACATGAATTTAGATTAGAACAGTCAGGGGTGACAATTCAGTTGCAGTGAGTCTGTTGTGAGAACTTAATGGTGTCCCTTATTGTAGGGCGTTGCAATTTGCAGTCTGTAAACAGACTAACAATTTGTCATTTTCCCATGAAATGTCAGGCTTGAGAAAGGTGCTCCTTGCTGTGTGAACTCAATATGTGGCTTTGGGGAAAAAAAGGTCTCTATGTATGAGTGGGTGGGGGCCACCAAGATTCCAGTCCCAAGATATGTGGGGGGGGGGCTCACTCATTCTCTGAGCCACCATGTGATTTCTTTACTTTGGCCTGGCTTGTAAACTTAGCCAATTGTGATTTACTCAGTTGTTTTATTAGTGAAAGTCTTTTTTAAATAGTGTGTGATGAGCTTTGTCATTGTGACTAAGCAGATACTTGAATCACATTTCTTCCTCTTTGCAATCTTATAAACGGCTGCTTTGACTTTGCAGAACAAACATGTGGGTCTGCACTGTGTTATAGAAGAAGCATTTCTTAACTACTGTCTGCCTATTTTTGCTTTTAAATGTGCCTTTTACTTAGTCTTTCTAGGTGCTTTTTGGGTGGGAAGAAGGGAAAGTACATTCTTAGTTTGCTAAGGAATTTGGGTGAGTTTGTCCAGGGTTTTATTTCTAATTGCAGGGTGATTCACCATTTTTTTCTGTCGGAAATGTACCTAAAGGTGCCAAAGACTAATTTTCCAATTTCTCCAATAAACAGGTTTATTCTCTTGATTGCCTTTTATAATAAATCACCCTTATTGTGTTTTTAGAAGGGAACATTTCTTTCCTTGCTCTTTTTGGCTTCGTGATTTGTTCTGACCTGTATTCCTGTTTTTGTTAGCTACTTTCACTTCATCTGTCTTTTATTGAATGGAATTTCAGAACAAGCAATAGATTTTTTTTTATTAGTCATTGTCCCCCGTTAGAGGGAAACGAAGCATAGAGCTGATTTGGTATGACTTGCTGCTTCAGTTGGGAGGAAGGGCAAGGCCTCTGCAACCAAAGGAGGAGAAATCAATTCTGGATTGAACTGCTGTTTTATGACAGAGGGATATTTATGTACCCTTAAGAAGAGTAAAATTGCATACGTAGAGCTCCGTCTAGTCTTTATGGGTTTCTGATCTAATCCTCAGATTCCCTTTCTCCATACTGAACTCCTATTAACCTGAAAATTAAGAATTCATTAACTTGAACCAAGCCTCAGTAAAGCTAAGGGGTGGGGACAGGGCAGTTATCTGTCCTATGATAGATACCTTATAGCAGAGCTGTCAAACTCCTGGCCCATGGGCTGGATGCGTCATGCACTGGCCATGCCCACGCCTGGTTTAACGAAGGGGTGGGAGTCCTGATACATCACATGATGTGACATCGTAAGTTTGACACCCCTACCTTATAGATATCTACCGTATCTATTGAAAGTGACTTGATGGCACATAACCAATCAATTGGTATTGCCGAAATAATTTGGAAGGAAATTGTCATTAACCTATGGAAGGAAACCTTAATAATTGAATGACATTCATGATGTAAGTAATCTTGGTGAGGGTTGTGAAATGCCTACAAATGTCTTTTCACCTTTTTAATTTCTAGGGACCATAAAGGGACAGAAGGTGTGCATGACCTAAAGGACCTCCTGATACGACTCTTCTGTGGTGCTTTCCTTCTTACTGAAAACTCAGCGTCTGCCCATATACCTTAGTCACCCATTCAATTTTCTGAGTATCCTGGAAAACCATGGGGATTGGCAAAAACACTACTTCGAAATCCGTAGAAACTGGAAACCCAGCAGAGGCCAAGTATGAAGATGAAGCCAAGCACACAGCTTTCTTTACGTTGCCAGTAAGTTCATGTTTAGAAATGTTAATTTTCTGCTTTCTAGTAGCATCACTGGTGCATTTCATCTGTAGTACTCTTCCTTGGAAGTCATGTTGGGTTAAGCACTAATTCTCCCAAGAAGTGAGTCATGGAAATGCATTTTTACAGGCTTTTGAATTCATCATAGATAAGAGTGTCTTATGATGTGCTTCTCACTGATGTCACAATCCCTTTCTGACAGGTGCTTCCTCTGCAAGCTTTTGATTGCTGTGTTCTGAAGGAGGACAGTGTTATAAAAAGTTGTCTGGGCAAATCAGATCTGTTGAAGACTAGAGCAGAGTGTATTTTTGAGCTATTTAAAAGGAACTGCCATTTCAGCCTTATGAAATGGATTTGACAATTGCTTATGAATGACTTGTTTTGTTCAGAAAACTGATGCAATAGGGCTGACTAATTGGATTGCTCAAGTGACCACTGGCTTCTTATCTCTCTGAATGCATTACATGAGATTAAAACGATTGCTTTCAGATATCCTTAAGGATGTTACAAAGCTCCTTTGAAGGACTGCAATTCATTTAAGGGCATTTGAGTCCTTGGGTGCTGCACCACAGATTGTCCCAGAGATGAAAATGATACAGAAATGCATTACTCAGATCCTTGAGGAAATGGAGCAGCTAAAAATGGCAAGGATATAAACGTGTAAATTTATGCATTGTGTCTAAGAATTTAAAATAAAACACTTGCATAATATAAAAACTAAGGTAATGCAATCAAAAACCCCATACTTTGGTTCATGAGGTTCATGATAAAAAGAATCTTAAGTTTTCTTTGGATACATATCTGCATATTTAATTCTTTATATATAATTTTAAAACTGCACACTATATTGGAATTATTCATTTATTTGTCAAATTTAGAATATTATAATTGCAGTTACAATATATACTTCTATGTAGCAATTGTTTCTCTTAAAATATTTTTTATAATAACAAACATCTTGATTTTAAGAATCCCTATTCAGTTAACTTTGGATGCAGCAGACAAAATCTGATTTAATTCTTCACTCCAAATAACAGAAAAGTTCAGACAGTTTGCCTGTAATTTTGGGAAATTTGCATTATCAGATTTTTATTTTTGACTGACACTTCTTATCACCAACTAGTCAGCAAAGTCAAACATTTTCTGTACTTTATCTTGTTCTGTGTTTTGGTTTAAAAATATTTTTTTAAAATAAAATATTATACAAGATTATATTATATATATACTCTGTAATTATTTTAGAGTATTACTATTTATTATAATTATTTTTTAAAGGTTGCAATAAGTGGAGGAGCAACCTCAAGTGGCGATCAAGATACAGAAGACACAGAACTTATGGCAATCTATACCACAGAAAATGGAATTGCAGAAAAGGTACCTTAAAAAGTAGATATACCCTAACATCTTGATACAAGGGAACTGTTATAATTAATTGGCATGTTTGTCCAAATTTGCCCTATGCAGTTCTTCAGCAGGTCAAGCTATTGAAATGTTTCTGTTGAATGGAATCATTAAAGGAGGGCCAACATTAGTATTTTAAGTCTATGTGGCCGTAATAAGGAAGGGCTTGAAGACTTGAGAAGCTGAGTGTTGAATGCAGCAAAATTAGATTTGGAGATAAAAATAGATGAAGGCACTCCCCATCTTTTCTCAACCAAGGCAAGTTTTTAAAAAAACAACACCATTTGTATAAGACTGATAAACTAGAGAAGAAGGTGAATCAGAACCTTTTAGCTGATAATAATGAAAAACAAAGCTGACTCATTCACCCTTGTTTGTTGAGTTGAGTTGAGTTTATTATATTTCTATGCCACCCTATTCCCCGGAGGGGACTCAGGGCGGCTCACAACCAAATCGGAGGGGGGGGGGGCAAATAAGAAAAGGACACGAACAAAACAATACCACAATTTAAAACACTCAACAACCATACCATTCGAGGGGGGACAAAAAACTCATTAGCCGCAGGCCTGTCAGAACAGCCAGGTTTTAAAGGCTTTGCGGAAGGCCTGGAGGGGGGTGAGGGTCCGAATCTCTACGAGGAGCTCGTTCCAAAGGGCTGATTGTAAAAAGTACGTCTTGTATCATTGGTTCTGTGAGAAAATATCCAGTAATGGGGTCGCCTTATCATATGAAGACTCCCCACAAACATTTGCCAAGTGGATGAAGCTAATGCAACTGAAGGCTGCTTCTGTCCTTGGGTAAGGCATTAATTAAAAGATTGTTGTGGTTACTGCTGGGGAGCTTAGATGCCAGCATTGCCCTTGGTTGGATTCTTCACATTCTGTAATCTCCACCTTGACAGGGTTATAAAAGCTTCAAAGGCTTTGGTCCTTCCACCCCCTTCAGTTCTGGTATTTATGGGGAAGATTCTTGTCTTCTGCAAAAGGCTGCAAGGCCATCGCGACTCTTGATGTAGAACCTGTCAACAAAACTTAACCCTTCAGTGTTCTTTACTGAATGATTTAATCCAGTGTTTCTCAACCTTGGCTGCTTGAAGATGTGTGGACTTTAACTCCCAGAATTCCTTGCTGGCCAGGGAATTCTGGGAGTTGAAGTCTACACATCTTCAAGCAGCCAAAGTTTCTTTGCTGGCTGAGGAATTCTGGGAGTTGAAGTCCACAAGTCATAAAGTTGCCAAAGTTGGAGACCTCTGCGCTAGGGGGATCCTTGGATACCATGCCACTGCTGTGGAAGGGACTGGGTTTTGATGTTTGAAATGGCTACAGCTACAGTGACAGCTTCAGAGCATGCTCTCTTATGAAATTAAAAAAAATACTCCTTTGTTTATTTCCTGTTAATCCCTTTGATAATGAACACTGCATATACATAGGAGGAAATATGAGGAGGAGGAAGCTGCATGTGCTTAAATCAGACCGGCTTCAGGGTTTAAGAAGCCAAGTCAGTTTGAGAACAAGATACTCTGCAATCAAGGATGGATTAAGTCAGAACTTTTGTTATATAAACCTACCGTATTTTTTGGAGTATAAGACGCACCTTTTTTCCTAAAAAAAAAAAAAAAGCTGAAAATCTGGGTTTGTCTTAACACTGAATGCAGCATTTTTTGCCTCCCAAAGCCCTGCCCCCCTTCATCAAAATGGCTGCGCATATCCTTATGGAGGCTTTCAGAGAGCTCCTGGGGGCTGGGGAGGGCAGAAATGACCAAAAAAATGCCTGTTTCCCCAGCTTCCAGTAGCACTATAAGCCTCCATAAGGCTGTGCATGCAATTTTTTGGACAAAAAATGGGCCCGTTTTCACGAAAAACAGGCCTTTTTGTGCTTGTTTTTGGCCCCCCACCGCTTAGGAGCACTCTGCAAGGCCCCCCCCCCCCCCCGGCTGTTTATGCCTTTTTTTAAAAAAAAACATGCGGCCGTTTTTGGGAGGTGTGACAGAGTGCAAATTCCCCCCTCTTATGGTAAGCTCTTTAACTGATTGATGAGAATTACATTGATCAAGTGCTGTGCCAGCAGAAACAAAGTCTTAAGTGCTGCAGATTGTCAGCTATTTCCTTCTCCAGCACATAGATAAAAACACCTGGAAACATCTACCTACTTACCTACTCTCTCTCTCCCTACCTACCTACTGTATTTTTCTCTCTCTTTCTATTTCTCTCTCTCCCCACTCTCTCTCTCCCTACCTACCTACACCCCCTCTTTCTTTCCCTACCTATCTACTATATTTCTCTCTCTCTCCCTCCCTCCCTCCCTCCCTCCCTCCCTCCCTCCCTCCCTCTCTCCCTCTCCCTCTCCCTCTCTCTCTCTCTCTCCCCTCTTCTAGCTACCTAGCTACCTAAGTACTCTCTCTCTCCCTCTACCTACCTACCTATCTACTTTTTTAAAAATTTGCCTCTTCAAAACCTTGGTGTGTCTTATACTCTGAAAAATACGGTAAGTTTCAGCAAAATCAGAAACTGCTAAACTAAATAGATCTCCCCGCCTCCAAAGGGGCTACTGCCAATAAAAGGTATTAAGTGATGTTTCTATTTTCATAGCCCTTAAATAATAATAAAAAAAATTAAAGCCATTTTATATGAAAACCCTATATAAAGTCTATGGCCTTTTGAGATTTGCAATGAACATTTATTTTGGACTTTTTTGGACCTCGACTTGCAACACAGAGCTTACACTTTTTCACTGTGACCGTCACACTCTTTCCTTTGCTCTTCTTTTTCTATCCATCTTTGTTTCCTCTTCGGAAGCATATTGCATTAGATAAGTAATGAATTGCTTGCATTAGAGATTCACAACTTCATTATTAAAGCATAAGCTGTTCTCCACTTTTGGACAGAGAATTGTGTGTCTCCCTTGCTTGACCTTCATATTCACTGCTTAGTTACCTTCAACATTGTTCCTCATATATTTGATTTGACCTCATGTAGCTTTTGGAAACGCTCACTTTCAATCTAAAGCAGGTGTCCCCAAACTTGGCAACTTAAAGACTTGTGGACTTCTGGGAGTTGAAGTCCACAAGTCTTCAAGTGGCCAAGTTTGAAGACCTCTAAGTGGAGAGATTGTAGAGGAAGAGATTACAAGAGAGTAAGCTATGCTGGCTAGAGAATTCTGGGAGTTGAAGTCCACAAGTCTTCAAGTTGCCAAGTTTAGGGACCCCTGATTTAAGTTATAGGAAGGTAGATTTTGACTTAACTTTTGAAAGTGCCTTTTTTAAACATTAGAGTTTTTCATCTGAAAAGCCAATCAGCAGTAGTATTTAACAGTGGTGTTAAACATGATGTGTCTATATGTTACAGTGGGATTCTTTGTTACAGAAAGCAGAGGCAGAGTGAACATTTGTTAGGGTGCTTTAAATTAAATTCCTGCGTGGATATGCGAGTTGAATTAGGACTAAATGATTTCCTTCATGCCTGGGGTTATATTTCTAGTAGATAGATAGATAGATAGATAGATAGATAGATAGATAGATAGATAGATAGATAGATAGATAGATAGATAGATAGATAGATAGATAGATGATAGATAGATGATAGATAGATAGATAGATAGATAGATAGATAGATAGATAGATAGATAGATAGATAGATAGATAGATAGATATTGCAATAAATTGAAGCTCATTAGAAAACAGTAAAATGCTCTCATGAATGAAGGAGCCTGGATCTCTTATGCAAGTGCAATCTTTCTCCCCCCCCCCCTCAGAAAATATCTCTTAGCCTCTAATTTACCATCTATAATTCTTTGTGTAAACAGTTGGGCACCACACTTTTTTTTTTGGCACAGAATATGTGGTTATTATATCATAGGAACAGAATAATGCTTTGCTTATATGCAGAGGTTGGTTACATGAAACAGAGGAGGGCATTCATGTAGTTTAGGTGATTACTAGAAAAGTAAAAGATTTGGGTTTTTTTTGGTGGTGATTGTTTTTTGCTCTGAACTGATAGTGCTTTGCAGCAGGCCACAGACCTGCTCAGACGTATCCCGGTAACCTATTAATAGACTGTGGTATTAAATGGTGGCTAATTTAATGGTTGACAGAGTTCTTTGGCAGAAACCCTCGACAGCAGTGGAAGCTCAGACGTACAAAGAACGGACATGATCTACACCATTGAGGATGTCCCACCCTGGTATCTCTGCATATTCTTGGGGTTACAGGTACAATTTGTTCTTTCAATTTGTTTTTTTTCCCCATTGAAATGCTAGCGAACAATTAAGCAAATCAGAATATAATTTTGAAGCGTTATTTTTAGAATTACTTAGCAGGGACCTAACACAGGGAATGGCCCTTTCCCAGGAGTCGTGTTTATTAGGATAATTCGGGCAGCCAGAAACTACAGATAATTTATTCCTGGTTTCCGTCTCCGTTGCTGTGAACAGAAGTGTGTGGGGTCTATCGGAACAAGGTGTGTTTCTGGCCGTAGCGTTTTCTTCTTGAACAGATAATTTCTGTATGACTATATGAAGGCACACCAGGTTATTTAAAAAAAAACATTTCCAAGTGGGCCTGAATTCCAAAATTATTTAGGTATGTAAAATGTGCCTCCTACATATTTTGTACTTGGGAACATGGCCAGGGTACCCAGTTGTGCATCCAGGATGATTCTCTTCATCAGGGCGGAGATGCCTCTGAACATCCTGAAGAGCAACAGGATGGAAGGGGGGCTTTAAGTCTGGGCATATTCCAGGAGAATATTTTCCTGCCTGGTTCTTGAATAGAATGAAGGGGGGGATATGCGAGCACCTTAAATCAATCGTCCTCTAGCAAATCTTTCCATGTTTAGTGGGCTTCTACAGCTCAGCTTCCTAGAGATCTTATACTCTGGAAGTTAGTGGGAGGTTGTGCAATGATATGCTGGAGCTGGTTTTGGCCGATGTTAAATTTTCTGTAATTTTGTAAGCCAATTGAGTACAGAGCTGAGCCAAGATGTCCAGTGCACTGATCAGCTGTCCAGCTGTTGGTGGCCTGGCTTGGCAGTGGCAATGGAGCCCAAGGAGGTGGTGGTTTAGCACAAACTAGAGGTTTGTCTTTGATTAAAGATTTTGGTTTGCCACTCTAAGAAAATGTGCTGAATGTGAGAATAAGTCAGTCTGGTGATATGAATTCAAGAGAATAAAATTGGGGCTTTTCATGTTTCGTGCGGTATCCATATGCAGATTGGAGACTGCTTCATATGAAGGCAACACTTTTGATCCATCCAATCTAAATTGGTCACTTTTGATTACCAAGGAGTTTGTTGAAATTCTGCTGTCTAAGACCATTTTAATAGGTATGAGATTTTCAGCACAAAGAGTCTGAATCCGTAACTGAGTTGTGGTCTCTTCCCTAACATCTGCTGGACCCTCCCCAATTTAGTTAGTATTAGGAAACTTGAGGGCATAATACTACTTTTTATTTTGGATGGCCATTTTCTAATCCTTCACTGAGATCATCAAAGTTAGCTTCTTTATTAAGATAATGGTCATTTCCTAAGGGATAAAACTATTCATGCAGAATTATTAATTGTCTTGGTTTAATCATAATGTCATTGCAAACATAGGGAAAGCAGTTTACACAGGTATGCACACACACACATACTTGATTAAAAATAACCCTTTGTTCTTTGCAGCATTACCTGACCTGTTTCAGCGGCACCATAGCAGTGCCCTTCTTGCTAGCAGATGCCATGTGTGTTGGAGATGATCAGTGGGCCACCAGCCAGTTGATTGGAACCATATTTTTCTGTGTTGGAATCACAACTTTGTTGCAAACAACATTTGGGTGCAGGTGAGTTACTCTTTGGTGATGTGTTAACTGCTTATAACTTTTCCCATGAACTCCAGGCAGTAATGCTAATAGACAGCATTTTGTCTTGATTCAAGGCAGAATACTTTGCCTGGGGAGAACCGGCTTCAGGTCATCTGTGAGACTCAAAGCATGGCTTTGGATTAGGCTCCATTCCTAGGGTGGTTATGGGCATTGAAATAAGGGGGAAGTCTGTGTAGGCCTCCTTTAAACTTCCTTTCTATAGAAAGGATGAATATAAAAAGAAAAACATAATAACATGCTGACAAAGGTAGGTGATAGGAGTTGAAACCCATGTTGTTTGGCAGATTGGGACTAGCTGTGAGGAATGAATGTTCCAAAAGCTCCTTCAGAACGGTGATAGAAGTATTAGGCTTATGTAAATAGATATAAAAGAAAAGTTATCTAATTTTTATTTCATAATTTTCACTTGCCAAGTAACATTCATTCAAAGCATGATAAATTAATAATCATTAAACAATTCAGGAAACAGGCAGGTAATATGCAAAATTAAAAGCATTAGTCATATTTGAGTCTGATAATAAAATGAAAAATGTTACATCATACCGAGGGTGTTGCAGTAATGCCTAAACTGTCCCTTCTGATTAATAGCTGCTCTAAAAGTTCTCAGCCAGATACTTTTCTTATTCCTGGAGCCTGAAGTCCTTCCAGCAGAAGTTAGAAGGACTGAAGACACTTTGATGCTCCAGGCACCATTCCTTTCCATGTAATGATCAGAAGGATGACCAAGCATTCTTTCAGCACAGACAAAGTGCTTTTGCTGTGACCCAGCATAACTGATATACCGTCCTTGCTGACTCTAATGGGGACACTAAAGAGATAGGTCAAGGTAGTTGTGATAATGATGACTCAAATAAGCGGGGGATTGTGGTCCAAAATGAAGAACTTACTTCGGAAAGACAAAATGGGGAATCACACATCAGTCGCACAAGAAGAGCAAGGTATGCAAAAAGAGAAGTTTTAAGTTTAAGTTTTAATAGATTTGTATGCCGCCCAATCCCGAAGGCGGCTTAGATAAAAACAGTTTAAAAACAAATATTAAAAAAGTTAAGATACAAAACAGCAGATTAAAAAGGGACACAACATACACTCGATGTTAATGGGGCTGAAGCTCAATCGGAGATCAGCAGCCCCAGGCCTGCCGGAACAGCCAGGTCTTAACAGGCTTTCGGAAGGCCGAGAGAGTAGGGAGGATCCGGATCTCAGGGGGTAGATCGTTCCATAGGGCCGGGGCAGCTACAGAGAAGGCCCTCCCCCGAGGAGCCACCAGACAACATTGTGTAGCCAATGGCACTCGGAGAAGGCCCGCCCTGTACGATCTTATTGGGCGCTGGGAGGTATGTTGCAGGAGGCGGTCACGGAGATATCCAGGTCCTAGGTCATGTAGGGCTTTAAAGGTGATAACCAGCAACTTGAAGCGTGTTCGGAGACCAATAGAGAGCCAGTGCAGCTCACGGAGGATAGGTGTAACATGGGTATATCTAGGTACACCCAGTATCGCTCGCGTGGCTGCATTCTGGACCTATTGTAGTCTCCAAACACTTTTCAAGGGCACCCCATGTAGAGCGCATTACAGTAGTCGAGTCTTGAGGTGACGAGAGCATGAGTGACCATTTGGAGTGCCTCCCGGTCCAGATAGGGCCGCAACTGGTGCACCAGGCGAACCTGGGCAAAGGCTCCCCTGGTCACAGCTGACAAATGGTGTTCTAATGTCAACCTTCTGGTTGATGATTCAATCATAAGGGATGTAAATTTAGGGAATGATATGGAAGTTTTAAAAGAGGTCAGGTATCTGCCAGGTGCTACTGCGAGCAGAGACAAGAGGCGTATTCTTAAGATAGTCAAGAATGCAAATAAGAACTGTGATGTTGATGCTATTATACATCTTGGCACAAATGATCTGTCTCAAAAAGATGTACTTTCTGTGAAGAATGATTTCCAGAGCTTGGGGTATGAACTTAGTAGTATAGGTTGTAAGCTTATCTTTTCAGAGGTTTTACCAGTATATAAGGAACAAAAAGGGAAGAGCCAGTGTGTAGCAGAATTTAATGTGTGGCTAAAGGAGTGGTGTAAAAGGGAAGGGTTTGGTTTTATTAGTCATGATGTCTGCTGCTGGTCCAATGAAAAACTGTACAAAAGAGATGGTTTGCACCCATCCAAGAAAGGGACTGAGTTACTTGACATTAAATTCACAGATTTTCTGTATAAACATTTAAACTGAACAGCGGGGACAGAGAATTAATTGATACAGAACATTTCTGTTCCCAGCAATCTAAAATTCATAGGGTTATCAGTGCATGTATCACAGATGTTTGTGCGGGTAAGATTATCACTTCCGCTGTCAAGCAAAACCAAGCATTTAATAGTGAGTGCCATACCATGTGCATGAATCATACAAGTTGCAAGAAAATAGGGGCAGTCAGGAATAACATAGGTTATGTAGACAGTAAACATAAGGTCAATCAAAATAGACTCAAATGACTATACACCAATGCATCATAGTATGAGGAATAAACAGGGCGAATTAGAAATTCAAGTAAAAGAGGACAGATATGATATTATTGCCATTACAGAAACTTGGTGGGATGAAACCGACAAATGGAACATAAAGCTAGAAGGATTTAAATTACTGTAAATTACTTAAAAGAAATAGACCAAGTAAAAGAGGAGCTGGAGTTGCACTATATATAAGAAATAATTACCTCTCTGCAGAAATAGAGCACAACAATGATGGGAATTATCTTGAATGCATTTGGGTCAATATTAAAGGTTCGGGGGGGGATGACATTGCCAGAGGTCTATACTACAGGCCACCCAACCAAGCAGAGGAAGTAGATGAACTTTTTGCTAGTCAGCTAACTAAGGTACGTAAGAAACACACCACAATAGTAGTGGGGTTTTTTAACTACCCTGACATCAACTGGGAAACAAACTTTGCACCAAGTGGAAGATCCAACAGGTTCCTAACAAACCTAGCAGACAACTTTGTTTCCCAAAAAGTAGAGAAGGGAACAAGGGGATCAGCCATATTGGACTTAATTCTCACTAACAGAGAGGAAATGATAGAAGGTGTTGAAGCCACAAGAACCCTGGGGGCAAGTGTCCATGCAATATTGGAATTCAACATTATGCAAACACAAGTAGAAGAACAAAGTGAAACTAGAGTCTTGGACTTTAAGAGAGCTAATTTCAATAAACTTAGAGAGCGCTTGGGAAAAATTCCATGGATGAGAATCCTCAAGGGGAAAACAACTCAAGAAACTTGGGAAATTTTGAAAAATGAGATTACAAAAGCCCAGTCTAGCACAATAACAAAGAAGAAGAAAAATAACAGCTCCCAAAAGAAACCAGCATGGCTGCATAAAGAACTCTCTGACAAATTGAAAGACAAAAAAAGATAAGTATAAAAAGTGAAAAGGGGGGGACATAACTAAGGCAGAATATCAGCAAATAGCCTGAGCATATAAAGATAAAGTGAGGAAAGCTAAAGCTCACAATGAAGAAAGGCTTGCCACAAAAGTAAAAAATAACGAAAAAAGCTTCTTCCAACATGTTAAAAACAAGAAAAAAGTTAAGGAAACAATTGGTCCATTGCTGGGAGAAAGTGCCAAGAAGGTGGCAAGCAACAGGGAGAAAGCAGAACTATTTAACTCATGTTTTGCATCTATCTTTATACAAAGGGATAGAACAGTCCAATCTGGTCCTGGTGATTTGACAGCACCACAAAAATCAGATTAGGAACACAAGTTGAAATAGGGGGGAAAATGGTAAGTGAGCACCTTTTTACCCTAGATGAGTTCAAATCACCACGACCAGATGGATTACACCCAGGGTTCTGAAGGAACTGGCAGACGAGATCTCAGAACCACTGAACTATATCTTTCAGAGATCCTGGTGCACCAGGGAAGCACCAGAGGACTGAAAAAGAGCTGATGTGATCTTCAAAAAGGGGGGGGGGGGAAAACAGATCCAGGAAACTACAGACCTATCAGCCTGACCTCAATACCAGGAAAGATTCTGGAAAAAATAATCAAGCAACGAATTAGCGAACACCTAGCAGCAAACAAAGTAATAGCCAAAAGCGAACATGAGTTTGTCAAAACAGATCATGCCAGACTAATCTTATTGCATTCTTTGATAATATGACAAAATTAGTGGACCAGAGGAATGCCGTTGATATAGTTTACTTGAACTTCAGTAAGTCATTTAATAAGGTAGACCATAACCTACTACTAAATAAAGTAGAAGAATGTGGGTTAGACAGCATCACCACCAGATGGATTTGTAACTGGCTGACCAACTGCACTCAACGTGTAGTCCTCAATGGAACTGCATCTTCATGGAGGGAAGTATGTGGAATACCCCAAGGCTCTGTTTTGGGCCCAGTACTCTTGGATGAGGGAATAAATGGGGAACTCATCAAATTTGCAGATGACACCAAACTGTCAGGAATAGCCAACATTCCAGAAGATAGGCTAAAGATACAGAAGGATCTTGACAAACTTGGACATTGGGCACTATCTAATAAAATGAAATTCAATGGTGAAAAAAGGAATGTTCTACATTTAGGCAACAAAAACGAAATGCACAGGTACAGTATAGGTGGTACCTTGCTCAACAGTAGTAACTATGAAAGGGATCTTGGAGTCCTAGTGGACAACCATTTAAATATGAGCCAGCAGTGTGCAGCAGCTGCCAAAAAAACCAACCCAGTTCTAGGCTGCATAAACAGAGGGATAGATCAAGATCACGTGAAGTGTTAACACCACTTTATAATGCCTTGGTAAGGCCACACTTGGAATATTGCGTTCAGTTTTGGTCGCCACGATGTAGAAAAGATATGGAGACTCTAGAAAGAGTGCAGAGAAGAGCAACAAAGATGATTAGGGGACTGGAGACTAAAACATGAAGAACGGTTGCAGGAACTGGGTATGCCTAGTTTAATAGAAAGAAGGACTAGGGGAGACATGATAGCAGTGTTCCAATATCTCAGGGGTTGCCACAAAAAAGAGGGAGTCAAACTATTTTCCAAGGCACCTGAGGGTAGAACAAGAAGCAGTGGGTGGAAACTAATCAAAGAGAGAAGCAACTTAGAACTGAGGAGAAATTTCCTGACAGTTAAAACAATTAATCAATGGAACAGCTTGCCTCCAGACGTTGTGAATGCCCCAACACTGGAAGTCTTTAAGAAGATGTTGGATAGCCATTTGTCTGAAACGATATAGGGTTTCCTGCCTAGGCAGGGGGTTGGACTAGAAGACCTCCAAGGCCCCTTCCAACTCTGCTATTGTATTGTATTATTGTATAATAGGATACATCACTCTTACAGGCTTAACAACAGCTCCAAAAAAAGTAGGATGGAAAATTGGGTGCAGTCACATGATGATCCACTTAAAGACTATCATGGCTTACAAGCAAAGTTACTGGCTCAATTATGGTTGTGGGTCAAGGGTTACCTGTATATTAACTGATGCTGGCAACGACTTGTGGGGTGAAAGGTAATAAAGCTTCATTGGCATCAAACCTTGTGCCCCAATTCTCTAGAAGCTGTGTCCTGCAATGGTTAGAAGGAGCAATCATGTACTAGTTAAACTCACTTGGTATAATTTACATCTCATTTTGGATAACAGTGGGGCTGACCTTGTCAGAATTGAACATCTTCTAAAAGTCAACGCGATCCTACTTTACATTAACAGAGGGACAGCATCAAGGTCTTTATAAAATCTTAGTAAGACCACACTTGGAACACTGCATCCAGTTTTGGTCATCACAATATTAAAAAAAAAGTTGACTCTGGGAAGAGTGAAGAGAAGAGCAAGAAGAATGATTAGGGGGCTGGAGGCTAAATCATATGAATAATGGCTGTAAGAACTGGGTCTAGTCTGGAGAAAAGAAAGACCAGGGGTGACATGACAGCAGTCTTCCAATATTTGAGAGGCTGCCACAAAAAATTTTTCCGAAGCACCAGAAGGCAGGACAAGAAACAACAGATGGAAACTAATCAAGGAAAGAAGCAACCTGGAATTAAGGAGAAATTTCCTAACAGTGAGAAGAATTAACCAGTGGAACTGCTTGCCTCCAGAAGTTGTAGATGCTCCCTCACTGGAGGCTTTCCAGAAGAGACTGGGCAAGCACTTGTCTGGAATGGTATGGGGTTTCCTACTTGAGCAGGGGGTTGGACTAGAAGATCTCAAAGGTCCCTTCCAACTCTTGTTATTCTGTATGAAAAAAGTGCCATACCAACCAAGACTTCCCTCTGCCAGCACTTTTGCTTCCCATACGCAGTCCCCAAAGAATAGCATCAGTAGATACCCCATTTCCTACCGAACCAACATTTCTCTGCATGGTTGCTGGAGTTGATTTGTGCTCAACAGTGGGAACTGTCAGAGCTACCCACAGCTTGTAAATGTTCTTTTAGTGGGAGAATTATGGTGTTTCTTTTTAAAACATATTTAATTTTTCTCATTTCTCTATCACATATGGTATTAGAAATTAACGATCAAAGCAAAATAGGTTTTTGGTTTCTATTAATATTAAGAGAAAAGAATTTTCCATCCAGTTGCAGTCTTCTGTTACAGTAGAAAAAAACAATGTACACTTTTCACCTTCGCACGAGGGCCAAAGTATGTTGAGTACCTACATCTATATTATGTTTGTTGTAGGCAGTATATTAAAAAATAACATGGAAAAATAACAAAAGAATTAACACCGTCATCTTTCGCTTTAGGTCTAAGCCCTCCAAGTATGATTTCATTTCAGAGGCCTTTCTTTCAAAAAATATTGAGTATATTTACCTACGAAAGGGAATATCGGGTGGGGAATGGTAACTCAGTAGGATGAAAAAGGCAGCCAGTTTAAATAAACCAGTGAAGATTATTGAAGGATACGAGCCCGAAGAAAACCTCCAGGATTCATTCAGTGTCTTTCTAAGTTTCCTGAATTAGAACAGGCAGCCTGAAAAAGAGGACTTTATGGACGAAACGAATTGAGTGTTTTTGGTTTCTGAGTTGCTCCTTTCGATCAACCGATGCCATGGGTACAAAATCAAGAAAAATAAAGATTAATTTGAATCTCAGTGCTATATGGAAAGTCTTCATGAAAATGGATGCCAGAAATAAAAGAGTCCTTTTTGCTTTTCAGCCTCTAAATCAGGAGTCTCCAACCGTGGCAACTTTAAGCCTGGAGGACTTCAACTTCCATAATTTTGGGAATTGAAGTCCACCAGGCTTAAAGTTGCCAAGGTTGGAGACCCCTGCCCTAAATCATTACCAGTTAAGCATAGTTATGATAGCTAGGAGTCTCCTCAAAAGGACAGGTGTGCCAAGGGTCACCAAAGCTCTACTCCTTATTACCAGAAATGTACACAAGAGGACACCTGTTGTATGTAGAACCCAAAATCAGATGGCTTCTTCTTGCACTGTTTTCTTGAGCAGATTCTGTTTGGTTTGCCACAAAATACATTCTGGAACAGTTTTTGGGAATTTACCCTTTAAGGAAGAACAGCCTGGTTTTGCAAATCCTTTGCAAATATTTTCAAAATGTCAACAGGATGCTGTCTGAAGAAGTTTCAGGGTTGAATCTACATAACCTAAAGTTTCCAAGTTTGAAAGAGGCTGAAATCGACCATTTAGGGAGTGATTCTGCAAGAAGGGGAACCTGCTTGTAAAAAGTGGAGCTTGCTTTCTTTGTAGATGTGCTTGTAATGATCCTGTGATTACGCAATGGTTATTTAGTTATTTGATCATCCCGGATGCACTCCTTTTAAAACTTTTTTTTTTTTACTATTATGAGCATTTGCAAAGGTTTTTCATATGAAAGGCAAACATGTATGTCTCATATTTGTTAAGTGAGGTGATTTTGCCACTCCAAAAAACAGTTGTAATTATGAAGGAAGATCAGCTGTATCCAAAATGGTTCCACCACAAAACCACGGAGGACAAAATCGCGCTCGACGAAAGCGCGCATTTGACATCATCACAGCGCGACAAAAACATTGTGCTGTGATCGAAAAATGTAAAAATAAAGCGAAAACCTTACCCTAACCCCCCCAAACCTAACCCTAAATCTAACCCTAAACGTAACCCTTAACCTAACGCTAAACCTAACGCTAACCCTTAACGTAACGCTAAATGTAACCCTAACGCTCTAAACCTAACCCTAACCCTTAACCTAACCCTAAACCTAACCCTTACCTTTATGTGAATCGGCTTGCTTTAATTTTATTTTTTTTAAAAAAAATTTCGTCGCGCTGTGATGACGTCAAATGCGCGCTTTCATCGAGCGCGATTTTGTCCTCCGCGGTTTTGACGGGTCATGTCCAAAATAAGCAAATAAACAAATAGTACAGTGAACAACATACATTCAGGCTCCAAAACGGAGAAATGCGTGTCAGTTGTAGCTTCATTTTCACTGTGCTGGACAATATTTGATTATAATATTGATGCTAGACAAAATTTTGTTTCCAGACATGGTGATGTATCCTTGGCATTCCAGTGCCAAGGATCTTAAGCTGTAGGAGCTGCCAAAGGAAGCCAACTTGCCCTTTGATTTCTGCTGATTGTATGATTTATTGACTAATAAACCTTGACTTTAATCTGCCATACTAGGACAAATGGACACATGAAGAAAGCAGACAAGAGGAGTAAACCTTCTGCACTGTTGGGGCAGTTTCTGTGGATTCTTGTGGAATAAGCAGGGGGAGGAGGGGGGCTTGCCATTTTAAGACTGTGAGAATGCAGAAAAAAAGATAATCTCAAAACTGTCCAGGACTAAGGCATTTAGGATTCCCTAGATTAAAACGAAGAAATAGCCTTTGCCTTGGAGTGATTTATAGTAAAAGGCTATTACTCTATCCCATCCACCTTTAATGTTTAAATCCGCTTTCCAAACTGGGCCCAACTCCCAGAATTGTTCAGCCCACAATGCTGGCTGGGAAATCCTGAGAGTTGAAGTCCACAAGTCTAAAGGCTGCCCAGTTTGGAGACCCCTGGTTTAGATAAAGGGGGTTTTCTAGAATATTTCTGTTTCATTGATGAGATGTCCTAAAGGTGTTTATGACTTTTCAGAAACCATCAAGTGAGTCCACACATTGCTTGATGTCAGCTCTGTTCCTTGTTCTCTTTATTTTTATTTTTATTTTTTTTTGCTTTGGTCATCTATAGAGTAACCCTTTAATATTTAACTGCTTATGTTGCTTGGTATTCGTATTTATGGGCACTCCAATAAATTTAGATACCGTATTTTTCAGACTATAAGACGCACCATGATTTTGAAGAGGTAATTTTTTTAAAAAAAGTTTTTGCACTCTGCAGGCCTCCCAAACCTTCTGCACACCTTGTTTTTTGCAAACAAACAAACAAACAAAAAAACCAAAAACCTGGCATGCAGAGGCTTTGGGAGGCTTGTAGAGTGCTCCTTGGAGCTTGCGGGGGGGGGGATGGATGAGCCTGTTTTTTGCTCGTTTTTGCCCTCCCCAGCCTTCGGGTGCACTTTGCAAGCCCCCCAAACCCTCTGCACATCCATTTTTGCAAAGGGGTTTTTGGGAGGCCAAAAATTCTGTATTCAGTGTATAAGACACACCCAGATTTTCACCTTCTCTTTGGGGGGGGGGGTGAAAGGTGTATCTTATACTCGAAAAATATGTTAGATTAGATTTGGAAAGATAACTAGTAAGGGGAACATTGAAGAGGTGATTCTTCTTGTGTCAGTGTTATAAAATGTGGGTTTTTGATTCTTTCAGGTTACCCTTGTTTCAGGCCAGTGCTTTTGCATTCTTGGCTCCCGCTCGAGCCATCCTCTCTCTGGACAAATGGAAATGTAACAACACAGGTGAGCAGCCATCCTTTCCCTCTGGGCCTTTGGCCGTTCAGAGCAAGAGCCAAAATGGAGGGACACTCCCTTATTTATTTGTTTTTAAAGGCTGACTCTGATTTATAACAGTCATGAGGGGGACTTGCCTTTACAGAACCTCCAGAACGGTTTACCAATCCTGTAGCTGGTCTAGAAGATCCTCGTGGAAGAACAAAAATGGCTTTTTGGTGCAAATTTCAGGGCCGTTCTCCGGGTTTCTCAAGGGACAGGCAGCAGAAGCTTCCCACATCCTTCCCACGAGAATTTCATTGAAATTGTCCTTGGGAGGAGCTTCTGAAAGTTTTTTTGGTGGGGGGGGAACCTCATAGGCCAATTTACTTATTGAGGCTGCTAGATGGTTTTTCAACACCTTCAAATTCAGAGGCAATAAATAACCAAGGAGGAAGAGCAGGAACAGGATGTGTTCCCAGAGGGTTGGGGAACCTCCTGAATTTAGCTGAACGGACTGTCAAGGATTCAGGAAATCTAAATTGCATTCCATAAAATAGGATACCTACAGTCCACTCTTTATAAACTAGGAGGAAAAAAAAAATCTTAGTTTTCATTATTGCTTCAACCACTGGGTGAGCTGTAAATAAATTGCACCAAGCGTTTTAGACAAGGATTAGTGAAGCAAATTTTATAAACAATTATTTATGATGGTTTGCTTTTAATCATAATTAGAACTAGCTTGTCTAGGTTAACTATCATAGGCAAGTTTCAGTCTAACTGTTGACAGGCCTACCCGAAGGAAGGGTCCTGAGGGAAGACTGAGTCAGTATTCCCCCTGTCTGTGCTGGACTAGTGCCCCTAATCCAGCAAGGAAACAGGAGCTTCATTATATGCAAATGTAGTCAGAAAACAGAATTCATTCCCAGAATTGAAAATAGACCGTATATTTTGCTTCCAATCTTGTTTATATAGAATTTTGCAAATTTAGTCTTTTATTTTTGCCAGGTAAGTCTTGCTCACATTTAAGTAATTGGAATTTGGTGGATGATTTTGACGATATAAGGGCAGTTTAGCTGGGTAGTTTCCCCAACCTAAGTGCAGAATATATAAGTAAAAGCACTTCAGAGAGTGATAAGCACTTATAACATAGCAATAAGGTGTTCCAAAATGTAATTGGCACATGAAGAAAAATCTGTTAATTAGATGTCAGGTTGATCAATCCCAGTGACTCAAAGCATCACGCTGGAGGGTACTTTGCTTTGAAGTACAGCATCTTTGGAATCAAAATAACTTTCTGGTTCCCAGAAATATCAAAGAGGATTGTGAGAAAAAATGTGCAACGGTGACATCATTAACCTTTTTCCTTGTATTCCCCAAGTAATTGGTTCTGAAAATTCCATGATTGTTGTCCATTTGACTCATATAATCATAGAGTTGGAAGAGACCTTGGAAGTCTTCTAGCCCAAGTTCTTTTTTGGTCCTCTGGCAGTTCTCCTGTGCTCCAGGAGTTCAGTGGTTCTGAGATCACATCTGCCAGCTCCTTTGGTGCTCTGGGATATAGAATAGAGTAGAATAACAGAGTTGGAAGGACCTTGGGGGTCTTCTAGTCCAACCCCCTGTCTAGGCAGAAAACCCTACAGCACTTCAGACAAATGGTTATCCAACAGTTTCTTAAAGACTCCCAGTGTTGGAGTTTTCACAACTTCTGGAGGCCAGTTGTTCCACTGGTTAATTGTTCTCACTGTCAGGAAATTTCTCCTTAGTTCTAAGTTGCTTCTCTCCTTGATTAGTTTCCACCCATTGCTTCTTGTCTTGCCTTCAGGTGCTTTGAAGAATAGCTTGACTCCCTCTTCTTTGGGGCTGCCCCTGAGATATTGGAAGACTGCTAGTCACCGTTGCACATTTTTTCTCACAATCTTCTTTGATATTTCTGGGAATCAGAAAATTAAACCATCTGGTCCCGACAATTTGAACTTGTCCAAAGTGGATAGGATCCTTTTACCAATTTCTTAACTCCCTATTCTGTCTCCTACAATTGCTACTTAAGATAACTTGGACTATTTTTTTTTCTTTTGCGTGAAGACAGATGCAAAGAAGGAATTGAGCAGTTCCACTTTCTCCCTTCTGCCCATCTCATTCTTGCCATCTTCTTCAATTAGAGGACTGTTCATTTCCTTGAGTTCTTTTCTTCTTTATGCAAGAGCCGAGGTGGCACAGTGGTTAGAGTGCTGTACTGCAGCCACTTTAGCTGACTGTTAGCTGCAGTTCAGCGGTTCAAATCTCTCCGGCTCAAGGTTGACTCAGCCTTCCATCCTTCCGAGGTGGGTAAAATGAGGACCCAGACGGTGGGGGCAATATGCTGGCTCTGTAAACCGCTTAGAGAGGGCTGAAAGCCCTATGAAGCGATATATAAGTCTAACTGCTATTGCTATGCTATGTAATGAAAGAAAATGATTATTTTTGGCATCTTTTGCAAATCTTAGTTCATTCTGAGCCTTCCCCCCGAGGTTGCCTAGCGACGTGCTGAGCCCGGATGCCCTCATCACCATATGGCTGGGCTTCCTGTATTACCTTGATCTTGAGAGCCTGTGGAAGCCGCGGCTGCGGTCTCTGGCAAGATACGAGGCAGGTGTTCTCCATTCTGGCAGCAGCCTTTGTACCTCGCCGATTTGAATCTCCTTCCTCCCGCTGTTGGAGACCTTTTCACGCCAACAAACAGTCTGGCTGGCTGTAGCTTCATTTTCCCGCCCACAGTGATGTAAAATCACCAGATTCATTGCTCCATGGAGGTCGGTTTGCCACCATTCTACTGGAGCACAAATTTGATCTCTCACAGCGTCCTGCTTCGATTGCAATCAGCATTTGGTATTTCAGTGAACATGAGCTTGAGCCCTTTCAACCTAGCTTACATGGTGGATCATTCTATTACTGGGGGCAGCGCTGGGGCTTCCACCTCTCCTCAGTTGTCCTCCGATGCCACTGGGGCCTCATCTAGAGTGGGTAGGACCACCACCAGGGCTGCCAGCCACAGATCCCGTGCCACCTCAGCGGCTCTTGCCAGGGCCACTAAGCGCACCAGTAAGACCAAGAACGGGTCTAGGGGTCCCTCAGCCCCCAGGCCACCTCCCATCCTGCTGCCTGAAGGGCCTTCTACCTCCGGCCTAACTGGAATTCAAGGTTGGTCCCCAGACCTCCCTCTCCCTCAGGATCTCACAACTGCAGGACCTAACTCAGGCCTTCAGGGCTCGTCTGATCCTTCTGAGCCCAGCCCAGGCCCGGCCCCCTCCCGTTCAGAGGCCTCAGCCACCTTTACCCCTACTGCCTCTGGCAGCAGACCGGAGGATACTTCAGAATTTGACCTCTTCCCTGGGCTCAGGGACGTGATTGCCACTGCCATATCTAGGGGAGTGGATGCAGAATTACAGCGTAGGAGTCAACACTCTAGGAATTTGATTTCTGCCAGAGATTTAGCCACCTCTCAGGCTGATCCCCCTTCTCCCTTGCCTTCCATCTACAGCGAGGGGTCTGTTTTGGGGGAGGAAGGTGAGATTTGGGATTTAGAGTTATCAGATGATGATCTGGTTCAGGATAAAGTTCCTTTTTCGGGCCTCTTCAGACCAGCTCTACTTTATAAAGCCAAGGCCACCTCCAATTTGGGTGGAGCAACCACCCAGGCCAGTACCAAGGTGGGCCTTGATCCCACGGAGTGCTTTTTCGCTGAACAAGAACAAGAGGCTATTCCACCACCCAAATTGTTTCTGGACATAATCCAAAAACAATGGTCCCAGCCCACCGCAGTCTCACCCCCTAGCAATGGTGATAAAAAGCTTTATGCTTCCACTCCGGAATTGGACACCATTTTGTAGTTTCCCACTGTTGACCCACCGATAGCGGCCTTGGCTTCCCCGGCCTTCATTCCATCCGAGATTTCGGAGTGATTAAAGGCTAAGGACCGCAAGACGGAGCTCGTTATTCGCAAAATGCACCAGGCGACTCCCTGGGCATTGCGTGCCGCTACGGTGGCCTCGTTCTTCAATAGAACTTCCTTAGTTTGGTTAAGACAACTTCAGGAGAGGTTTGGTCCAGAGGATTTGCGCCTTTATCAGGATGTGGTCAAACTGGTGGTGGTCTTAGAATTCTCTTTGGATGCCACGCTCAATGCGGACAAGTTCGCGTCCCGAGCTGTGGCATCCAACATAGTGGCTCATCGCCTGTTACGATCCAAATGGCACCTTGCCTCCACCCCCTTCAAGGACGGTTCCCTATTCGGAGCAGCGCTGGATCCTATACTGATTGAAACGAGGGACAAGCGAAAGGTACTTCCTTCGACTGCTAGGCGCACGGATCAGAGGCAGCCCTTTCGTATTGGGGAGTCAGGGTACTCCTCCCACCCCTACACCCCTCTATCTAATAGATCCTTTTCTCAGTCCCAGGACAGGTTTCAGGGCAGAGCCAATACTAGGGACAGAGGTAGGAACCAGCACCAACAGCAGGCCCAGGCCCAGCGGCCCTTTCATGGCACCAACCACCGGTCTTTTCATAGGTACCAGTGACTCGCTCGAGGTTGGCCCTATTGGCGGGCGCTTAACCACCTTCGTCCACCAATGAGAAACCACAACCTCAGACACCTGGGCTCTTCAGACCGTGAGGTTGGGCCTCACTCTGGAGTTCCTGGCCATTCCCCCGAGATGTTTCATCAAATGCCCAGTGCCCAGGTGCCAGGTAAAGTGGCGCCTGATGGACATAGAAATCCAGCATCTCATTTCTATCAGAGCAATAGAACAGTTGCCAAGCGGGCAGGAGACCTCGGGAGGATGTCGGGCCATCCTAGACTTGAAACGGCTCAATTTCTACCTAAAGTACCAAAAATTAAAAATTCAATCACTCAAGAGTATTCTGGCGAGCATTCGCCAAGGCGGTCTTCTCACCTCCATCGACATCAAGGAGGCATACTTACACGTGCCAATACATCCAGCCCATCGAAGGTTTCTGTGCTTCTGCGTTGACTTACCTGAACGGTCCTTCTATGTGCACTGCGAGGGGAATCCAACCCGCCCTCGGCTTCGGCTGCTCTGGGCCTGGACTTCCTTTTTTCCTATGACATTCTGACTTACCTTGACTTCTAGACTTATTTTGCTTCTCTCAAGCTGGCTGATCCTTTGTGCAAAACTGAACCCTTCCAGTCAGAGGAGGCGTGGCCAGCAATTTGCATAACTCAGTCTCAAAGCTAATGGACAAAGTTAACCCATGCTTGGATTCCCCTCGCAGCGCACATAGAAGGACAGTTCAGGTAAGTCAACAGTCGTTCTGCTGCCAACAGGCAATAGCATGCATAGGCACAATCATATTTTACTCGAGATAGGACCTAGTATTTTGGCAGTGCCCCAAAGTCTTTTCCAAATGAGGAGCTGTGAACATGCATGGCTTTCCAAAATTCTGGGAAAAGAGACTTTCAGAGTTAAAGTAAAAAATTAAACACATGGTCACGTATTGTGTTAAGCCATAACATTTCCACTTCATTTTGGCATTTGGTGTATTTGCAACTATCAGTACATGACAGTTAAATAATAAATGCAACCAGTTGCAACTTCTTCATTAAATAATGCTTAGTATGATAAGTAGCCCAAGTACTTAAAATGTGTCTTTCTTATAACGGCACTGGTAAAGCTTTCTGGATTTTCTCCCCACCCTGTAGAAATTTAGGGCATGGCAGAAGGTTAAATAATGTAACCCTCCCGTTTTTAATAAATCAGGATGATGCCATTGCTCTTTGCCCTCAGCAAAAGCTAGAAACTTTGTGGGAGCTAGTTGAGTAAGTAGAGAACGTTTTGTTTAAAAAGAGACCTTGTTCTGCCTTAGAAACTGTCCTCTATAAATAGGAGGCGTCAGGCAGGAGCTGTTATTATTACAGTCTAGCCAGACAAATTAAGAAGCGACATTTTTGTGACATAACACGCCGGAATCACATCTATGCTGTGAAATTATTCTCCGGATCATCCAACTGAAACTCTGCCACTTGATGCCCACTGAGGGTTGTCCATTCTGGGATAACAACTGGCTATAGCAGCGGCACAATGCATGGATGCTGTAAATGCTGCTGTAAATTTAGAATCCTTTTTGCTTACCAGGAGTAAACCTGTAGTGATAGATTAGGAGAAAGCTATCCATTGAGAAGAAGGCAGCCAAGCAGACAAACTCAATTGGTAGAAAGAAACATTAGGTTAGGGAAGGAGTCTGGCACTTAGAGCTAACTAAGCATAAACTCACAATTTCATCCTTGATCTTCCTAACTCATGGAATGCAGAGGTCTCCTCTGGCTAAAGAGATAGATTTCTCAAACTCATTTCTGTGTCTTTCTATGAAAACTTGGGTGAGAAGGGGGATGGCCATCATTTTGACTCCTCCCCCCCGCTGCAAAATATACTGTATTTTTCGGACTATAAGATGCACCTTCCCCCCCCCCCCAAAAAAGAGGGTGAAAACCTGGGTGCATCTTATGTACTGAATATAGCATTTTTGGCTTCCCAAGCCCCACGCCTTCACAAAAATGGATGTGCAGAGGGTTTGGGAGACTTGTTGAGGGCTGGGGAGGGGAAAAATGAGCGAAAAACGGGCCATTCTCCCCCCCCCCCCCCGGAGCACTCTACAAGCCTCCCAAAGCCTATGCATGCCCTGGTTTGTTTTTGCAAAAAACGGGCCATTTTTTGCTTGTTTTTGCCCTGCCCTCCCCCCAGCCCCCAGGAGCACTTTGCCGGCACTTTGCTCTCTGCATGCCCCATTTTTCACAAAAATGAGGCATGCAGAGGGTTTGGGAAGCCTGCAGAGTACAAAAAAGGTGCTTCTTATACTCCAAAAAATATGGTATTTCTCTGTTGTTTATTAGAATTCGGTCAACTAACCTTTCAGTCAAAACTCAGTAGGGAAGGGGATTAAACAAGATCATCGAACAAGACCAGGAAGGGATGTTTTGCAATTCACACAAAAAATAAGGGCAATTCAATCTTATATAAGACAGATCATAAAATATTATACAGGGCACAATGTGGTTAGTTTGGGTTTAGTATTTGTGACTGTAAGGTGGGAACAAGAAGCTAATTATCTCTCTGTGCAGTTATTACTTTGAAAAGCCAGAGAAGAGATGTGGTTTTTTTTTGTTCTACCTGAGAATAAACAGGACAATATATACGTATGTTCCTAACACTGTTATTAAAAAGTACATTTGAGCAGTACATGCTACAGCTTCAGTTACTACCATCTCACCAAGGCATCGTTTCAATTCTGTGGGGTTTTTCAGTGGCTGTGGGGAGGCAGTTAAACTGACCAACAGAATGGATCATTCTATATATATAAAATGTGCTTTGTATATATGATCTGGGGCAGCAGGGGGCCAAGTAGAAGAAGAAGCGAAGTTTTTAATGTACATGAAAACCGCTTATTATTTTGCCATAACGAGAGGTGTTTCTTTTTAACCTTCCAAGCTGTGATGGCTACAAACGGAACCTCGGAGCTGCTGAGCACAGAACATATCTGGTACCCCAGAATACGAGAGGTAAACTTGCATCATCTACTCAGCACTGGGCCGGCCACCTGTTGGCTGACTCTCTCTGTGATCCCCTACAAGTCCTTTGCGTATGGAGCTTAACCTTTCCCGTCCTTCTCTTTGTGATCGCCAAGTCCCCAACTGCATGAGATTCAGACCGTGGTTGCTAAGGATATGCTGTCATGCTAAGGAGTGATGATTAGTCTCTGTTTCATGGCATGCAAGTGCTTCTCATCAGTAATGATAACAAAGTAACTGATAAGAGGCTGCTGGGTCATTTATGTAGCTGTGCAGTCAAAGGCTTATTATAGGGAGAATAATCTGCATTGCCTTACTGCATTTTTGCCACTCAGAGTGAGAAGCACTGCCTTGCTTTCTATAGATGATTTGTCAGTCTTGTTGCTCTACTTCTCTTCCCCCCCAATATTTTAGGCGTTCTTGGTCCTTAAGAATCTAGAACAATGAAGGATAATCAAATATAGATCTGGTGCACACGTGTGACATGGAACTTTTCACCCATCCCATTGCTATGGGCTGCCAGTTGTTCCTCAATTTAAAACGTCCCCTCTCTCTTCCCCATCTTCAAACCGTAGCTCCATCCTGCCAAGAGGCCTGCAGCCAAGGGGGAGCTGGCAGTCTCCTGAGACCACTGCGCTGCTCTATGCCAGCTTCTAAAGAGCATGGGTGACCAAATGCATCATACCCTCTGCCCCCCTAGGAGCTAAGAGCATCACCTTCGTGGCATCACCAACCCTGAGAACTTGAAAGGTTAGCTTGGAACCCAGGTCTTCTTGTAATGACCGTGTGATGTGGCTATTGACACAACTGCCAGACTTGGTCTAATGACCCCCGTTGTGTGTTGCAACCTAAGCTTTGTGCTTAAGCAGTAAGAGGCAGATGAGGTTAGTAATCCTTCGGTTGAGTCGTCTTCTGATGAGAGCAGAGCATGCACCTCTGAGGGTCTTTAGTCTGGGAAGCTTGCTGCTTAAGCACTCAAATGCATAACATATGCCGTTGCCCAGTTCTGCCTAATCATTTGATTTCATTTTGACTTGCGGTTCATGACCCATTCCAAAACTCTCTGCAGAAATATTAAACCACATCTGTTAAAAACGAAAAACGGGAAGAAGGGGAGGAATCTAATGAAGGCTTCTTTCTTATCTCTGTGTTCAGATCCAAGGTGCTATTATCATGTCTTCTTTGATAGAAGTGGTCATTGGGTTCCTGGGGCTGCCCGGAGCACTCCTGCGATACATTGGACCTCTGACTATCACACCCACGGTAGCTCTCATTGGGCTCTCCGGGTTCCAGGCTGCAGGCGAGAGAGCAGGCAAACACTGGGGCATAGCCATGCTGTAAGTATTCTTGGTCAGCCGGCTGTCAATATTGTACGGGTAGACGGGTCAGCGGTCAGGGCTCAGGACCCCAGATAGCAGCTGCGGTTGGAGCGTGAAGTTTAGAAGAACCGGTTTACTTGGTTTTTCCAAGTAAAATATCCATAGCAAACAAAACTCTGAGGCAAGCAATCTTCTCAAAGAATAGGCTTATTGGATATATCATATTGGCACAGGCTGGCAAAAACTGACCCTGAATATTCCCTCGGTTTTCACCTAATTAAAAGTGAAAGTTGGTCACTTTCTCAAAGCAATCAGTCACATGGTCCAATCAGGTTACTGTCCAGTTGCTAGGTGACTCCAGGCCCCTCCTCCTGAGCACCTGCAGGAACGTCCTTGGTTCCCAAGAGAAAGTATTTTGTTTTGGCTACAACACCCCAACTATCTCTATTCCTCCCTTCCCTATCCCTTGGCTCTATGTGTCAACACCGAAGTCTCAAGATGGCCTCAGTCAGGCCAGCTTCGGGGATGACAGTCACTTGCTACTCTGAGCGGGAGAACATCATTATCAATCAATATGGAGGATGGCTTTTTACCCACTTAGCCAGTCTCCAAAAAGAGTATCTCGTAAATAGGTCATCCTTGGTATGATGCCAATACTCTATTTATAAATTGCTTTGGGGGTGGGAGAAAAATTACACAACAGTAACAGAGGAGATAATGATGCAAACTGAAAGACAGCAAAAGAAAAAATGGCGCACAGGTGACCGGCCTCCAGAGGTGCCACCAAAATGCAGCACTTAAAGTCAAGGGAGAAGAACCTGGACCTGGACTGCTAAGGTTATCTTAGGATAACTGTTACATAAAGGTCACCTTTAATAAACTTTGTGCTCTCCTCTTTATGAAATACAAAGGAGCCGTGCATTCCAAATGTCACTTGGTGCGCAGTGGGGGTTGGCGCTGCTTCAACAATATACACTTTGTGCAGCTTCTCCTGATAATTGGATATATGTTGCTTGTGCAGTCATGCGTGAGGCTGTGTAATAACAGAACCTAACCTGGTGATCGTCTGTGTGGCTTCAATCCCTTTTGCATCAGTGGAAAATGCTTAGAGATAGAACAATAGAGTTGAAAGGAACCTTGGTGTTCTTTAGTCCAACACCCCCCCCCACACACACACACACTTCCGCTCGAGCAGGAGACCCCGTGGCCTATCAGACAAATGGTTGTCCGTTCTGTTCTGGAAATCTCTGTGATGGAGCATCCACTGTTTCTGGAGGCAGCCATCTTTGCCACCAGGGTCCCTGTCATGGAACCGTGCCTCTCCAATGTTGGTATTTTTACTTGAATGATTCCTTTTAGCTAAATGCACCTTATGAAGTCCTTTCAGGAAAGAAATCACAAAACCAACCTGAATTTGGGAAAGTCAAAGGTTGGTGGTGCAAAAGCATTTGGATGAATCAAAATTCTCACTGGTGAACCGTTACAATTAAAATGCATCACAGTAAATGATGGTGGATGGCAGATGAAATATTTTCTCTCTGCACTGACTACAGAGGTTATTCAGACCACCAATATATTTAATTCACTTGATTTATTGAACCTTTGCAAGTGTCAAAGCATGTAACAAAAACAGATTAAAACACATTACAAACACAGCAGATGAAATAGGGACCCAGCCCTCCTATCCTTTGCCCCAAGCCTTTAATTAATCTGGGGAAAAAATATGTCTTTTGCAGTCCTATTGAGGGGGAGAGGAATTTATTTCACTGATTTTTTTAAAAAAATCTATTAAATTATGGGAATGCTGATGGAATAATAGTGATTCTTTTTCATCTTTTCAGGACTATTTTCTTAGTGCTGTTGTTTTCTCAGTATGCCCGAAATGTCAAATTACCGTTACCCATTTACAAGTCCAAAAAAGGATGGACTGCCTATCGCTTGCAGCTTTTTAAAATGTTTCCGGTAAGTAAGCTTTATGTTGATTATTATCAGTATAGAAGCTCTGTTATTTTTTTCAAATGTAGAAGAGGCTGTAATTTTTTCGCAATTACATCATCAAGTCTAAGGTAAGCTTTGAGAAAGAACGCAACCTGTTTAGTCCTCCCTAAAAGTTTGACATGGTAAGCCTCATGCTAACTGAAAAAATAAATATTGGTAAACTAGAAAATAAGATGGAAGAAAAAGATAAATGTCACCACAAATCTGTTGAATAAATATCTACCTGTAATTTAAAACCACATAGAATGGGCCTGTTTTCATGAAAAATGGGCCGTTTTTTGCTCATTTTTGCCCCCAGAAGCACTTTGCAGGCCTCTAAAACACTGCATGCCCCATTTTTCACAAAAAAGGCATGCAGAGGGTTTGGGAGGCCTGCAGAGTGCAAAAACCTTTTATTTTTAATTTACTTCTTCAAAATCCTGGTGTGTCTTATACTACAGTGCGCCTTATAGTCCAAAAAATACGGGTAGTACTTCCTTGGAAATTGTCCCAGTTTGGGAAATGGTATGGGAAGACCCCGTTTAAAGTGGAACATTTAACAAAACGACGAAAGTTTTTCTTTTAATCTGAAAGTAATTGTGCTGTGTTAAACACAACAATCTTAGCTCCCAACGCATGTCCTCATTTTCATTTTGTTTACTTACACCTTACACCTTTATTACGTTTACAAATAACTCAAGGCAGTGAACATGTTCCGCACACCTTCCTCCTCCTATTTCCCCCACAACAACAGCCCTGTGAGGTGTGTGGGGCTGAGAGAGAGGATCTGGCTCACAGTCACCCAGCTGGCTTTCGTGCGCAGGGCGGGACTAGAACTCCCACCTCCTAGCGCCTTCACCACTAGCCCATACTGGCTCTCGTTGCTTGCTCTACCTTATTTTAAATGCCTTCCTGTCCCCCTTGCAGATCATTCTAGCCATCCTGGTTTCTTGGCTGCTCTGTTTCATCTTTACTGTGACAGATGTCTTTCCACCCGATAACACTAAGTACGGATTCTACGCTCGCACGGATGCCAGGCAAGGAGTTCTCCTGGTAGCTCCCTGGTTCAAGATCCCATATCCCTGTAAGTGAATCGAGCAAACGTTCAGCAGGAGGAATCTTTGCATTTTTGGGGTACAGTCGTTGCAGTCTCTGCCTGTGTGAACCTGAAGATGCCAATTTGGATGGACCGACTCTGGTCCGGTAGTAAATTTAATTTTGATTTGTCAAATATTAGTATAATTGCACATTCTGAGACTTTCCAAATAAACTGCTCTGAAAGACCCAGTTCCATTCATGAAGGAAGGAGAGCAGACTTAAATACTTTTGAATATATATTTGTTTCGTTTTCATCCACACTTTTCTCCGACCGAACAGTCGCTCAGAACTTCCTGTCCGAGTGAAGATTTGAATCAAGGTCTCCTTGATGGAAGTTCAGCATTTTAACCCATATTCGTATTACTGTAGACTGATTTGTGCCCATACATGATAAACATGCACACATTTGTTCATGGAAAGCCTTTCTAATCGGGAGGCACCAATTTATTGTAGAGATTAACATCTAGGACAGTGATGGTAAACCTTTTTGGCTCCGAGTGCCCAAAACGGAATACGTGCGCACACCGGAAACCCAAAGAACAGCCGGTTGGTACACATGTGCACGCCTGTCAGCTGCTCTTTTGGGTTTCTAGCACATGTATGCATGCCAGTCAGCTGGTCTTCATGTATGCCGGAGCGCCAGAAACCCAAAAATCAAGCTGGCTGGCACACACATTCGCCCTGGCCAGCTGGTCTTTGGGCTGCCGGTGCTTCGGTACATGTGAAGCTGGCCGGCATGCAGGTGCCTGCCAGAAACCAAAAGAGCAGCTGCCAGTGGTGTGTGCATGTCCACAGAGAGGGCTTTGTGTGTCACGTCTGGCACACATGCCATTGGTTCGCCATCACAGATCTAGGAGGAATCATTGCTGTAGCAAAGTACCCTTTGGATTCCCAATATTCTGAATAATGGTCCCTACCTTGCCTCTAGGTTACAGAAATTACCCGTCCTGTCATGTAGAGAAGTATTTAACATCTTGAAAGTATTTCTCCAGGTTAAGTTGTAATTGGTTTGAAAAGAGCTGCCTTTGATTGGTCTGTTTGACTTGAACCTCCTTACTGTGGTTTTTAATGAAGTAAAGGCTCACTTCAGACTCGCTTCCTAAACTAACAAGAAAAATCCAAGAAATGATTTGGTCATCTACAATTTGCATTATCATTTTATCACGTCCTTTGTAGTTGTGTACAGGTATATATTGGTACTCTAAAACAGAGTATTGAGCTAGCAGAACATAAAAGATGTTACCAACTGAGACATCTTGAAATATCAGCAATAGCTGAACACAAGTGCCTTTTACATCACAGGCACAATTTTAAATCTAAAGATCTACAAATATTAGCAATCATGACAAATCATCACACACAGGTACATAGAGAAGCTATTGAGATTTATAAAGAGCCCCAAGAATTTGACAAGAAGAGAGGGTGCAGATTAACAAACTCCAGTTCCGTTACACACACAGGAGCGCTATTGCTCAGTTGCCTGTGAGCCACCGAGCAGATTGCTTTCTCTCTGAAAATGCCAGCCACAGATTCTGAGAAAACATCTGGATGCCAGTTAATTAGACCACAGTTGGTTAGCCTGGAAGCTCATCATTGGATGGACCCTACATCTATATAAAATTGAATCTCTTTGCATTTACAGTTCAGTGGGGATTACCAACCATTTCTGCTGCCGGTGTGATTGGGATGCTCAGCGCTGTGGTTGCTAGCATTATTGAATCCATTGGTGATTATTACGCCTGTGCCAGATTATCTTGTGCTCCTCCACCACCCATCCATGCAATAAACAGGTGAGCCTCCAGGAGTGGGTGGGTGGAAACAACTTGTTTTTTATTTCTTTTTTTTTTTTACACTGGGCTGGAGTCAAAGCAGAATTAAATGTTGATTTCTTTCGGAGGTTCCAATATTATTCCAGTGCGAAGATCAAACTCATTGTCAGGGTTCCAAATAGCATCCAAAAGTAAATCAGAGTCCAAGGCAAAGTATTGCTCAAAGTTCTAATTTATTTAGAGAGCCATGTTGGCACATCTGGGAAAACCTGAATCTGAAAGCTTCCCGATTTTCCTCACCCAGTTGAAAGTTCAAGATCTTGCCCCACACCCACAAGTCCATCCCATGGTCCAATCTCCCACTGCCATGCTGGCAGTTCACCCATCCAGTTCTGGTCAGGTGCCGAGGTGCAGAGACAAAGGATGACCTTGGCTTTCCAGATAGAATTTTGTTATGGCTTTGTTAGAGCCGAGGTGGCACAGTGGTTAGAGTGCAGTACTGCAGGCCACTTCAGCTGACTGCTATCTGCAGTTCAGCGGTTCAAATCTCACCGGCTCAAGGTTGACTCAGCCTTCCATCCTTCCGAGGTGGGTGAAATGAGGACCCAGACTGTGGGGGCAATATGCTGACTCTGTAAACCGCTTAGAGAGGGCTGAAAGCCCTATGAAGCGATATATAAGTCTAACTGCTATTGCTATGGCTACATATCATCTAACTCCATACCGTCCCCCCTTCCATTTTCCCACCATAGAAAATGCATAGTAGAATACTAGAAAGTGTGGTAGGCCAAAGAGCCAAAAGAAAAGTTGGCTGCAGGCCAGACACTCATTTTCTGATTAAAAATAAATTGACATGGAGTAAGCGCATGGACCATTGAAATTGGCAGCATCAGCCAGTGACATGGACATTAAAAAACCACTGCAGATCTTTTTTGAAATCTTTGTTTTAGAATTATTTCAGGCACCTTTCACCAGAGGCTGTTCTGTCTTCAACTGCAAGTCCTGATGAACTTATCAGAGTTGAATTATCTTGTGTGAAGATATATTGAGTGTCCCCAATTGTTGGTGCCTGAAATTTGTCTTTGGAAATCCAAACCATGCAATGAAGAGGATGGGACAGTCTGCTTGTCTCAGCTGCCATAAATTAAAAGCTTTTCTGTAATCCTGCATTTTTTGTTACAAATATTTTTAGGTTAATTCCTTTTGCCAGGCTCTCTGCAGGGTTAGTTCCCAGACTTCCAGTGGTGCCAATATATTTTGAATTAGGGTATTGATCACTCTGCTTTTATTGCTATTGGATGCTTGATGCCTGCTTTGGGATTGGCAAGAGGATCAACTGACAGATCCGATCAAGCAGGGAGATGTTTTTAAGCTTGCGGTGCCTAACATATAATCTGAAATGGTCCCCGTGGAAGCTTTTCCATTGGTGAGGTGTACAACATGGACATTTTCATGTTGTGCGGGAAATGAGCACATGGTGGCTCAGATGTTTGGCTGAACTGTTCTGGCTGGAGTTATGGGTCAGTCAGAACAAAACCTATCTCTTCACTATTGTGGACTTCAGTGGAGACAAAACTGGGCTGGATCTTTTGAGCTGAATAGGCCAAGGATGATGTGTCTCTTCTCCTCCGCCTGGCCTGTGTGCCAGCTTGCCCCACTAATGTTCTAGTACTTTCCTTGCCCTCCGCTGTAACCATGCTTGAGTTTTCTAGATCCAACCAGTCAGTCCTAGAGGAGATCAACCCTGACTGCTCTTTAGAAGGCCAAATCCTGAAGAGGAAACTCAAATACTTTGGCCACCTAATGAGAAGGAAGGACTCACTAAAGAAGAGCCCAATGCTGGGAAGGATGGGGCAAAAGAAGAAGAAGAGGACGACAGAAAATGAGGTAGCTGGATGGAGTCACTGAAACAGAAGACATGAACTTAAATGCACTCCAGAGAATGGTAGAGGACAGGAAGGCCTGGAGGAATGTTGTCCACGGAGTTGCGATTTATCGGACACGACTTCACAACTAACAACAACAGCCAACCAGTTAATCCACCTGTCCTTTTCCAGTCTTTCTTCTTTTTAGCACATTTTTATTGAAGAATTTTTTACAGAATAAAACCACTTAAAGGAAAGATAAAGTAAAAGAAAAGTGAGAAAAGAATAAAGGAATAAAAGAAAAGAGAGAAATGGACGAAAAGAAAAGGAATAGAAAGAAAATAGACATATATAAAGAAACTAGAACATAGTCCACAGCTGGAAGGGATCTTAAAGAATCCATCCACCAGATGGATTCACAATTTGCTGACCAACTACACCCATCTCATAGTCCTGAATGGAATTTTCTGTGCATGGAGAGAAGCATGCAGTGGGATGCCTCAAGGTTCATTCTTGGCCCCAGGACTCATCACCATCTTCATAAATGATCTAGATGAGGGATAGATGGTTCCAGTTGTATATGGGTTTAAAATTCTTTATCTTATCATATGTACCTGAACTCCAAATGTTCTGGGTTTTTTTTTTTACAAGTCTACCAGCTATGACACAATGACCCTTGATGTTTTCCACATTTCCTGTGTAAGCTACTACTCTGTACCCTCACCGCTGGGCGCCTGGCCTTTTGCACAACATCTCCAACCTAAACTATCGGATCCAAATAATATTTTGCCTGTCTCTAAGAGCTCTCTTTACAAAAACACAAACCTTTAAAATGCCAAAATCAGCAAAATCACGCTCAGTGCTTGTTACAAGTATATTACTGTTTCAGCTCTTGGTCTCATTTTACTTTAATCACTGCATCCCAATTCTTTACAGAAATATTGTACATTCTTTTCACTTGGGTTTAATTTGTTCTGAAGTGAGACCTGTCCAAGATCCCTTCCAACCCTATTATTTTATGTTCTATGTTTGCTTCCTTATCTTAATATTTTCCTTTTTTTGGCGTAGGGGCATTTTCATAGAAGGCCTTTCCTGTGTCTTAGATGGAGTATTTGGCACTGGAAATGGGTCGACTTCTTCTAGTCCTAACATTGGAGTTTTGGGAATCACAAAGGTATTTGACACGAACTAAGCAAACAAATTTAATCAGCTTATCCGTATTCTTAAGAGTATAAACTGTTCAAATCTCTTGCTGAGCCCCAAGTTGCTTAATCATGGTTCCCTGAAAAGAATACAGCTGGCTGAAGTCATGCAACACCCTATGCACAATGTTTGTTTCTTGCTCGAGGGTTCTTCCGATTGAAAAGCACCTGCTCAGGCGCACAGTTGAATGAGGGCGATTTTTGTCTTCAGCGCATCTTTGGAATGCAGGGCTGTGCTTGCATATTTGAAGATCCTTCCTTGTTGATCTTCAAATCTTCAATTCTGGGCATAAATTGGAATGGGGAAGGCTGATAAACTGCTTGACCCCCATATTCCCCAAGGGAATATGAAACAGAATGGTGAGTTAATGAACACCTTGTTAAATGGAATTTGATTATGCAAATATTTCAGAACCCTTGTTCAGACAAAGCAAACCGGAAAAAAGAGAGTCCGTGATATTCCAAAAGGCCATGGAGCCAAACCAGATCTCATGTTGCAAGTTTGTGTCTTGAAACCCTGCTCTGCCTTGATTCTGTATAGCCACGATGGCGAACCTATGGCACGCCTGCCACAGGTGGCACACAGAGCCCTCTCTCTGGGCACGCCAACCGTCGCCCCAGTCCAGTTCCACCGCCCATGTGCGCGTACCATCTGCCAGCCAGCCGGTCTTCAAGTCTCTGCCCTACATGGGCGGGGCACATGCAGGGGACACATGCATCCATGGGGGGGCATGGCGCATGCATGGGGGATGCTTACGTTCCATTTTGGGCCTGGAAGGCCTCCTGTACCAGCCTGGAAGCCAAAAATGGGCGAGGGGTGGCGCATGTGCAGGGGGCGCACATGCATGCATGAGGGGGGCGCATGCACAGAGGCGCTCACATTGTATTTTGGTGTTCGCGCACCCGCTTTGGGCACTTGGCACCAAAAAGGTTAGCCATCACTGCTCTATAGAGTTTATGGGCCTGTTGTAATTCAGAGCACAACAGATACCCCACACCTGTGGAGGCATCCAATCTATCCAATTACTTCATTTTACCCTGCAGTCCTTTCACACAGGGAGGTTTATTTTTACTTTTAAAAAAAGAGACAGGTAGAACAGGGGGTTGTGCTTTAATTTGGTTGTCCTATAGGATGTAGGTTGTGTAGGTTGTCCTATACCTACACCTTCCCCCCCTCGTTCCAAGGTGGGGGTTTTGCTTTTGGAAGTCCAGGCTCAAACGTTGCCATCTACTGGATCCATCTCTTTGAGTGTTAAAGGAGAAAAAAGTTTGACGGGGTGTATGGGGCGGGGGGGTTGGGGGGAAGCATGGCTAGGACTGGTTTCTGTTCCCATGGCCTAATTATATTTATATTAAGCGAGAGGATATTCAGAGAAGCATTTGTATTTGATATTGTGTTACTACCTCGATGGGCAGGCATGTAGCATCATAGCTAGGTCAAAAATACGAATTGTTGATAGCCCCAAATAAGCAGCTCACCTTGTGGCTGAACCGCTGTATTTGTGTAACAAAATTGCATTCCATTCTTGTCATTCTTCCTTAGCCTAATCCAGCCACTAAAAGAGAACTCACAAGAGAAAAGAATTGGACTGCTTTTTAATTGGTGTCCTGTCAATCAAACTCAGAAGGGAGTGGAGTTGATTAAGTCATTGTTGCATCAGTTCTCTGACATACAAACCTGTTTTGTAGTTGCCTTCTTGGCAAGCCGAAGACATGATAAAGCTAGTATATTTTGTCATTTATGCGTGAAGCAGATTGTAGCCCTAAAAAAAGATTTGTTAGTAGCATCTGCTTTGCCACATTAAAACATTCATAACAGTAAATAATGCTAAGATTTGATCAAACGTATGCCAATATTATCTTTGCTGCACAAATCTGTTTTGCAACTGCATAAGGTGTTTAATTTGTAACCGTAGTTTATATAATTTTTCTCGTATTCTAAAGCAAAGTAAAACATTTCACGCAAATGTCGATATAGTGGAAAATGTATTTTCCACTATAGAGCCAAGGTGGCGCAGTGGTTAAATGCAGCACTGCAGGCTACTGCTAGATCAGCAGGTCAGCGGTTCAAATCTCACCGGCTCAGGGTTGACTCAGCCTTCCATCCTTCCGAGGTGGGTAAAATGAGGACCCAGATTGTTGGGGGCAATATGCTGACTCTCTGTAAACCGCTTAGAGAGGCCTGAAAGGCCTATGAAGCGGTATATAAGTCTACTGCTATTGCTATTGCTATTGCTGTTCTGAAATAAGGACCCCAAAAGTTTAAAACAAGCTTTACTTTTGTATAAACTAATTGGAGTGCTCAGTGTCCTTAACAAAATGTTTTCCCTGAGGGCTTAAATGTTCCACTAATATTGCACTATTTTTATTTGAGCGTCTGTTAGTAACATTAAGTAGCAAATCCATAGGTTCCAGATTTTAAAAAGAATAGCATTTTAAAATGACTTTAAGTTTTAGTAGTAACCAGTCATCTGCTAGGTTTTACATACAGTATTATATGGCACATCATTATATGGCAGGGAGTGTCTTATCTGCTTTCAAGGCTCACCATCTCCAGCATCTCCCCATGGCCACGACAGTGGGCCTTATTTTGCTTTTATTTTTAAGCATTTCCTGTGAAAGATTTTCAAGCTCTGTATCGGAGTGCAAATCTGATGCCAGTTGCTGTTGGAATATTGTTTTTTTATTCTCCCCCCATGAATGTTTTATAGGTTGGAAGCCGACGAGTTATCCAGTATGGAGCTGCTTTCATGCTGCTTCTTGGAACGGTTGGGAAATTTAGTGCCCTGTTTGCATCTCTTCCAGATCCAGTGCTCGGAGCTCTGTTTTGTACTCTCTTTGGTAAGTGATTATCACCCTGTTGTGTTTGTGTGAATTGTGCTTTTAATATCCCCTTTTTGAAGGAATTTCGAACTATCTTAAACTCCTTTTCTCATTAAATTCTCTTAGTAGGGGATCTTGGCAATTTTTAGATGTGCAGACTTCAGCTCATAATTCCCCACCAAGAAAGCAGTTGATGTCCACACGTTGTAAAGTTGCCATGGTTGAGAAATTGTCGTTTAAAATCAACCCAGGCTAGCAGGGAGTTCAGGGCCTGTAAGAGTACATGTGAATTGTGGAATGCTGAAACTGCATTTTCTTTAAACAAAGTTCTTTTTTTTCCCAAACAAAGTTTTTTATTTTTTGTTACAAATTTAAATTTCTTTTTTTTTCTTCCCATATTTTCCATCTTAGATTAATTTTTTCTTAAAACATAAACAATTTCATTATTTGCCCCTTCAGAAATAAACCAAGTTTATCATTTTGTTTCCATCTGTTTTCTATAGGTAGCATATATCCTCAAATTCAGTTCTTTAAACAAAGTTCTGAATCCTATGAAATAATCCCCAGAGTGTTTTTATATTCTAGTGTGTAATGATTAACATAGTCCAAGTACTTATATTTTTTTAAAAATGTAATGCTGTATCAAGATTTTGGGTTTTTAGCCCATTTTGCTGACATATAAATTAGGTCATGTTATGATCCCAATTTTTCCAGGTAGCCAGACAATTTTTCAAGGCCATGCTTTAAAATAACTTGCAGACTGTCGTACGAATATGAATACCTTGAAAATCCTGTCCCTTTCTTATTTAGGAATGATCACTGCAGTTGGACTTTCAAACCTGCAATTCATTGATCTGAATTCTTCTCGGAACCTTTTTGTTCTTGGATTTTCTATCTTCTTTGGGCTGGTGCTCCCAAGTTACCTTCGGCAAAACCCACTTTTTACAGGTACACATATCTATATATATTCTTAGTTACGCATGTATGCTCAAATATATTTCAATTAAAAAAGAAATGGATTTACAACTGGTCATTTAGCAATCGTTCAAAGTTGGAAGACACTGAAGATAGTGAGTTATGGGCCAGTCCTCCCACTTACGACCATCGCAGGGTCCCCACGATCATGTGGCTGCTATTATGATGGTGGTTGCAGCGTGCCAGGTCATGTGTTCACTACTTTCAACCTTTTCAGCTGGATTCTGAGAAGCAAAGTCGATGGGGAAAGTTGGATTCGCTTAACAACTTTGTGATTTGCTTAATGACCATGACGAATAAGATTGTAAAATTGAACACGTGATGTCCCTGTAGTAAAATTCTAAATCCTTTACTCACACAAGGCATGTGGGAAAAGATCTTCCCAGTATTCCAGCTTGCTCTTTTTCACCCTAGAGTGGCGTTTCTCAATCTTAATGGCTTGAAGATGCTGACTGTAGAATTCTGGGAATTGAAGTCCATGCATCTTCCAGGTTGAATCACACTCCTCTAGACTGCAGCTGTTCACCAGGGAACTTGGCTGTTTAGTTAATTAACTTTAAATGCAGATTAAGATTGGCTCCGTCTACTTAAAGCAGCTTCCCAAACTGAGTGTTCTTTAGCTAAGGATTTTGGAGCTCCAAAGATCTGGAAGTTGGCTTAGCTTCAGTTCAGTTTATCAGCCCTAATTCTTTCCCGGTGCCCACATTTAATTAAAAAAAAAAAGATTTTAAATCTGGGCTGTCTTCCAAATTGAAATATTTTCTGTTTTTCATCCTGTTTTTCATCCTGCAGGGAAAACTGGTTTAGTCCAGCCTTTCTCAAGTTGTCATCCTCCAGATGCTTGAAACATCTGATGCAGCCTACTGATTTTGGCTATAAGAAATTGCCTTCTTTTTTTTCAAGTTCCTCACAGAGGCATCTTTCTAATTAATTAGAAAGTTATTTAGCCAGCTGCTTAAAAGCCACAGCCAATCAAATTAATCATTACTTGACTAATCTGGTTGCCCATGTTCATTCAAGGAGCTGCACACAGGAGGCCAGAGCCTAAAGGCCACTTTCCATCTTTCTCTTTCCCCCTCCTTCCCTCTGTCTGTCTCCCTCCCCCTCCCCTCTCAACCCCCCCCCCCCAAAAGATGGGAAAAGTGGGATAGGAACAGTCACACACCAAGAAAGAGTCAAAACCAAGACATGAGTAGAAGCAATGAGAATAAAAGAAGGACAAGCGAAGCACAGGGCAGAGAGAGAGGGGGAGCATTTTCAATAGACCGACCTTCAGTTGCCTGGGGAAATTGAAGAGCACCTTGAAGAGCACCCGGAAGCTTCAACTGGTCCAGAATGCGGCTGCGCGGGTTATCATGGGGGCACCCAGGTGCTCCCATGTTACACCTTTTTTAGGCGGCCTGCACTGGTTGCCGGTTGTCTTCCGTGTGCGATTCAAGGTACTAATTATGACCTTTAAAGTGCTCAGTGGCTTAGGCCCAGGGTACCTGCGAGACCACCTACTGCCACCGGTAGCCTCCCATCGTCCAGTGCGATCCCACAGAGTTGGCCTCCTCAGGGTGCCGTCGGCCAGACAGTGTCGGCTAGTGACCTCCAGGGGGAGAGCCTTCTCTGTGGGAGCAACTTCCCTCTGGAATGAGCTGTCCCCAGAGCTTCGTATAATCCCCGACCTCCGGTCCTTCCGACACGCCCTAAAAAGTTGGCTTTTCCAGCAAGCCAGCCTGGCCTGAACAAAACAAAACAAATTATTGATCACTGTTAATTTTAATTTGATTTTTTTAAAAAAAATGTCATTGTCAATTTTAATTGGGTTTGGGATATTCTATTTAATTTTTTAAAAACTTTTGTATTATGTGTTTCTTTTAATGTTGTACGCCGCCCTGAGTCCTTGGGAGAAGGGCGGCATATAAATCTAATAGACCTAAACCTAAACCTAAATAGCTCCATCCTCTTGATAAAACAGCAAAGCATAATTTTATAAGCCCTGCAGAAGAATGCTAGGGAGGGCTGCATACCAGCGTCATAGGTTTCCTAGAACTCCATGGGCCCTTCCACGCTTTTAGTGTTTGAATTGCCAAGTAATTGTAGGATGCAGGAGGCTTCTTCCAATCCTCCAGGATACTTTCAGCAAAAGGGAATTTCTCTCCCACTTCTAGGTCATGTTGAGCAATTATTTTGATTGGCTGGTTAATGGACTTTGAGTGTCAAAGATGGGCTGAAGTCCACCACCATTGGCCAAGAGCCACTGGGGCAGCCAGTGGTTTGAGCAGATGAAGAGAACTCTCCCCTCTTCCAACCTTCCCCAAAGATCTTAAAGTGAGATAGCAATAGCACTTAGACTTACATATAAACCCCTTCACAGTACTTTCCAGCCCTCTCTAAGCAGTTTACAGAGTCAGCCTCTTGTCCCCAACAATCTGGGTCCTCATTTTACCCACCTTGGAAGGCTGAGTCAACCTCTTGAGCCAGTGAGAATCGAACTCTTGGCAGTGGGCAGAGTTAGCCTGCAAAACTGCATTCTAATGGGAAAGAAGGAAGGAAGGAAGGAATAGCACTTAGACATATACTGCTTCATAGTGCTTTACAGCCCTCTCTAAGCAGTTTACAAAGTCAGCCTCTGAATCTGAATCTGAATCCTCATTTTACTAACCGGAGAAGGATGGAAGGCTGAGTCAACCTTGAACCGGTCATGATCAAACTCCAAGCAGTGGGCAGAGTCAGCCTATGATACTGTATTCTAACCAATGTGGCATCAGGAAGGAGGAGAAAGGAAGGAAGGAAGGAAGGAAGGAAGGAAGGAAGGAAGGAAGGAAGGAAGGAAGGAAGGAAGGAAGGAATAGCAGTAGAACTTAGACTTATATACTGCTTCACAGTCCTTTACTCTAAGCAGTTTACAGAGTCAGCCTCTTGCCCCCAACAATCTGGGTCCTCATTTGACCCACCTCGGAAGGTTGGAAGGCTGAGTCAACCTGGAGCCTGGTGGGATCCGAACTGCCAAACTGCAGCTAGTAGTCAGCTAAAGAAGCCTGCAGTACGGCACTCTAACCATTACACCACCTCGGCTCTTCCCGTCTTTATCTCTTTTCCCCCTGAGATCTCAATCTTCCCCAAAGTAAAGGAATGTAGATACCACTGTTTCCCCCTTGCAGGTGAGAAATCAAATGGCAGGTGTTTCACAGTGGACTGGTGGGACAGTGGCTGCTACTGAGTGAGCTGGGGATTCCAGCCCTGAACATTTCAACAGGGAGAACTTCAGTAGGAACTCTGCCACTTGGGCCCGGCAGAAGGGGATTGGATGTACCTGTGTTTCCATGAAGCTGCTCAGTCTCCGTCTTGGCACCTTTTCCCCCCGCTTGCCTTTCTCTGTCCTTTGCATCTGTTCGGATTCTGACGGAAGCCATTTCCCACCTTCTGCCCCTTTTCAGGAATCGTCAGCATCGATCAAGTCCTAAACGTCTTGCTGACGACCGCCATGTTTGTCGGTGGCTGTGTGGCCTTTATTCTAGATAACACCATTCCAGGTAGGATGTCCACTTTGCTCTTTTCTTCCTGCCCTGCTTCCCCTGTCATCCTGAGGATGCCCTCGTGCTCAAGGAGAACACCCCCGTTCCCAGCGCTCATGAGCCCATTCCCTCCCCACTCCAGGGGAAGGATATTGCAAAATCCCCATTTCCTCCCAACTCCAGGGGAAGGATACTGCAAAATCCCCATTCCCTCCCAACTCCAGGGGAAGGATACTGCAAAATCCCCATTTTCTCCCCATTCCAGGGGAAGGATACTGCAAAATCCCCATTCCCTCCCCACTCCAGGGGAAGGATATTGTAAAAACTCAATTTCCTCCCAACTCCAGGGGAAGGATACTGCAAAATCCTCATTCCCTCCCAACTCCAGGGGAAGGATACTGCAAAATCCCCATTCCCTCCCAACTCCAAGGGAAGGATACTGCAAAATCCCCATTCCCTCCCCACTCCAGGGGAAGGATACTGCAAAATCCCCATTCCCTCCCCACTCCAGGGGAAGGATACTGTAAAAACTCCATTCCTTTCCCGCTTTAGAGGAAGGATACTGTAAAATCTCCATTCCCTCCCCACCCCACTACCCTGCTTTCCAGCTCCGTTCCTCTGTGCAGGGCAACAGAAGAAGACCCAGCCAATCAGCTGGGACTCTGGAGGCAGAGAATAGATGGGGGCGGGGCCAGCCAAATTTAATCAAAATTTCTGCTACCGGTTCTCCAGAACCGATCAGAATTGGCTGAATACCACCTCTGCTGCTGGCCCATGATTGTGGGAAGCAGGACTAGCAGCTCACCCCCCCAATCCCAACTTCAGCCACACCTGGGGGAAGCCCCCCCCCCCCCCCACGAGCTTGTGTCCTTCTGTTCACCTCTTGTTCTTCTGCCTCCCTTTTTTGCGAATTAAGGAAGCCCAGAGGAAAGAGGGATCCGGAAGTGGAAGAAGGGCTCAGGCAAGGGCAGGAAATCACTGGAAGGCCTGGAAAGCTACGACTTGCCCTTCGGCATGGAGTTCATCAAGAAGTATCGGTGCTTCAGCTTCCTGCCCATCAGCCCCACCTTCCTGGGCTATAGCTGGAAAGGCTTCCGGAAAGGCAGCAACTGCGGGGCCTCGGAGGACGATTCGGAGGCCACCGTATAGCCCCGGCTGGACCTCGGTCTCTTGGGCATCGTAACAGAACCTTGTGCAGTTTCTTCTCGCTATTTTACTGTGTCGTATTGTATTGTATTTTTATTTTTATTATTTTGTATATTTGCATTTTTAAATCCTGGAAACTTAGAGCTGAGGCAGGTGATTAAAAGAAAGAAAAAATAGCTTTCCCTTAATTGTAGACGGTGGTATTTGTGTGGGCATTCAGAAGGAGCAGAAAAAGAATCCTTGGGGAGCTTATGTGCTTTCGTATTTGGCATAAGTGCTTTTCCTTTAGAAACAACCCCGTGAAAATGGTTAAATAGCCTGCTCAGGCAGGCTGAATTTATCCTGTTTGCAGGTTCTACATTCCATTTACTTTTTAAGTCTGCATCACCTTAACCCTGCACAAGGCATTGGTATTATTTATATAAAAATTGTTGCAGCAGAACCTATTATGGTAAATCAGGACCTGCGGTGGAGGGGTATTTCCGGGGGTGGGGGTTAGGGTTGGGGGCGGGCAGGCAACCAGAATTTGCTCCCATGACCAGCTAGAACTGGGGTCCCCAAATTTGGCCACTTGAAGACTGGTGGACTTCAACTCTCAGCTGTGGAATTGAAATCCACAAGTGTTAAAGTGGCCAAGTTTGAAGACTTCTGATCTAAGTGGAGAGATTGCAGAGGAAGGGATTACAAGAGAGTAATTTATGCTGGCTGGAGGATTCTGGGAGTTGAAGTCTTAAAAGTTGTCAAGTTGGAAGACCTCTGAGCTAGAAGGTTGCAGGCAACGCTCCTGGAACATTGCAAGCCCCCGGAAAAAGGGGTGAATAGCAGTGGGAGAGGGAAACCTCACCCCTTTTTTGGACTTTCCCCTTCCCAGATATATGGCAGCACAAGTGTTAAGATTCAGACTGACGGAAATCTGGCTGTCTGGTCTTGGACCGCCTGTTCAACATTTTGGAAGTTGGGGTTGTTTTTCTCTGCCACGCCCTCCTGTTCTTAAACCAAGCAGCACTTTCAGAGTTTCCCAGCTCTGGCTGCAGTGGATCATAATGCCCTGGTCCCAAATGCGGGAAAAGAAAGCCAGGAACCCACCTACTCCAGGCACCCCTGTGGTGGAGAAGGGGCAGAGGGGGAGGGATTTGAAGGGGGCTGCCATCCAGTTGCTTTCCTTTACCCTGACGGTGGTAAGGCTGCACAGCACTTCAAGTTTGATTCCCTTAAAAAGGTTTTGGGGTGCAGAGAGGCAGCCCTATGGTAGTAACACAAGCGCCTTTCCCCCGGGGATGGGGGGGCCTGCCACAGAGGGCAGGTGGGAGGGGCAGCATCCCCAACTCTTGGCTGCTCCAGGACCCTTCTTTAGCCTTGCTGAAATGCCGGAGAGTCTCATTGCCTACGGTGCAAGTTGGTTTCCTACCATAATAATGCTATTTATTAAGCGCTTGAGTCGTGAAACTGTCCCTTGGCCTCCAGGCCTCTCCACTTTCAGACATTTTTTGCCCACCCCCAAAGCAAGAGGCAGGAGAGCATTGCCTTTTCCCATCCTCTTTTTCCCCCAAATAGAACCAGGGTCGCTGGCAAGGGGAGGAGAGACGCTATGCATGGCCTTGCTGTCTGCCAAACAGTTTTAACGGGTATTGGGGTGCCTCCGTTGGCCCCATTCGGTCTCTTCGTATTGTGGTTTTTCTCTCCCCCCCAATTGATCTTGGCTCTGATCTTGTGCAGCTGTTGAACCCATTGTAAGAATCGATTCCTATTTAATGTTCTCACTATAGCAGCTTAGTTTGTTGATACAGGTAAGTTAGCTTTCCTTGCTCTTCCCCACCATCCCTCCCCCCAAAAGTAGCCTCCAAATTGTTCCCACTTTTTTTTAAGAAAAAAAGAAAAGATACAAAGTTGCGGGAAGATTTGTCAGAGAGGCATTATGGGATTTTTAAGGCCAGTAGGCTCACAAATGCCATTGTGGTGGATAGCAGATTCTGCAAGTGGTTCTTGGTTGGCTAGTTGAGGGGAGGCCCAAACGGCCACCCGAAGGACACTGGGGGGCTTGAAGGGGGCAGAACAGAAAACAGGTCAGTGGTGGATAGCTGTTTCTTGCAATTTCTGGCATTCCCATCCCAGAGCATTTCTTCTCTCGGATTCTTTCTTCCACTGCTTTCCGTACTTTGCCTCTTTAGAATCAAGCCTGCAAAAAAAGCTCGATTATTATTATTATTATTATTATTATTATTATTATTATTATTATTATTATTTAAAAAATCAGAATTCATGCTCAGTTCTTTTAAACCAACCCTTCCTTGGCTCGGAGGTATACAGGACACTAAAGCCTTCCTCTACAGGAAACCCCCTTCCATTCGTCTGGACCTCTTTCTGAGAAAAGCTTCATTTAGGATCGCACTACGAGGTTGCCATCGTGGGCATATTTACGTAGGAATTGACGCAACTGAGTGTAGCCACAACTTTTGGATTTTTTTTTAGAAGGACCAAGCTGCGTGTTTAGTTTCCCTTCTTATATTTAGGTGAACCAAAGAAAGAAAGGCAGAAAAAAACCCAGTTGCCCTGTGTTTGGTGGTGGTGTAATCCTGTAAAATGCCAAAGTGCGTTCAGTTGAGGTCAGCGGTGTCCAAACTTGGGAACTTTAAGACTTGTGGACTTCAACTCCCAGAATTCCCCAGCCAAGTTTGGACACCCCTGGTTTAGGTACATTACAGAAGCAAAAAAAAGTTGTACAGCCAGAGTATTGGAAGAATGTAATATATTCTGATTTGTGGCCTAGTCTCTCTCTCTCTCTCTCTCTCTCTCTCTCTCTCTCTCTCTCTCTCTCTCTCTCTCTCTCTCTCTCTCTCTCTCTCTCTCTCTCTCTCTCTCTCTCTCTCTCTCTCTCTCTCTCCCTCTCTCCCTCCCTCCCTCCCTCCCTCCCTCCCTCCCTTCCTCTGTCTCTCTCTTTTCTTTCTTTCTTTTTTTGGTCTTCTGCTTTGATACTTTGCTAAAACAAACCCCAAATCACCCTGGTCCCATCTTCCACCTTTGCAGATTTGTTTCCACCAGCTTACCCAGGAGTAAAAGCTCCTAGTAATTAAAACAGGCAGCTACCACTGGTGAGACGTTTATTTTGAGCACTGCTGTATAACAACTCTGGCCCAGTGCAAACCTTTGTTTATCGGATTCCAATCCGATGTAATGATGACCTTGAGTGCCTATTTGTACATCACACAGAAGCAAGGAAGGACGGAAGAAACTCCCATCCGATTGATTCCTCCTCTTAAAAAAAACACAAGGCCTTGCTTTCCTGAGGCTGCAGGGCTGATGCCTAGAAAGGGTCGCTTAATCTTAACTAATGCAGTTGTAGTAGCTGCGACGGCAGGACTGCGAGCCGAGTGAAATGCTTGGGATGTGCAACATGGATAGTGATTTAATCTGATTTGCTAGACGATGCAATTGTGACATTAGGCTCGCCTGAATAGCTGGTTTTACTGTAAGAAGGCATCCTATTTATCCTAGGAAGGTAGCCAGGAAGTGGCCCTGTCCATCTGCCGTGGCACTTTCCAAATAAGATTTGGAAGGGCTCCGTGGTGATCATGTTGAAGCCGCTGAGATTCCAGATTCCCAGGAGGTTCAGCATTTCTGCAGCTGTAGGAACAAAAAAAAATCCTCAGAAGCTTGGTTTGATTGATTTATTATTTTAAATTAAGCTCTTTTGGGGAAGAGTTGGTAGCTGAATTGCAGAGTCGGTGGCTGGAAGTGGAAAGTGGCAATGGCAGCAGGAATCTTAGCCAGGGAAGGGACTGTTTTCCCTGCATCTTCTCATCTGTTGGTTGATAAAAACCAACATGGATTTGAGCTGCTTCTCGGTGGGCTTTTAAGTGCTGTGTCCTGAGTAAAATGTGAGCATCAAGAACAGGAACGCCTAAATCTGTTTCCTTAGCAGAGAGCCTGAAATCAGTGGGTATTCCTTGGAATGAGGGGTGGGAGGTGGGAGCGGGGGATGGGGATGGGGTGGATGCGTCTATGTATTTTTGCTGAAAAAAAGTAAAAGCAAGACACGTTGAATTGTGTCTTTGTGCATAGCTATCTGGCTTTCAGACGTCAGAGTGAGAGAATGTTGTGTACAGAGAAATATCTAAGGGAAGGGGAAATTTATTTCATTTGAATTAAAAGAAATATTAAGGAACACTATGTCACGTTGAAGATGTAAAGACAAAATATTCAGAACAAAATAATTTGAAAAACTTTGTTTTTAAAGTAAAGTATCATGACTTTTTTGTTAAATTAAGTATTTTGAAGAAAAAAAGATGTTTAAATGTGTTTTATAAAAATGATGCCTCTTAAATTTATATTTAATTGCTCATTTTATCCATGGATAACAAAAACGTATTGATCAGTATAATCTGTATCAGGGGAAAAAAGGTTTTTAAATTTACAGTTGGTTTTACACTGTTTAATACTGACTTTCAATGTGACAACTTTGTACATGAACATTGCAGTATTTTTCTTTCCGTAAACTTAAAAAAAAAGGAAAAAAACCCAATATCCAACAAGTGACATTTCCACCTAGGATAATAACTACCTGACTTCCTGGGTGGGAGTGATATATATATATATGATTGTCATGACAGTGTCATGTGATGAATTTATTTCGTTGACAAATTGCTAGCAATTGTGTATACTTTATTTACCCGTTGTTTACACAGAGTCCTTCAAAGAAGAGGTTTCTTGGTCATTCCCTCCTGGAGAAGACTTGCACCACATACTTTGGAGCACAGAGCTGGTTCAGGCACACAAAGCAAGGGTTTTGAACTCCCAAGTGAGTGAGCGCAGCTCTCATTGAGTCAGGGGGGCTTGTGTGAGGAACACAGCCCAATGGATCCACCTCAAGTATCCAGATGTCTTGTGCCAATGCTGTTGAGTAATAATTTTAAAAAATGTTGAGCAGATGCAAAGATGAAGCAGTTAGATAGACCAAAACACAAGATCGGCATTGTGCTGGGGGCTTAGACCCCTCTTTAAGCTTCTGTCACCTCTCTAATGCTGGGATAAATGTCAGGCTGTTTCCCGTGTGGCAGCTGAAATGTTGGGCAACCCCAGGTTCTCCTGGCCTTGGCATTTTTCATTGTTTCTGAGCTCTCCTTTGCTTCCAGTCCAATCCTCACCCTGTGGGTTACATTCCTAGGGGGAAGAAATGGGAGCAGAGCAGAAATTGGTCATTTAGGGGCCTCCAACCTTGGCAACTTTAAAACTTGTAGACTTTAATTCTTAAGAGTTCTGGCAGTTGAAGTCCACAAGTCTTCAAGTTGCCAAGGTTGAGGCCCCTGCTTTACATTAGCGTTTCTCAACCCCAGCAATTTCAGGATTTGTAAACTTTGGTGTCCTGCTTATCAGCTGGGGAAATCTGGGAGTTGAAGTCTTGGAGACTCTGAGAAATGCTGGCTTAGATCATTGGTAGAAACTGACCCATCTTACCTGCTAAAAAACAACATTTTGTATTAATGTACTCTCTTGAAGCAGCAGTCCTGGAAATGGTGGCTAGGCTGTTTGTATCTGGGTGTGAATTTGGTTCATCCTGAACATATTTTTAAACAGCTAGGAGGATCTCCCAGAGAGTGAGTATCTCCAGAGGTAACTCTTACTTCTCCCAAGACTTTTTCCCAGGAAGCATTCTTGGTCCTCAAGAGCTTTCCACACCCTAATGGTGATCTGCAGGAAGCTCAGCCAAACTTAGAAACTTCTGGAGTAACTGTACTGTGTCAGGTTTGTCCCGAGCTCTCCAGAGCCCTTCCAAAAATGACAGGGGAGAAAAGAATTAAATCAAAATCAAAAGCGTTCCTATCAATATTCGCTTTCTGTAATTCAATAAAATTGCTTCTTAGGCCCCAATCCATTTTGGAAGGAAAATCCAAAGACTTGGGAAACTAAACTCCAAGGCCTGGTGAAGTACACCCCAAAGTTATGGGGGACCGTCCCCCAACTTTTAGCTGTAAAGCGGATAACCATCGCTTGCCATTCAATGTGCGTCTGCATTCTGAAGTGACACGATTCAACTTGGGGTGTGTGTGCGTGAGATAAGCCAGCACAAAAGGAGCTTCTTGTTTTGTTGGTGTGGGTCCCCCCCCCCCCGGTGGCCTTCTGGGCGACATAACCGTTGTTCAAAACCATCAGAAGGTGGTCTTAGGAGTCATTCCCTCTAGAAAATGGAGGGTTGGTTTTTCTTTTAATGGGGCCTCTTGCCTATCTAGAGCAAGGTCTCCAACCTTGGCCACTTTAAGCCTGGAGGACTTCAACTCCCAGAATGCCCCAGCCAGCTCAACTTCAAGCCTGGAGGACTTCAACTCCCAGAATGCCCCAGCCATCTCAACTTTAATCCTGGAGGAGTTCAACTCCAAGCCAGCTTTGCTGGCTGGGGAATTCTGGGAGTTGAAGTCCTCCAGGCTTAAAGTTGACAAGGTTGGAGACCCTGCTCCAGAGAACCTGGTGGATTTGTCTTTTGCAGTTCAATCCCTTGGTCCTTTGCTCCGTGAAGAGGCCACCACGTTCTAGCCAGTATTTTCCTTTCTGCCCATCGGTCTTGGCCATTGCCATGTGGCCTGCTTTGAAGCATTGAGAATTCATCTCCAGCAATACCCAAAGCAATCCTGGTTGGTTATGATTTCATTGTGGCTGTGATTTAGTCACCCCTACCTATAGGGTAGCCGAAAAACTGAATGACCTTGTGTATTGTCCGGCATCTCTTCATGTAGTCAACCACCTTGCTGCTGATTTAAACTAGAGTGCATTCCCCCACCCACCCCTGTTCATAACAACTTTTGCTGTAACAAACTCTTAACTGTTTTTTAGACTGTGGGAATCTCTCTCTCTCTCTCTCTCTCTCTTCATGAGTTTTCTGTGAATGACCTTAGCTACACAAACTCAGGTTAAATACCAGGTGGGTTTTTTCCTTTGAGATGTGTAGTCCTTATTACTGAGATTTTTATGGGTTTTGTTCTGTTTTTCCCCCCTAATGATTGCTTTATTAAACGTTAAAATATTTAAAAAAGTATGTAATACTTGGACCAGATGTTGTGAATAATAGTAGATAAAAGCTATTTTATTCTGTATTTTTAAAAGCTGTTCGGTATAAATAAAAGTTGACATAGATGCAACTTTGTACTTGGATTGTGGTGATCATTTTGCAAATAGACAAAATTCAAGACTGGAGTCAACCAGATGCTGCCTTGTCTCAAAACTGCTGAGAAAAAAAATGCCAACAAGCCTTAACATTTTAGATCCACCCAGTATTGACAACACAGAGGGCTGCAAAAGAGACGTTGTCTGCACTTGTACTCCCGATCTATTAAAAAAAATGTAAAAGTTCCTCCTTCACAAGAGATTTGAAAAGCAAATTGTTTTTTCCTTGAGCAAAAGATAAGACAGCTGGTACGATGTATAAATATAAATATTTTATGTCAATATAGAAATATTTTTAGCAGTACCGCAGTGCTACAACATGGCTGTGTATCGAATAAACCACAGTTGGCTGGATTGACATAATGCATTAAGGCAAAAGCAGCAGATAACGTGATGAAGTGTGTGAATCGACTCTTTGTCTCGGCTGCATCGAGTGTGGCAAATGTGTGTATTTTTTAAAGTAGGTCATCCTTGAGTTGTACATGCTTACAACAATGCCATTTATTGGGCAGTCCAAGGCAGGGATGGTTTGCCATGATCTATGCTGAAGGTCTCCAAATTTGACTTGTGGACTTCCAGAATTCCTCCGACACCCTGCCGGCTAAGAAATTCTGCGAGTTGAAGGTCACAAATCTTAAAAAGTGGCCAGGGAGCTCCAAACCTGGGTATTTTCCAAAAATATTTCCTCCGAATAAACATCATCTCCTTCCAGATTCCTTCGGACTGCAGTGCCTTGGACAGCTACTGTACATCTAGAGGACGTAGCCATTCCAGTTGCCTTCCCAACATGGCACTCTCTCCATGGGTTGGGCCTTTCTTCCCAGAATTTCGTACTAACTACCCAAATGATCAGGATATTCTGAAATTTTGCAGCTGCCATCAAATCTGGAGAATTATCTTGGAAGAAGACCAGTCTTATCGGAGCTGAATTTCTATCTGCACCTGTGAAACACCTCCAATGCCCACGTCTCAACTGCTTTGGATCCGCAACCTCAATTCCGTTAGATTTACAATACAGAGAAGCATTGAGTGTTGAACACGCTGAGCTTAAAACAGAATTTCTCGGTCCGTTGCCTTTAGGAACGATCCTAAATTGAGTGCCCCCGAAAGCAATTGGAGCGAGTCACCTTGAATTCCTACTGGAAGTATAGGATGAGTTTGCCCGGAGTATTCTTTATGTGGCAGTATGAACATTCATGGCCTTTCACAGGTCCTGTGGTAATTTAACCGCGATGGTTCAGCTAAATAAACCATGCTTGTGAACTCGGTGCTTTGCGTTTTATTGCACTTTCTGCCCAGCCAAAATTGAATTCTGCATAAAAGAAAATTGAAAAGAGAGGCAAACAATGAGGGTGGGAAAGGGTGAGGAATATAAGCCCTGCAGCTTAAAAAGCCCACTAAAATAAATCGAGCTAACTGATTGTAAGTCCAAAGAAAAAAAGAAGAAAGACTTATTCTCCTGTGTGCTGCTTGGGGAATCCAAGCATGGGTTAACTTTGTCCATTAGCCTAGAGACTGAGTTATGCAAATGTTGACCACGCTTCCTCTGACTGGATGGGTCAGTTTTTTAACTCAGTCCAGCCAGAAGAGACGTATACCAATTTTCTCCAGACTAATTGACAAAATTCTACCTATTCTTGGATTCAACGAGTTGCTGGAAGTGATTCAAAAAAGTTATTGCAGGATTAAAGGGAGAGGCGGCAGTTCACTGCCTGCCCAGACCTTCCAGAGCTCTTACTGTGCCCGGGCCAGGTATTTACAGGCTCGTGGGAGCTATTGCAATCAGAGCTCAGCGACCGCAGTTGCTGGTGTGAGATCGCTTCGCCGCCGTTGCTGTCCCTGCCATTCGCGCCTTGGGCTGGTTCCTCTGCCCGCGCTGCCTGCCCTGGAAACGACTCACCTTGCGCGGCGTACTGTTTTCCGGCTAATTGACTGCCCGCTGCTCGTTTGTGGAGAGCAAGGGTCCCGCTGAAGGCATCCACAGAGCAGAGAGCCTGAGAGCGGCATTGTCATCTGCAGCCATATTCAAATTTCGCGCCTCAGTTGCGGTCGCCATTTTGGGACCGTTTGTTTGCACGCGTGCTTGAAGGCAGCCGAAAGAGGGCGTTGCGAGTATTTTGCGCCCAAAGGAGCAACTGCGTCATCGGTCCTCCCACTGCCCTCACTTCAGCTTGGCTGACTTAGAGGATCATTTTTGCCCAGCTCCTGCTTGCCACGCGGCCCACTTCCGTTGCTACTAAAAACCTGTGATACAGTGCGGTTGAGTTTTTTCAATTCTTACTGTAGAATGGCTGACCAATCCACCTCAGGAGGTATTGTAGAGCACTCTACCGATTCCCATCCCCCTGCCCAGGCGGGGGTTAGCTCGAGGCCCGGCAGGGCTGCTTCCAGGGCTCCCAGTCAAAGGCCTAGGGACACATCCGGAGCTCTGGATAGGGTCCACAGGCAAAAAGAAAAGCCCAAGGCAGCAACTAAGGCTGCTGGGGAGGGTAGCAATTCACCCCCAGTGTTACTCCCTCAACATGTTTCACCAGCCCCCGCACTACATCCAGCAGGGAATCAAGGCTGGTCACCGGATCTTCCCCTGTCCCAAGCTTCTGATTCTGGGGAGGGGGGGTTGGGGCCCCAGTTTCCTCCGGTCCTTTCGAAGGCCGATGCGGCCTCAGCCCATGCAATCCCACGTGCTGGGCCTTCTGCCACCTTTACCCCTACTGCTGCAGGCCTGAGGCCTGTGGAAGGTCAGGATCTAGGCCTTCCCCCGGATCTCTACCAGATGATTTCTGCAGCGATATCCAGGGGTGTGGATGCTGAGCTGCATCATAGAACTCAGGCTCCTGGAGCCCCCAGCGCCCAGGGTGGGCCTAATCCCCAGGAGCCAAGGTGGCGCAGTGGTTAAATGCAGCACTGCAGGCTACTGCTAGATCAGCAGGTCAGCGGTTCAAATCTCACCGGCTCAGGGTTGACTCAGCCTTCCATCCTTCCGAGGTGGGTAAAATGAGGACCCAGATTGTTGGGGGCAATATGCTGACTCTCTGTAAACCGCTTAGAGAGGCCTGAAAGGCCTATGAAGCGGTATATAAGTCTACTGCTATTGCTATTGCTATTGCCCTGCTGGTGGCTCTCTCAGACCTCCAGGCAGCCCCCCCCTCACCTCTCCCCTCAGTCTATAGTGAGGATTCGGCCTTGGTGGAAGAAGGGGAGGTGATAGACAAGGATTTCTCTGATGATGAAGGTTTGATCTTTGATCAACCTAATTCTTCTGGATTATTTCGCCCCACACTGTTTAAGTCTTTATTATATAAAGCTAAGACTACCACTCACATGTGTGAGACGGCCTCTAAGGATAGCACTGCAGTTGGCTTGGATGCAACTGAACGCCTTTTCGCTGAGCAAGTTTCACTGCAGGAGGTTATTCCCTCCTCCAAGCTTTTTCTAGATCTTGTCCAAAAACAGTGGGATCAACCGACTGCAGTTGCCCCACCCAGCAATGGGGACAGGAAATTGTACACTTCCACTCCGGAACTAGAGAGCATTCTGCAATTTCCAACTGTGGATCCACGCGTGGCTGCTCTAGCTTCCCCAGCACTAATCCCATCAGAAATTTCTGAGGGTCTGAAGGCCGAGGACCGTAAGGCTGAAACAGTCATTTATAAGACCCATCAGGCTGCGGCCTGGGCCCTACGTGCTGCTACTGCAGCATCCTTCTTTAATAGAACTTCCTTGGTCTGGCCCAGGCAGATGCAGGATAGGCTTGCCCCTGATGACGTATGTCTTCACCAAGACGTTACCAAACTGATGGCAGCCCTGGAATTCTCGGTGGATGCCACTCATAATGCAGCAAAATTTGCCTCCCAGGCTGTGGTATCCAATGTGGCATCCCGGCGTCTGCTATGGCTTCGCCATTGGCAGGCCGATGTTAAATCCAAGTGGCGCCTTGCTTCCACACCCTTCAAAGGTGGGGCATTGTTTGGTTCTGTGCTCGACCCAATTCTCATAGAGACAAGGGATAAACGCAAGGTCCTCCCCTCCACTGGTGGGCGCGCCAATAGGAGACAGCAGCCTTACAGTAGGCGCCAGCCTTTCGGGCTGGTGATTCTGGATTCACTGCCACTCCCTACATTCCCCACTACAACAGGGCCTTTACCCAGCCGCAGGACCATGGTCAGGACCGCACGGGGGATAGGGATAGGGGCCGCCAGCAGAACCAGGCACAATCCCAGAACAAGGCCATTTCGTGGGGCTGGCAACCGGTCCTTTTGGAGGTACCAGTGACTCCCAAGGGGAAGATCCCGTGGGCGGGCGTCTCCTGGCCTTCACTCATCAGTGGGCGGAGACCACATCCGACGCCTGGGCCTTTCAAGTCGTGAGGCTGGGCCTCACTCTAGAATTTCTCTCCATTCCCCCGAGGCGGTTCATCCAGTGTCCTGTCCCAGATATTCGATGAAAAGGCGTCTCATGGACACCGAAATACAACATCTTATCTCCATCAACGCCATAGAGCAGGTTCCAAAGGGCCAGGAAGGACTAGGGTTTTATTCAATCTTATTCCTAGTGCCCAAGAACTCGGGGGGATAGCGGGCCATTCTAGATTTGAAAAGACTCAACCTGTACATCAAGTATCAAAGGTTCAAGATGCAATCCCTAAAAAGCATCTTGGCATCCATCCGCCAGGGCGACATGATGACATCAGTTGACATCAAGGAGGCGTACCTCCACGTGCCCATCCATCCGGCACATCGGAGGTTTCTACGCTTTCATTTCGCGGGCCGGCACTTTCAATACTGGGCCTTGCCCTTCGGCCTGTCATCGGCCCCTCGAACTTTTACCAAACTCCTGGCGGTTGTGGCAGTGTCGCTTCGCTTGGTCCCAGTGAGAGTGAATTGTTATCTAGATGACATCTTGGTTTTGTCTCCATCTCAGGACCAGGCCCTATGGGATCTACAGGTAACAATGGACTCACTGCAGAGACACAGGTTCGTCCTGAACCTCCCCAAGAGTCACCTGCAGCCGACCATGTCGTTGCTACACCTGGGGACCATCATCAATTCCGTCACATGAGAGGTCTCCCTGTCCCTGGAGAGGCGACAGAGCATCCAACACCTGGCAACTCAGGTATTATCTCAGAGACTCTTACCATTGGCTACTCTTTCCCAACTACTTGGGAAAATGATTTCCTGTATAAACATTGTTCCCTGGGCCAGATTCCATGCACGCCCACTGCAATGGTTCCTGCTCCCCTTTCAGAGGGCACACACCAGCCATTCCCAGATCAAGGTTCGGCTCCCACCCAAACCTCTCAGGTCCTTCCAATGGTGGACATCCTCCAAACTCCTCAAAGGGTGCCCATTCAAGGAACCGGACCACATTCAGGTTACGACGGATGCCAGTCTATTTGGGTGGGGGGCCCATGCCCTGGACCGAGTCGCACAGGGTTGCTGGTTGAGCCAAGAGCTGAGCAACAGCATCAATTGGCTGGAGCTCCGGGCCATCCGGCAAGCCTTCCAAGAGTTCCAGGACATTGTATATCACAACCACATATTGGTCTTGACCGACAATGTGGCCACCAAGGGGGCACCCACTCCAGGGCCCTGATGCTGGAGGCAGAGAAACTACATCACTGGACGGAGAACAGGCTGTTGTCACTTCGGGCGGAACACATATCCGGCGATTCCAACACGCAGGCGGACTGGCTGAGCAGAGCCACGGTGGACCAAGCAGAGTGGCAGCTCCACCCCAATCTCTTCCAGGAGCTTTCTCGCCGGTTCGGCCATTCTGAGGTGGACCTGTTCGCACAGCCTCACAAAGCGCAACTACCGCGATTTTACACCAGGCACGTGACACCCGGGGCGGAGAGAGTGGATGCCTTGCGCAGCCCGTGGCTGGCCAGCCTCCTTTACACCTTCCCACCTCTACCGATCCTCCTGCTGGTCATCTAAAAGATCCTGACGGAGCAAGCGGAGGTCCTGTTGGTGGCTCCAATGTGGTCCCAGCGTCCCTGGTACGCAGACCTTGTGCATCTGTCGATCTCACGTCCATGGAGGATTCCGGACGACCAGATGCAGCTCAACCAGGGAGCTCTCATCCACCCGAACCCCCAGCTGCTACAGTTAGCCGCTTGGCACGTGAGCGGGCTATTCTAACCGGACTACGCTACTCAAGTAAGGTCATTGACACTATTCAAGCGGCCCGTCATCCATCTACTACTCGTATATACGAGGCCACCTGGCAAGCCTTCGGCAGGTGGTGCCGCCACACCGGGGCTGACCCTCTCCAGGCTTCGGTGCCCCAAGTCTTGGACTTTTTACAAACGGGACTTGACAAGGGTTTAGCACCCAACACACTTCGCAGGCAGGTTGCGGCCTTAGCCACGGTAATTGGGGGCGGCCAGGGTCGTTCATTGTCTCAACACTCAGTGGTCAAATCCTTTTTGAAAGGTGCAGCTAACCTTAGACCTCAGACCGTGCATCATTACCCTACTTGGGATTTGACATTAGTGCTCAGAGCTCTTATGGCCTCACCATTCGAGCCTATCACATCCATCAGCCTCCGGTTGCTAACTCTTAAGACTGTTTTTGGTGGCTATTACATCGGCCAGGAGGGTGTCTGAATTGGCAGCGCTGTCAGTTCGAGCAGACCTCTGCATATTCCATCCCAACAGAGTCGTCCTTCGTTTAGACCCGGCTTTCCTGCCTAAAATCAACACGTTATTCCACAGGGCTCAGGAGCTCATCCTTCCGGATTTCTGCCCCCGCTCTTCCCATCTGCAGGAACGCCAGTGGCACCACCTGGATGTGCGCAGGACTCTTCAATGCTATGTGAAGGGCACTGCGTCCTTCAGACAGTCGGAAGCACTTTTTGTATCCTCTCAACCATCATCCATGGGACAGAAGGTGTCTTCCCATACCATCGGCCAATGGTTGAAGACGTGCATCGCTCTTGCTTATGACAGCCAATCCCAACCAGTTCCCAGGCGCATTACTCCTCATTCTACCAGAAGTGCAGCAACCACAGCGGCCTGGGCTACACAAGCCTCAGTGGAGGAGATTTGCAGGGCTGCTACCTGGTCGTCGCCATCACCATTTATTCGACATTACAAGGTTGACGTGTTTGCCTCGGCTGAGGCTTCCTTTGGGCGGCGAGTGTTGCAAAGGGTGATTTCTTCTCCGAAGCACCCTGACCAGCCTAGCTCCCGCCCTGACACTTAATTGCTTTGGCATGTCCCATGCTTGGATTCCCCAAGCAGCACACAGGAGAATGACCGTTGACTTACCTGAACGGTCCTTCTATGTGTGCTGCGAGGGGAATCCAAACCCGCCCGCAGCTTCGGCTAGCCAGGGCTATCTCATGACTCTGACTCGTGATTATTCCTTATCTGACTACTGACTTGACTTTACTCTGGACATGACTTTAAGACTTGTTTGGCTACGGCCATCATTGACATTGCTACACATCGTTAACCGGCTGACTTAGTACAAAACTGACCCATCCAGTCAGAGGAGGCGTGGTCAACATTTGCATAACTCAGTCTCTAGGCTAATGGACAAAGTTAACCCATGCTTGGATTCCCCTCGCAGCACACATAGAAGGACCGTTCAGGTAAGTCAACGGTCGATTCCTCAGCTGGCTGGCACGCCGGAACCCGGAAGAGCAATGGCCGATGGCTCCTGTGCCCGGAGAGACAGCTCTGCATGCCACACGTTCGCCATCACGACTGTAGGATTTTTCCTTTCACTGTAACAATCAGGGGAAGAAGTCCATAAACTTCTTTTTATGGCCACAACTACTTGGAAGTGCTGACCAGCTGCTTCTCTGGCTTGTGACATTTCAGCAGGCACACAATGGATTTTCACCAAACCCGAATCGTCAATGACAATCTACAAGTCAATCCATTAAAACAACAAAGGCGTGGGACACAAAGAGTTGAATTTGCAAAGCCATATCCTACCTGTGGGCAAATCTTGGCCCACAGGAAGCCTTGGCATAGTTGATTTCTGAGCGTTTTTGCAGGGAAACTGAGAAATAGCAGCTCACCCACTCATCCTTTCCTTTGTAGGTCAGTGGAGATTTGAGTGTATGCAACTTTCATGATGCCTCCCATCACCTTGAATTAAACATGTGCAAAATGCGAGTTTCCTCATCTGGAAAACGCATAACTTCGATTCAACCCAATTCATCCCCTCCCCCCCCCATTTATCCCGTTCTAGGCTGCACATTTACACATAATAATTGAGTGCATTAGTGGCACTCATCCCACTGTCCTTCCATTTGATCGTTACGTGTTTTGCATTTGGAGCATCTGTCTGAGGTCTGCATGAATTGTTGAATAGTGAACAGGAAATAGGATGTTGGTTTGCATGGCAGATCCAGCCCATGGTCCTTGTGTTTGACACCCCTGTTCTGGGGAATCACCCTGCAAACCAGCATGTGAAGAGGAAACATGCTAGCAGTTTGGGAAGTGGCGTCAAACTGGCCACCCCCACCCAGTCAGCCACACCCAGCCCCAGTCCACCGAGGTCAACCACAGCCCTGATGTGGCACTCAATGAAATTGAGTTTGACACCCCTGCCCTAGACCAAAGCTGCTAGCTTGAATAGAATATCAAAGTAGTCTGTTCTTATGGAATGGGTGAATTCATGCATCTAACCAAATGTTCTTAATGAATAAAAGAATTGAAATGTATTTCTTTAGGTCTGAAATAATGGATTAAATTACTGCGTTTTCCCAAAAACAGGGTCTTATTTTCTTTTGATCCCCTCAAATAAGTGAAATTTTCGGGGTGGCCTTATTATTTTTGAGGTGCAGGAGGCGACGAGCATGGTCACCTCATGGCTGCTGCTGTGTTGCCATATTTTCAGGGAGGGCTTATTTTCAGGGGGTGGCTTATTTTAGCACATGCACTCAAAAGCCCAATTGGGCTTATTATCCGGGGAGGTCTTATTTTCAGGGAAACAGGGTATGAATTGAAATTAAGAATGTGAAAGTCAATCCAGAAGAAAATGTGTATAAAGATGTGGAAAAAAATGGGTAAAAATAGTAGGATTGTAGGAAGTAAAATCCTGTGTGGAAAAAAAAAGAATTAGATGAAAGATTGTCCTAAAGGTGCTTTTTTTCAGGAGGCAGCTGGACTTTCTGGGTTTTTCTTTGAAGACATTTCACTTCTCATCCAAGAAGCTTCTTCAGCTCTGACTGGATGGTGGGGAAGGGAAGGAGTTATGCTCCTTTCAGCATCTTATGATATGCATCCTTTTAGAGGTTCTTTGAGGCCACTTGGAGATTTACCTGTGTCCTGTTAACAGTTGTATCTAAAAGGATGCAAATGACCAGTTGTCTGCAAGGAATATAAATCCTTCCATTCCACACCATCCAGTCAGAGTTGAAGAAGCTTCCTAGACAAGAAGTGAAACATCTTCAAAAAAAAAAGTCCAGTTGCCTGTCGAAAAAAACACCTTTGGGACAACCATGGCCTGGATGACTGAGAATCTCCATAGACATTTGGATGAAAGATGAATCTCTGAAGAGAACGAATGGAGCAGGATGTAGGTCAGAGTGAGAAGAATGATGTTTGCAGGGCTGCGATGAAATACTGCCAAAAAAGAGGGCAAGAGATGAACATCGCATGAAGGGCATCATGAGGAAAACAGTTGCGAACAAGGTGACCAAAGAGAGCAAAGAAGTGTTAAAATTTAAAGGCAGAGAGAATGCAGAACAATTTTGATGGGAAGTTTTAAAAGTTGTTCTGAAACTGGCTGAAGATGTTAAAAAAAGGAACCTCCAGCCGAGGGAAGTGGAATTGAAAACAAAGGAGGCCATGTCAGAAGGGGCTTTTGAGAGATTTACAAGGGCCTGGTGTGTGCATGGCGTGTTTAAGAGTGGAGCTGAGAGGAGAGGAATCCTATAAGCCTTTGCCCCCATCAGAGAAACGATGGAAAGCCAGAAAGGATGTTGTGCAGAGTGTTGAAAAATGATCAGGCGGCAGGTGCAAATGAGATCATTGGAAAAGGTGCAAAGGGGTTGTAGATTACTTATGGGAGGGCTTGGCATAGTCCTTTCACAGGTGTGGTGCTATTGTTCCCCATTCAAAGGCAAAGGGGGCAAGACCGAGTGCAAAAACTATGGAGGGATTGGTTGCTTAAGCTGACCTGGAAGAAGATTTGGCAGAATTAGGAGAGCAAACCTGGGAAATGCAGTGCCACTTGGTGCCCAGCAGGGGGTGAAACAGTTCAGGTTTTGTGTTTTCTCCCTTAATTTTGAAAGCTCTAAGTATGGCAGATTGATTTAGAGAAAGCATAGGAAAGCGAATGGGGTGTGTGCGCCATAAAATGCTGCTATTGAATTGAAGAGGTATAGGATGCAGTCAAAGCAGGTGAGGAGTAAACGGCATGTTAACTAAGCAAATGGTGAATGGTTCAGTTTTGAGCAGAGAGTAAGAGAAGGATGTGTCACCATTTCCCTTTGCTCATTGCTCGTTGAATGTATTTGTAGCAGGGGTGGCTTCCAGCCGGCACTACTGCCAGTAGTAGAGGAGAGCTTGTGGCTTAGAGGTTAATACAACTGCCTAACATGTAAAATAGCCCAGGTTTAAATCCCAGCTAAGGGTATGGCTAGCTGGTGAGAGCTAAATAGCTTGAAATAGATCCATACTAGTCTTCCTTCATTTCTTTATCAGCAAAAAATTCAATACAAGCTGGTTTTCTGCCTGGAAGGCTCCTAGGATGGAGCTGAAAGGCAAAAGGGAAGCAGATGCTCCCTCCCATATTTGGGGCATACCAGGTGCCTTGACAAAACATCTAATCATTCCCCTGGCTCAGCTGATAAGGGAGGAGAGCTTGTGGCTTAGAGGTTAGCTGATGAAAGCTAAATAGCTTGAAATAGATGTATACTAGTCTCCCCTCCTGCTTACCAGACATCTGGAAACCAGCCCTAGTCAACAAATGACCCACCACCACCACCTAGGCCGCTACAACATGAAACAACAATGGACACACAGCCAGCACCAATCAACACCAATCTACCAATCATGATACAACCACACAACCAATCATTCCACTTACTGCACTCCATACACCCCCACCAAAATTTATAGAAAGACGGCAGCTCCGACCATGCTTTAAGCCCAAAATCCAGCCTGAAGATGGCGAGTGAGACCTCGCCGAAACGTTACCAAGACAATTTCAATTTTACATGGGAAAAGTCCCGAATACAAGACCAGCATACTTACACCCGTGAAAATCTACGAAAACATATACACGCACTCACAAAACATATACACATATACATGTGTAATGAATGGTATGTAGGGATGATACAATCTGAGCCTGGAGGAGGAGAAGGAAATCACAAAAAGGAACTCGGAAGGGACCCTTCTAATTTGGGGAGATTGAAAGCAAGAGACCGAAGCAGGAATTCTTCCAGACTTGTAACTGAGGAGGGTTGGCGCCCTCCCCTCTTGGAAGAATGAAGTATTTGGGGAAATACTGAGAGGGCAGGATGTTGTGTTTCCCTACATGAGAGGGGGAGGGGCATGCTGTTGGGGACGGGGCGACTCCTTGCCCCCAGTAGATATCACCCAGGGTGATGGGGTTGGGACGTGACCCTCCAGGACATGGTGGTATTGTGTATCAGTGAAACTCACCACATGGCGCAACCAGGCCCCTTCGTTGCATTGCCCGGTGCAGTTTGGCCACACCTATCTCAGAGAAGGTCCTAGGATTTGCACGTGACATGTCCTTGCCACAGGAACAGGAAGCTCAAATTCAAGGCCCAGGGGAAGGTATAAATAACACTCACTCTCCGCTCCATGTGGTCTGCTAACCAGGACTTCAAACTCATGTGGTCCTGTCCACTATTAAACCATCTTTCCAAACAGCCTCTGTGTTTCCAGTGTCCTTCCCTTGGAATTGAACCCCAATGGATATTTCTTCCAACATTACCTTGCAAAAAATGTCCAGTTATTACACCTGCATTTCCTGCTCTCTTCCAAAGAGAATCAGAACAGACACACACACACACACACAGCCTTGAGTTTTAGCAACAGCTTCCAATCCCTGGGGGACTCTTTTCTCCATTAAGCCCCAGTGTTGTTGCAACACCAGCCACAACTTAGTTGTAACCGAGGCCAATTTTCAGAATGCCACAATGCAAAGTAGCACAACAGCAGAGATAGAATTTGCCTGGCAACTCTTCCAAGGTCACTCTGACATGCCCTGAGGGCTGGTGATTGATTGCCACCCTCCCTTCCTTTTGGTCTAGACTAGAAACGGCGAATCTTTAGAATGAGAATCTCAGTTTAACTCTGCGGGAGAAAAGAAGTTTTAAGTGGACGACTCACGAATTCCAATGAGCAGCTGACTTTAAATGAGACCAGTTTATAAAAGGCCATTGATGGTTGAAACTTGACAATTTGGGGTTCCTGTATGTTCACAGTTTGGAGGGCTGCTCTTCCTTTTATGAATTTGTGAACCTGAGTAATAATTGGCATTGAAAGTTAAGTCCATATCATGCCAGGAAGAATATGGAGTGGAATATTAATGAATGAAAGACTGCAGTGGTTTTGTCTCACAGGAAAAATAAACACAAGTTATACGTAAATAAAATGCTGAGCCCTAAAACAAATAAATGAATTTGTTTATTGTGGTAGAGTGTTTACCAAAGACAGGAAAACCAAGGGAGAATTTTTTTTTCTAACCGCCAGTCGGTTAGAAAAGCAATGGGAAATATCTGTAGAGATTCCCAGTCTAATCATCCAGGTGGAGGATGGAAGGATTGATATTCCTTGCAGACAGCTGGTCATTTGCATCCTTTTAGAGGGTCGTTGAGGCCACTTGGAGGTTTATCTCTGCCCTCAGAGTCACCTGAGTGGTGCAAATGGTTCCTGTAGTCTGCAATTTTTCCTCTGGAAATCCATTCCTATTCCCACACCATTCTGAGGGTCTTCATTCCAAATTGTTTAGCTAAAAGTCTGTAGAGATTCTCCAGCATCCAGGTCAGGGGTTGTCCTAAAGGTGCTTTTTTTCAGGAGGCATCTAGATTTTCTTGGGTTTTTTTTTTTAAGAGGTTTTGCTTCTCATCCAAGAAGTTTCTTCGAAAGAAAAAAAAATCAGGAAGTTCAGTTGCCTCCTGAAAAGCACCTTTGGATCATGGGCATTCTATTGTGAGAAACAGTTGTTAAAAGAAACAAAAAAAGGATGTATTGACAGCAAGTGTCTTGTTACTTCGTTAATGTATGGAAGGATTCGTTACATCACTGAGAAAGCTGAAAAAAAGTTTAATAGAGTGAAAGAAACCTTCAGAAACATGTGCGGTACAGCAAAATGATTTTGAAGAAGTTAGTTGGAAGGGAAGATTGATGCTTATGAACGTTGGTGTTGAGTTTATTCTTGAGTACACTGAGTTTACTCTTCAATTATTCCCTTCTCATAGATTTTAACTATTCTAATACTAATGTAATTATATTGTGGTAGAATATTATAATACATATACTCTGATATTACGTACATACATTTTTCTTCGTATTATAATCAATAGTTTTTTAAACTTTTATTTCTCATTTTGGCTTCTATTCTCTAGCCACTTGTACAGTCTACTCCAAATTTTATAATAGTCCGACTCTTTCTTTTAACTCCATAGTCATCCCGTCCATTTCAGCACATTTGAGTATCTTCCTAATTACTATTTCATCTGGGGTGGGTGGGTAGGTTTTTGTTTCCAATTTTGTGCAAAGGCAATCCTAGCAGCAGTTGGTATGTGTAATGTTATACATTGATATTTCTTGTCCATCTTTGGGTCTAGTATACCTAATAAACATAGTTCTGGTTTCAATTCTATCCTCTGTTCCATGATTCCTTCCAGCCAATCCTTAATTTCAAGCCAATATTTCCTGGCGTGGAGGCATGCCCAACACATGTGATAGAACGTTCCAGATTTATGTCTGCATCTCCAACATTCGGGAGATAGGTTTAGGAACATCTTGGCCAATCTTGCTGGTGGTAAGTGCCATCGGTAAAACATTTTACGTGAGTTCTCCTTATAAGCTACCGCCATCGTAAACCTATAGTTTCTTTCCCACAATTTGTCCCATTGGTCTAGCTCAATGCTATGGTTAAAATTTCTGGCCCAGGTCACCATTATCTCTTTTACTGTCTCTTCCTCCATTTTATATCTTAAAAGAAGCCCAGATGGTCAGGCTCATATCATCCACCTTTGGACACCTTGGGTGAAGACCCAACTCTGTGGAGAAGGCTCCAAAGTGGGGAAGGATGGAAGGAAAGAGGAGGATGACCAGCAGCCAGTGCATGGATTTGGTTATTGTGGTGATGGAGGCATTCTTGAAGATGCTGATTGTCACAGAGAAGGTCCATCTAAAAATTATGCAAAGCTTGGGGACACTTCCTAAGGAACAGCATAGGACAGCCTTCCAGAAGTCACAATGATTTTGCTCGCCCCTTGCAAATCGTGACAATAAAAGCAACTTGCCCAGAGGGAGTTATGTGAATATTTAATATTATTTGGCGCAGAAGCACAATTCATTACAATCAGAAACCAACAAAAAAAACAAGCAAGGGGTTTTAGTGGCAGGCAATTAGATACTTGATACTAACAGCAGACTGCGAGCCTGGGTATCGTTTCTGGACATTTTGCAAAACTGCACGTCTCCGTTTCCAAGACGTGCCAAATTCACATCAAGGCTTGAACCCCGGAGAAGACAAAGGAGCAGAGAAATCTCCTCCTTGGGGCTATTTTGAACTGTGTTCTGTTGGAGCAGCAGCTCTTATGGACCTTTTGTGTCTTATGGATCATTGGAAAAAGACAAGCAGGCTGAAGGATTAAAGCCAATCCATTATGGGCAAATCTTATCTTGATTTTATAACAATTCCTGGAGCCTCCAATTGAAACTGTTGGGAGGTGGGCATTTCTGGGTATCTGGGATCCCACCTCCAAGGCAAATGGTGACATCAATTGTGAGGGGCAAGCAAGGGTGAAGGCAGCCTTGATGCGTTGGCGAGAACTTACTGTGTTATGAGCCAACCTATCTTAAATCTAAGATTTAAGAGAGAACCATCTGTCTGTTGCACTGTATGGCCCTGAATGCTGTAATTGGCTCAAGTAATTGAGTAAAAAGTGGCTAAACTTTCAGTCTTGCACAATTGAGTATTGGCCTCCCGAGATGGATCAGACAAGGAGTTACTGATCCCTGATCACACAGCTACCTTAACAGAATCGGACAGGTCCAAAAGTACAGATCTCCCACCTTTGCCTTTACAAGGTGAGAACTGCTCTGTGTGTTTGTGTTTGTGTCTGTGTGTCTCCCCTTTCTGAGCCTCTTTCTCCAGCCATAGGGCAGCCAATGGCAATGCATCTCCCAAATCTTGCCAAGGGAACCGCAAGGACTGGTCCAGGCAGGATCCAGCAATCAAGTCTCATGGACTTCTTCCCCCAAAACAAAACTGCTGGGAGTGGGGGGGGAGAAAGGGGTACCCAGGGTCCTGGGTGAAGCCTGGAGGTCTTTAGCCAAAGGGCAAAGAGGTCTACCAGTATATCACAGAAGTGAGTGCACCCTCTCACATTTTGTAACCATTTAAGTATACCATTTCATAGGACAACACTGAAGAAATGACACTTGGCTACAATGTAAAGTAGTGAGTAGACAGCTTGTATAACTCTGTCAATGTGCTGTCCCCTCAAAATAATGCAACACACAGCTATTAATGTCTAAACCTGTATGATGGTGAACCTATGGTACGAATGCCAGATTGGCAGGCTGAGCTCTGTTTGTGGGCACATGCACTTCTGCCAGCTGTTCTTCTGGTTTCCAGCATGCTGGTCTCCATGGGTGCCGGAGCACTGGAAAACAGCCTGAAAAACGGCCAAAAACCAAGCCGTTTTCAGACTGATTTTTGCGCCCGAATAATGCCCCAAAAATGTCTTGAAAAATGGTGTGAAAGCGGCATGTGTGCGCCAGCCAGCTGGCCTTCAGGTTTCTGGTGCTCCAGCGCATGTGAAGACCAGCTGACCGGTGCACATGCTTGTGCCAGAATCCCGACGATCAGCAGGCATTTCCGGCACACACATGCACGGGCATTCTGGGGGTCTCCTCACTTCTGTGATATACTGATGCCATCCTACCAGTTCTCCCCCTGCCCCCCCCCCATGGCACCTTGAATAATAGATTGGGGGAAGGGGTTGCAGGCCACTTTCTGGGAGTGGGGAGTGGGAGTCAAAGGGTCCCTTCGCTCTCCTTCCAGCTGCCTTTCTTCCCAAACGGCTAGGGGCCTTTGGGGAGAGGGCGGACTTGGGGAGGGCTGCCCTGATGGAGGAGGGAGAGTGAGTTGGTCGCCCCCTCTTCCCTTAACAGGGACCACCACCCCCCGCGGCAGCCCCCGCTGCTGCCAATGAGTGAGGCCGAAGCGGGGGGAGGCGCGGCTATTGTCAGGCTGGGCGGAGGAGAGGAGGGGCGAGAAGCTGTGGGGGGACCGATCCTCCGCTAGATCGGAACCGCCCGCCGGCCGCGCAGGACCGGGGATCGCGGATCGCCGCCCGGATCCGGTAAGTGGGGCTGGGGGCCGGGAGACGGTGCTAGAAGCCCTCCGGGACCCCAAACACCTCCTGAGCCCCGCCGCCGCCTGCCCGACCCGCGGCATCCCCAAGATTGCGCTGCGCTCACCGAGCCTGGCCAGGATGCCCCAACAGCCCCCTGGCCACTTACAGCGCCTGCTACCCGGAGACCCCCGGTTTTTGCCCTCCGAGGGGCGGAGGGTTTGGTGGTTAGCGCCCCGGGGGTCTTTCTCCCGCCCGCTTTCCTCCTCAGGAGCCCAGAGAAACGCTAAGTCTGGGTCCAGATCGGGGATGAGAATTTGGGGGAGGGGATGTGAGTCGTGGGAGCGCGACCCTCCCACCCATCGACCCGGGTACCTCCCTTCCATCTCTCCCCTCGGGTTTGCGAACTCCGCCTTCGAGGGACGCGTTCAGACGTTCGGTTTGCGGGCTCAAAAAAAAAAAAAAGCATCTGGGCTTGTTGAAAAGAGTTGAGCAACCAGGAAGGGCGATGTGGAGGGGAGGCGGAGGGGTCTCCTTCCCTCGGCTGATGGGCCTGAATCTCTCTTCTCCCCGGAGGGGGGAGATCTTGGCTTGCCTTGGAAACCAGGATTGGACCTTCCCTCATTCTGCTCTTGGTCAAGATTGCTGATCTTAGGAGCCGGAAGAAGGGGGGGGGTTGGGGGAAGGAAGGTGAAAAGAGGAAGCTGGGCTGGCAGGCATCTGCAGGGGTTGCCGCCTTTCGCCCTGTCTGTCTGCCTGAGTGGGTAAGATGTGGTGGTGTCACTTCCTCTTGGAGTCACACCACGTTCACGCTGTTGGTGCAAGGACCATCTGGAGCAAACTCAGCAGGACCCTTGCAGGTGAAATGCGTAAAGACCCTCCTTCCCTCCTTCCTTCCTCCCTCCCTCCCTTCCTTCCTAAAATTGCACTAGACTTCCTTAGACTGTTAGCCAAGTGAATGATTGTTGTGATTGTGGGTTGTTAAATGACCGGAGTTGTAGTTGTAAACAACCGCAGGTTAGGCAACACACTTGATAATAACTATCCTCTCTTTATTTTCCTCCTCATTGGTTCTTTTTCCACTTGATTTTTGATCCAGAAGTATACGTTTTCTTGTGATGCTAGGCAGGCAGTTGTTGACTTACAACGGTTCGTTTAGTGACTGTTCAAAGGTACAATGGCGCCGAACAATGGGACTTACGGCCGTTTTTCAAAATTATGATCTTTGAAGCATCCCTGCCATCAAAATTCAGACGCTTGGCAACTGGTTCAAACTTACGATGGTTGCTGAGTCTTGGGGGCCATGCGATCCCCTTTTGCAACCAAGCAAAGTCAATGGGGAAGCCAGATTCACTTAACAACTGGATTACTAACCCATCAGCTGCAGTGGTTCACTTAACAACAGTGGCAAGAAAGGTAATGAAATGGGGCAAAACTCCCTTGACAAATGTTTCCCTTAATAACAGAAATGCTGGCCTCAATTGTGGTCGTAAGTTGAGGACTACCTGTGCTGGCTGTTGTTTTTTTCTTAAGGCTTCGTCTTGTGGTTTTGCTTTAAAGTAGTTGGTTATAAAAATCGGAAATGTTTGTTTTGCTGCAGTTTTACCTCTATAACTTTTCCATTTTGTGGGCAGCTGAACTCCAACCTTGCATTTCTCCAAGTTATGTTCTAGAATTTCACCATTCTTGATATGATTAACTTGCTCCGTGTCTGAATAATGAGAGTATCAATGAGAAGATCAGATCTTCGGCATTGAATATGAGGAATTTCCAACTAAGATGCAGCACACCTGCAAGATTCCAGATTGGGGACGATTTTTTATAGTTCCTTAACCGATTTGCACATTTATTTCCAAACCCCAAAGGCCTCTGGAATTGGGAGAATGTCTGCTGATTCAGGCAGCTGCTCTTCTAACACGTATTTCCTTAAAAGTGTGATGTTTCAACAACATCTAACTCACAGGCCCTTCTAATAATCAGGAAGCTTTGAACCGCTGCCTAAGGAAATGCCTCCTCTGCCTACATCTGTTGCAGCAAAGGATGCCAACAGTTTGCATGTCCCCGTTGTTAGGTCTAAGGGGGAGAGGAATTGAGTAGAACTGGGGTCTCCAACCTTAAGACTTGTGGACTTCAACTCCCAGAACCCCCCCCCCCAGCCACGTGGATGGGATGGGGCCTTGAGCAGTAGTAGTAAGTAGTAAAATCTTTATTACGGTCAAAGACCAGCAATACACATTAGTTTTTACACTATATTAAAAAATACTAACATTAAAATATAATTAAAAAGTATTGACATTAAAAGTGGATAATAACATAATGATCCAAAGATTGTTAAAGGTATGTCCAGATAATTGGTACAAGATGGTACTATATTTCTGTAGCCAATTTTTTTCTTATGGACATTGCAGCAGCACAGAACTTGGCCACTGCATACATGGTAACTGGGTTAGTGTCCTGGAGGAGAAAGCCTAGATGAAAATGGTCTGCCCTCCCTGGCAATCTCTCTAATAAGGGGAGAATATGTGCAGACCTACAAGCTCTGTATAGCTCGCAGTGTAATAGAACTGGGGCCTTGAGCCATTGCTGATCGCGGAGGAAGAGTGTTTGCACACAGCGGAGTCCAGATGGGATCCCCGGCGGCTCCCAATGGGCTCAGAAAATTGCTAGATATCAAAAGGGCCATCAAGTTAGTTTGCGATCCCATAGTAAATCTCTAGGAGCCAAAATTGTAGTTGATTTAGCCGGAAGGACAATAGAAATGGTACCTCCTTTAAATTAGCCTGCTGAAACACACACACACACACACACACACACACACACTTGAGCAAGAAGTACTCTTGATTTAGTCCAAAAGGACTTGTTAAACCCTCTTCTGGTTCCAAATCCCAAATTCCTGAGTGAAGAGACACCAATGTTTGTTCATTCTTGGCGAAGGCCTGGGTGTCCGCTCCACTTCGCACATGTTTTCCGTTTTTCTGTCCTGGAGAAGTGATTGAAAACAAAGTCGATCTGTTGGATTTTGCTTCCTCCCGTTCTTGGCGTGGGACGAAGTGGAAAGATGCCTTAAATGGGAGTTTATTTTATGGGAATCCTGGGAATCGAGAAGGCTCGGAGCGTTATCCAAACCAAAAGGAAGTGGATTTAGTGCTCCGAAGTGTTAATATTTATGCTGACGACAAAAGCAAATTAGTTAAATGACTCTAGGGAGGAAGAGGGATTGTTTTTTGTTAATGATTGTAAGTTATAATTTCACACAAGCGCTAGGGAAGATTTTGATCAACGCAACAATTAAACCCTTCTGTCGTTTTGGTTTCGCTCAAGGATAATCCAGGCCATTCTGAAGTTGCAAAATATTTATTGAACAAAGGCACAACAAAGCAACAATCAAAGCACAACAAATGCCTCATTTGTAAGTTATCTTCTTCAAGCCACTTTTTTGGTTTGGAAAGTGAAGTTGGCAGCAAGCCAGTTCTTCAGTTGACCACTTAACAATATTTGACCTCCGGTGATATCAGTGAGTGTTTACTGGCTAATTATTGGAAAATATTTAACCAGTTATTTGGCCCTTCAGTCCAGAGATCAGCCTGATTTTGTCCTGAAATCCTTTGGAGTCAGTAAAATACTTTTCCAGTTTTATCTTCCAAGTTTTTCCATCTTGCTCTCTCCAAGCTAGATTAGCTGCAAGGTCTGTAGGATGGATTTAAAAAAAAAATCAAGATGGCAGCTGTGTGAACATGTGATCCAAGCCACGCCTAAAAGGGGGCAGGGTTTGTGTGGCTGCCATCTTGCTTTTTTTCTTCACTCCTCTTGCAAGTAAACTACTAGGATCATTTTCACAGAATCCTCTTCTATGCCTGCAGTTATGGAGTAGAAGGAAGAGTGGATATGAATTAATAAAGCAAATATGGAAATGCCTCATTTAGTGACTATTTAAAGTTACAACAGCAATGAAAAAAACGAATTATGACCATTTTTCACACTTATGTCTGTTGCAGCATCCTCATGGTTACGTGATTAAAATTCAGATCCTTGGCAACTGGCTCACATTTATGATGGTTTCATAAATGTATCCTTGTGTCCTTCCGACAAGAAGAGTCAATGGGGAAGCCAGATTCACTTAACAACCGCGATGCTGCAATAGTGGCAGTGATTCCCTTAGCAACGGCAATAAAAAGGTCATAAAGTAGAGCAAGCTCACTTAACAACTGTATTGCTTTGCGACAGAAAATTTGGGCTCAGTTGTGTGTCAAGGTCTCCCTGTATAGACAAATTCCCCGAATCATATTGGCCGAATTTCCTGAAATGAATGGTCAGAAAGTTTGAGTTGAAACCCTTCTCCTTGTCTTGGCTGACCCAGCCTCTCTCCTCCCCGGCCTCTTGGGGTCCTGGTGGTAGATCAAGTTGCACTGAGGGAGGATTGTGTAGCTTTCTCCAAATCTTTTGACTTTGGTGTTGACAGCAGAAGAGCTGCTTGGGAAAGATCTTCCTCCTCCTCCTCCTTTTCCTCTTCTTCCTCCTCCTCCTCCACCAACACCACCACCTTCTTCCCCTCCTCCTCCTCCTCTTCTTCTTCTTCTTCTTCTTCCTCCTCCTCCTCCTCCTCTTCTTCTTCTTCCTCTTCTTCCTCTTCCTTGTCTTCATCCACCACCACCTCCTCCTCTTCTTCTTTTCCTCTTCCTCCCTCTCCTCCTCTTCCTCCTCTCTTCTTCCTCTTCCTCTCGTCCTTCTCGTCTTCCTCCTCCCCATTTCTTCTTCCTCCTCTCCTCCTCCTCTTCTTCTTCTTCTTCTTCCTCCTCCTCCTCCTCCACCTCCTCTTCTTCTTCCTCCTCCTCCCGCATTCATCATTGTATGTTGGCGATCAAGTTGATGATCCTATTTTTATCAACAGCCACATGAAAAAGTGCCACTGAGTTTTGTCCAAACCTTAAATTTGGAAGCCACGACGTTCTCCTTCTGCTGGACCTCCTTTGCCTTCAATCTTTCCCTGAAGAGGAAAGAGTGAAAGAGGCCGTATTTTTTGGGTGTCGCATCCCATGTCCAAAATATTCTAACTTTTTCTTTTCTATGCTTTTGGTGATTTCCCTTGGCTTTCGCTGGCGGTATATCCCCTCCTCCTTTCTGATTTTGTCAACCCAGCTGATACGTAACAGTCGCCTGTCAATCCACATTTCAAAGGCTTCTGTGACTTTCTGTCCGGGGCCAACTCTCCACTCCGTAGCGCATGTGAAAGATGACGGCCACCGCATCTACTCCTGCTTCAGAAGCTGAAGTGGGTCGGGCCCCACTCTTACCAGGGCTGGGCTTGCCACCTTCCGCAATTGAGAGCTCCCCCCATGGCAGAACGGTCCCCGGTAGACATGAATGACTCATGGGCGGAAGTGCCTGGCTGCACCAGGAGCCTCTGCTGAAGTCCTGGCCCCTTTCTCAGAAGCTGAATTGGCAGATTCCTTCTTATAGCAATAGCAATAGCAATAGCAGTAGACTTATATACCGCTTCATAGGCCTTCCAGGCCTCTCTAAGCGGTTTACAGAGAGTCAGCATATTGCCCCCAACAATCTGGGTCCTCATTTTACCCACCTCGGAAGGATGGAAGGCTGAGTCAACCCTGAGCCAGTGAGATTTGAACCGCTGACCTGCTGATCTAGCAGTAGCCTGCAGTGCTGCATTTTAACCACTGCGCCACCTTGGCTTATCAAGCCTCTATGGACCCCAAGGCCAACTTCCGGCTGAAAAAACTAGCATTTTACCAAAACAGCAGGAACACAAAACAATCTTCTGGATAAATAGTTTAAATCAAACTTTTAGTGTTCCAATTGACGCTCTCTAAAGCAAAACTCTTCCTTGTCCAAATTCAGTTCTTCTTTCCTCCATTCCTCTTTTCCTCGGTCTCTCCCCTTCTTTTTTTAATTTTTAAATAAGTCTCTTTAGCTTTGGTGTCCCTGACCTGCTCAGGGTGAGGACAATTAACTTGCTTCTTAGAGAAGAAAAGAGTTTTCCTCCGGAATAGCTGAGACTCAATTTTTCTTTGCTCCACAATCCCCATTGGACTGCCTGCCTCAGAGATCGGTTCTTTGGCTCCCGAGGTAGTCAAGGAGTCCTTCTGTGAGAATTTTGGACACAGCTGGAGACATGGGATTATTATCATGTTTTAAAAGAAGAGGAACATTCGCCCTCAGTTTTGGAAGTGGACGTTGAGGCAGGACATTGTCATCTCCAGCCTCGCGTCAGAATAACAGAATAGAATAGAATAAAATAACAGAGTTGGAAGGGACCTTGGAGGTCTTCTAGTCCAACTCCCTGCTAGCCAGGAAGCCCTACACCACTTCAGAAAAATGGTTATTCAACATCTTCTTAAAGACTTCCAGTGTTGGAGCATTCACAACTTCTGGAGGGAAGCTGTTCCACTGTTTAATTGTTCTCACTGTCAGGAAATTTCTCCTTAGTTCTAGGTTGCTTCTCTCCCTGATTATTTTCCACCCATTGCTTCTTGTCCTGCCTTCAGGTGCCTTGGAGACTAGCTTGACTCCCTTATCTTTGGGGCCACCACTGAGATATTGGAAGATTGCTATCTTGTCTCCCCTAGTCCTTCGTTTCATTAAACTAGACATATCCAGTTCCTGCAACTGTTCTTCTTATGTTTTAGCCTCGAGTCCCCTCATCATCCTGGTTGCTCTTCTTTGCATTCTTTCTAGCATCGCAACCTCTTTTTTACATTGTGGTGACCAAAACTGGATGCAGGATTCCAAGTGTGGCCTTACCAAGGCATTATAAAGTGATATTAACAGCATTTCAGTTGACTTATCAATAGAAATGCTGCGGTAGCTTCCCACAGCATCTCACTAGGCCAGAGGTTGGGAACGATGGCCCTTTTATGACTTCAGCTCCCAGAATTCTGAGCCAGCATGGTTGGAGTTCGCAAGTCATAAAGGGCCCATCATTCCTCACCCCTGCTCTAGGCCTTGGGTCAAAAGCTGCTTTCACGTAGAGGTCCTTCATCTGCCAAGAACTTCCTTCTGCCAAGAGACGCAGCCAAGGAGAATGGCTAGTCCGGAATCTGTTTGTTACTCGCAAGATAAGTTAGCTTGAATTTCCCAGTCAAGTATTTTCCATGCAGATGCCTCATAATGTCATATATTTACAATATTTGGAAGATTCACTTGTGGCATTTCTGGGCCTTTCTCCTTGAAGAAGATCGGCTCCAGTATCTCAACAGAACAGTCAATAGATAGCTGGGCATAGGAATTCCTCCGTTGGAATGAATGTTAAACATTCTGGGGAAAAAATCCAAGTTTCCGTTTATTTAAGTATACGATAACTTGAGAGGTCTCAGAGGCAGTGTCCTTTGTGAACTCGGCTTGCGTGCTTGGCTGATGATTCACAGTTTGCATTCATGCAAGCATTCATTGTATGCAGCCTTCCATAGTTTAGAAGTATCTCAGGAGGACGATGGAGAAGTTTGGGGGCTTGGTTCTTTGGGGGAGGAGGATCCAGAAGCATAAACTAATCAAGCAACTAATCACTAATTTTTTTAAAAAAACCAGAAACGTAAAAATAACCAGGTTTAGCTCTTGTGTCAATGTAGGCATTGCATCTTTAATTGTCCTTGTGTTATGCGAACCAGTGGTAGGATTCTAAAATGTTAACAACAGATTCTCTGCCCGGTTGCTGGGTGGGCGTGGCCATGGTGGATGTGGCCTACTCAGCCTCTCGTACCATTGGGGGGGGGCATTTTTACTCTCCCCAGGCTCCGGAGGCTTTTGCTGAGCCTCCGGGAGGGTGAAAATAGCCTCCCTGGGCCTTCTATACCCTCTGCGTGGCCCCTGCACTTATCTGGCATCCAAAATGGGACATGTGGAGACTCCTGGGAGGGGTGGGAGGGGTCAGCTACCGGTTCACCCAAATCGGTGCAAACCGGCTGAATCCCACCACTGGTGCGAACCCCCAAAAAACTGATCAAATAGACCACGATTTGGTCTCCAAAACTTGGCAACTTTAAGACTTGTGGACTTCAGCTCCCAGAATTCCCCAGCCAGTTGCCAAGTTGGAAGACCCCTGAGTTAAATGAAATCTTCATTTCAAATGACTGTTACGGGATATTATTTTCAATACTTTGTCTTTATATTGAAGAAAAATAGCGTTAAAAAGGAAGACTCCTCCCGGATTTTTCCAGCTCCTAGCCTTTCCCCAAGTTTTCAAGTATCTATCTGATGGCTCAGTGGCTAAGATGCTGAGCTTGTTGATCACATAGGTCGGCAGTTTGAATTCCTAGCACCGTGTAACGGAGTGAGCTCTCATTACTAGTCCCAGCTTCTGCCAACCTAGCAGTTCGAAAGCACATAAAAAATGCAAGTAGAAAAATAGGAACCACCTTTGGTGAGAAGGAAACAATGTTCCAAGTGTGCCTTCAGCATTGAGTCAAGCCGACCACATGACCAGAGATGTATTTATTTATTTATTTATTGAATTTATAGGCCGCCCAATCCCGAAGGACTCCAGGCGGCTTACAAAGAAGGGGAAGAAAAGAAAAAGAAAATAAAAAAGAATGGTTTAAAATTCACAACACACATTCGTTCTAATCGAGGCTGGACCTTAAAAATAAGGTCAACAGCCCCAGGCCTGCTGGAACAGCCAGGTTTTAACAGCTTTCCTGAAGGCCGTGAGAGTGGGCAAGGCCCGGACCTCTGGGGATAGCTGATTCCAGAGGGTCGGAGCAGCCACAGAGAAGGCTCTCCTCCGGGGGCCCGCCATCCGACACTGACTGGCTGACGGCATCCAAAGGAGGCCCAATCTGTGGGATCTTATCGGCCGTTGGGAGGTATGTGGCAGTAGGCGGTCTCGCAGATACGCTGGTCCTAGACCATGTAGGGCTTTAAAGGTAATAACCAACACCTTGAATTGCGTCCAGAGACCAATTGGTAGCCAGTGCAGCTCGCGGAGGACAGGTGTAACATGGGTGTACCTCGGTATACCCAATATCGCTTGCCCAGCTGCATTCTGGACTAGCTGTAGTCTCCGAACGCTTTTCAAGGGTAGCCCCCCTGGTCACAGCCGACAGAGGATGTTCCAGTGTCAGCTGTGAATCCAGGAGGACCCCCAAATTGCGGGCCCTCTCTGAGGGGCGTAAGTTTTCACCCCCCAGGATCAAGGATGGACTGCCTGGGCTGTCCTTCGGGGGCAACATCCAAAGCCACTCAGTCTTATCGGGATTGAACACCAATTTGTTCATCCCCATCCAGATCCTGACAGCTTCCAGGCATCAGCACATCATGTCCGCCACTACACTGAGCTGGCACGGGGCAGATAGATACAACTGTGTATCATCTGCATATTGATGGTACTTTATCCCGTGCTGTCGTATGATCTCACCCAGCGGTTTCATGTAGATGTTAAATAGGAGGGGGGAGAAGACCGAACCCTGTGGCACCCCACATTTGAGGGGCCTAGGGGTCGACCTCTGCCCCCCGACCAACACTGACTGCGACCTGTCGGAGAGGTAAGAGGAGAACCACCGTAAAACGGTGCCTCTCACTCCCACCTCCTCCAGACGTCGCAGAAGGATACCATGGTCAATGATATCGAAAACTGCTGAGAGGTCAAGAAGCATCAGGATAGAGGAATGCCCTCTATCCCTAGCCCGATAGAGATCATCGATCAGTGCGACCAAAGCGGTTTCAGTGCTGTACCCAGGCCTGAAACCAGACTGACCAGAAAAGGAAGGTTGGAGACAGGACGATAGTTTTTCAGGATGGCTGGATCCAGGGAAAGCTGGATAAGAGCCAAGGTGGCGCAGTGGTTAGATGCAGCACTGCAGGCTACTGCTAGATCAGCAGGTCAGCGGTTCAAATCTCACCGGCTCAGGGTTGACTCAGCCTTCCATCCTTCCGAGGTGGGTAAAATGAGGACCCAGATTGTTGGGGGCAATATGCTGACTCTCTGTAAACCGCTTAGAGAGGCCTGAAAGGCCTATGAAGCGGTATATAAGTCCACTGCTATTGCTATTGCTATTGCTATTGCTTCTTGAGGAGGGGTCTCACCACCGCTTCCTTCAATGGTTGCGGGAAAGACCCCTCCTGCAAAGATGCGTTGGTAATCGCCTGGAGCCAGCCTCATTTCACCTCTCTGCTGGTCGAAACCAGCCAGGAGGGGCACGGGTCCAGTAAACAGGTGGAGGTGCTCATCGCTCCCATGGCCTTGTCCACTTCCTCAGAGGTGACAAATTCGAACTCATCCCAGGAAGTCCGATTGAGACTTACCCTCGGTATCTCGGCTGGTATTGCCCAAGCGGAGTCAAGGTCTGTCCGAAACTGAGTGATTTTATCCGACAGAAACTGAACAAATTCCCCAGCTCTTCCCTGCAGGGGTTCCCCCACCTCCTCACCTTTCAGGAGGGAGTGGGTCACCCTAAACAGGGCGGCTGGGCGAGATTCCGCGGACGCAATAAGAGCGGAAAAATGTGTGCATTTTGCCGCCGTATCGCCACTAAGTAAGTCCTAATAAAGGCTCTTAATAGTCTTCAGAAAGCGCTGGCTCTTCAGCTTTGAGATGAACATCGCCCCCTAGAGTTGGGAACGACTAGCTCATATATATCAGGGGAACCTTTACCTTATTTGAGACAAAATGGATTATTCAACTGCTAGATTGTTGAGATTTCTGGTTTTTTAAACAATGGAAAACAAACTTCTAGGTTTTGTCCCACCAGAGCTGAGTGAGCCCCCACCAAACGGGACAGAATTAGATCTTGGCAGTGAGGGATTTCACCCTTTTCACCCGCCTTCCTGCCCCTCACTAATTAGGGTTTATTGATTTAGAGGCAGATGGCAAAGCTTTTGAAATTATGAGAATGGCATAAATTATACAAAGCAAAGCTGAGAGAGACGTAGGCTGTAATTTAGTCTGAATGGCATTTTCACTGGATTTCCCAGACAAAACTCCCAGTGTTTTGTTCAGGGGTATATTGGAAGCGTCTTGTGAAGGCACTGAGGGGACGCTGGTTTTTAGGATGGGAGTGGGGGCTTTGGGGGCTTTTTGAGTTTTTTGCTCATCCCCATTTCAAAGCCATAAAGCCAGCACTCTCCGTGGTCATGTGGCCGGCATGACTCAACGCCGAAGGTGCACGGAACGCTGTTCCCTTCCCACCAAAGATGGTTCCTATTTTTCTACTTGCATTTTTTATGTGCTTTCGAACTGCTAGGTTGGCAGAAGCTGGGACAAGTCACGCGATCTCACTCCGTTACTCCATAATGCTAGGGATTTGAACCGCCAAACTGCCGACCTTTCTGATCGACAAGCTCAGCGTCATAGCCACTGAGCTACCGGGTCCCTAATTGTTTCTCTAGCAAAGCATATCTTACTGATGTGTGAAATGTCCTTGTGTTCTGTAATGGTGGTGTATCATAGAGATCCTCCAACCTTTTGAGCAGGCAGGTTGAAAGCATGTTTTGCAAACTTTATTAGGGTTCCCACAGAGCCAAAGTGCATATATGTGCACCCCACATCTCTGCTTCATGGGTGGTGAAGAAGGAAGACCAGGCTGGCTGAGGCTTCTCCGGATTGTTGTCCAGGTCAGAATGGAGGTTTTGAATTAGGGGTTTGCATGTACAAGGGCATCAGTAATTGGAGGATACTCCTAAAGTCCAGTTTGCAAACTTGGGGAAGCTGGGATGAGCCAACCTGTCTGGCCTCTCTGAAGATGTTTCATTGATGGGCCTCATTGTCTGCAGCCTTCCATAGTTAAGAAGCAGCTCTGGACAGTTATGGAGAGGTGGTGGGGTCATGGACACACCATTATGGCATCACCTCGCCTCTTTTTACTGTGCCTGTTGCTGTTCCTGGAAGTTTATCTTGTTCTTGAAAAGGAATCGACAGTCAAAGCCATCTGTGACTCTTCTATCTTTCCAAGAACTCTTCATCCTACCTTGTGTCTCTTTTAGACTCAGGGCAAAATCCCTTGATGTTTGCAAGGAGCTTCTGTTCTCCATGCTTCTGTGTTTCCCAATATTGCTGGAGACGGTTAGAAGAACAACAAAATAACAGAACAATGGAGTTGAAAGGACCCGTGGAGGTCATCTAGTCCAGCCCCCTGCTCAAGTAAGAGAGCCTATACCATTTCAGACAGTCTCTTCTTGAAAGCCTCCAGTGAGGGAGCACCCACAACTTCTGGAGGCAAGCAGTTCCACTGGTTAATTCTTTTCACTTTGGAAATTTCTCCTGAATTCCAGGTTGCTTCTCTCCTTGATTAGTTTCCATCCATTGTTTCTTGTCCTGCCTTCTGGTGCCTTGGAAAAAATAGTGATGGAGCACCCATGACTTCTGGAGGCAAGCAGTTCCAATGGTTTATCGTCCTCCCCGTTAGGAAGTTTCTCCTTAATTCCAGGTTGCTCCTCTCTTTGGTTAGTTCCCGTCCCTTGTCTATGGAGCTTCTCCATCATCGGGTCCTGGTTGTCCCAAAGGTGCTTTTGCAAGAGGCAACTGGGGCTTTCTGGTTTTTTCTTTGGAAGACATTTTACTTCTCATCCAGGAAGCTTCTTCAGATCATGAAGAAGCTTCTTGGATCAGAAGCTCTGCGCCTTCAAAGAAAAACCAGGAGGTCCATTTGAAAAAAGCACCTTTGGGATTTCCATCCTTTGCTTTTCTCCTGCCTTCTGGTGCTTTAAGTCAGTGTTTCTAAACCTTGACAACTTGAAGTCCTGTGGACTTCAACTCCCAGAATCCCCCAGCCAGCATAGCTGGCTGGGGAATTCTGGGAGTTGAAGTCCACAGGACTTCAAGTTGCCAAGGTTGAGAAACACTGCTTTAAGTTGACCCCCTCCTCTTTTTGGCAGCCCCTCAAATACCAGAATCCTGCTATCATGTCACCCCTGGTCCTTCTTTTCTCCACACGAGCCAAACCCAATTTCTGTGGCCATTCTTCACGTTTTAGCCTTCCCTCAACCATCTTTTGCTTTCCTGGTGCTTTGGAAACTTTTGCCTGCAGCATCTCGAGGCGTTTGGTGCGGGGAGAAATCCTGGCAGATGCGGAGTTGTCTGCTGGTGAAGGGCAAAGGCTGCCTCCCTCCGAGGCTGAGCAGCTGCCACTCTCACAGGGGTTTTGTGTGCCGCGAGTCATTGTGCAACTTGGCATTCTCTTGGCAGGCCGGCCCCTGGTTCTTAACTCCTGCGACGATGACACTGAAGGATGATTTCACGCTCGCATGCAAATGGTTTCCCAGGGGTTTGGTGGCCACCAGCGTTGGTCTTTCCTTGGGGGGGGAAATGCATTTTGGAATGGCTGCTGCCGGATTTTTCTGCCGGTCCCCACTAGTAGTGAGCCTGTTGTTAGTTCCTCTAACCCCCCCTCCCCCCCGTACCTTTGACCTTAAGCTATCTACCGTGGACCTTATGTGTTTCTTAAGAGGTCCCTCAAGGGAGCATTCATAAGCCAACCAGCCTGCCTACCCATTTATATGTGCTCTTTTTATGTGCTCATGGCTATGTTTTGCTTATTTATATCCATTTATTTGTGCCATTTTTTCATGTGTTTTCCCTACTTGTTTCCTTGTACTTGTTGACAAATTAAAATCAAATAAAATAACTAGATAAATAAATAAAATAGTGTAGAGAGCAGGAAGAAGCACCGTTGCCAAGTTTAGGAGGCCCGATTGGAAGCCGCCACTTAACTCAAATCTTTCCCTGAAAATCAGGGAAAATCTCCCCATTGTACTCAGGGGTCAGCTCACGCTGCTCTAAGGGGAAGATGTCCTGATGGGGAGGGGGCTGCAGGGGGCTTTTGACATCTTCTCTTGAATGACAAATGGCATCCTTTGCATCCTTTTATCAAAGATGCTCCCAAGCAGGGGAAGTCCTTTGCCCCTCTGCAGATGCCAGGCGGGGAAGCCCAGGGCGGCCAACGGGGCCCTTCCCCATAGAGACAGCACTCATTCTCCCCACCCCACCCCTCTTTTTATTGTGGCATCATGTTATCACTTTCTTTTGATTTGAATTCAGCCCATCCAGAATCGGAATTTCAGAAAAAGCTTTGCTGCTTTTCTGAACGTTTATAGTGCTCCCTACAGAAGCAGGCCAGCAAGCTCTGGAAGGTGTTGATGTTGATGTTGTTGATGTTGATTTTATTTATATGCCGCCCTTTTCCCCCCGAAGGGGACTCAGGGCGGCTCACAACTCAACCAGGGAAGGGGAATACAAACAAGAATTTAAACGACATTAAAAAAAACAATGCATAATTAAAACACAACAGTCATACCAATTCGAGACGGGGGCAACAGTTCTTTAGCCCCAGGCCTGTCGGAACAGCCAGGTTTTAAGGGCTTTGCGGAAGGCCTGGAGGGTGGTGAGGGTTCGAATCTCCACGGGGAGTTCGTTCCAGAGGGTCGGAGCAGCCACAGAGAAGGCTCTCCTCCGAGTAGTCGCCAGTCGACATTGGCCGGCGGATGGAATTCGGAGGAGGCCTAATATGTGGGATCTAATTGGTCTAGTGGAGGTAATTGGCAGCAGGCGGTCTCTCAAGTACCCAGGTCCAATACCATGAAGGGCTTTATAAGTGACGACTAGCGCCTTGAAGCATATCCGAAGACCAATAGGCAGCCAGCGCAGCTCGCGGAGGATAGGTGTTACGTGGGTGAACCGAGGAGCACCCACGATCGCTCGCGCGGCTGCATTCTGGACAAGCTGAAGTCGCCGAATGCTCTTCAAGGGCTGCCCCATGTAGAGTACGTTGCAGTAGTCCAGTCTAGAGGTCACAAGGGCACGAGTGGCTGTTGTGAGAGCCTCCCGGTTCAGGTAGGGACGCAACTGGTGCACCAGGCGAACCTGTGCAAATGCCCCCCTGGTCACAGCCGACAAGTGGTGTTCAAAAGTCAGCTGTGGGTCCAGGAGGACTCCCAAATTGCGAACCCTGTCTGAGGGGCGTACTGTTTGACCCCCCAGCCTGAGAGATGGAACACTTGGCCAATTGGCCAAGGAAGGTTGGATTCTCCCTAAAACATCCAGAAAGAGGCAGATGTTTCTGGGAACTGTGTCTTCTTTCACAGTCTATTGGGAGTGAGGAGTTGTTGTCTTGAAGGAAGTAAGGGAAGGCAGAATGCTCTCCATGCTCTCTTCCCCCATTGATTGCAAAGGACAGGTTTCGATGGGTCCAGGATTGGGGATTATGGAGTTGAAGGCCAACCCACGATGTGTGTGTGTGTGAGAGAGAGGGGGGGGAGTACCAGACTGGGCAAGGAAAGCTGGCTTATTGTAATCCGAGAACAAACATCTGGATCAACCAAGATTCTTTACTTGGGAAAGCACATTCCCCTAGACAGATGTCCTATGCATCTGCTAGCTGTTTATTATTATTATTGTTCATGGCAAAATCAGCCAGATGTTTAGACTGGATTTGGCATTCTTGTCCATCCGTTGACTCCATGACCAACCCAATTTACTTCCGTATGTGGAATTTGGACTGGAGAGACCCTGTTTTTTGTGGGTGTCTGAGCTCCCTTTCATCAGTCTCCGATGCCCCCCAGGGGCACCCTCTTCACCTGGGATCATTTATTTTATTTATTTAGTTTGTCAAATATCTATGATATAACAGGTATAAGTATAAACATGGACATGAAAACAGGAAATGGGTCCGAATAAATGGGAACAGTAGGACAGGCACGCTGGCGTGCTTATGCACGCCCCCTTTATGGACCTCTTAGGAATGGGGTGAGGTCCATGCTAGACAGCTTAAGGTTGAAGTTTTGGGGGTTTGAGGATGTAACAGTGGAGTCAGGTACAGCATTCCAGGCGTTGACCACTCTGTTGCTGAAGTCGTATTTTCTGCAATCGAGTTTGGAGTGGTTTACCTTGAGTTTGTATCTATTGTTTCCCCCAGTGTTATTGCGGTTGAAGCTAAAGTAGTCATTGATAGGTAGGACGTTGTAGCAGACAATTTTATGTACTGCGCTTAGGTCAGAGTGTAGGCAGTGCAGTTCCAGGTTGTCCAAGCCCAAAATTTCAGGCCTGGTGGCAGAAGGGATTCTGTTGTGAACAGAGGAGTGGAGGACTCTTCTCGTGAAATACTTCTGGACCCACTCAATTGTATTAATGTCTGACATACAGTGTGGATTCCAGGTAGATGAACTGTATTTGAGGATTGGTCTGGCAAAGATTTTGTTAGCAATACAATGTTACCGGAGAAGAAGCTTCACAAAATTAGGTTTACAACTTTTAATGCCTTTTTGGCAATGCTGTTACAGTGAGCTCTGGGGCTCAGATCGTTTGAGATGACTACTCCTAGGTCCTTGACAGAGTGAGGGTTAGTCTAGCCAGGCTCCCAAAAGTCCGGTGGAGCCTCCTGACCATGACATGGGCTTTGTTGTGCTAGTTATGAGACCTGGCAGGAAATGCAGCGTGGAGACAGCTGCTTTGCTGGGGCATTGTGATATTATTAGTGCTTCTGCTCCCTTTTTCTCCTCCTTCGGAAAAAACAATGTCTTTGCGGATGCAGCACCTGCCTGACGCGTCTGGGCTTCCTGCCTTAGGGGTTTTGCAAATAATGAGAATGAATGAATAATAATCTCTCTCTTGCGGACACCTGTGAATAATAGAGGCCAGACGGAAAAGCTCCAAAGAATTGCACCAAGAATGTTTTGTGTGCTGCAGAGGAGACACGTAGCAAAGCAATTCTTCATTTTATTTATTTATTTATTATATAAAAATATTTTTTTAAACACAAATAATACAAACAGTACATATACAACTGAATGCAAAAAGAAAAAAGAAAGACAAAAGGGAAACCCCACATATTACAGTGCAGGCCCCCCCTGGAGACCTCCCCCCCTTATATTTCTTAGATATACAATATCTTCCAATTGTGCCCTTATCCCCTCCAAAACAACATATATCCTTGAGTAGGTTTATTCCCTTTGCCTTCAACCAACACTGATTTTATAAAATCCCTCCCTATTTCACTATGGTTGTTTGCTTTGATCATCCCCTTTTTAAAGTTTAATTTCCATTGTTAATTTATCATTTGTTGCCATACTCCAAAATTCATTATACCAATCATTTCTTTGAATATCCCAATTTCATCCCCAATATTTAGCCGTCACTGATCTAGCTGCTATTATCAAATGTACAATCAATTCCTTTTTTTGTTTCATTTATATGCTGTTTTTCCACCAGCAACAATAATGCAATCCTTGGTGACATCTCTAGATAAAAGTGCTCTAATTTCTCTAAACACCATGTCCCATATTTTTTGTGCACTATCACAATCCCATCACATATGTTTATATGTTCCAACCTTTTTCTTGCACCTCCAACAAATATTTGTATATTTACCATCAATTTGATTTAATTTACATGGTGTTAGGTACCTGCTCCATTTCACTTTATATCCATTTTCCTTAATTCTGACATATTCTTATATACTATTCCTAAAATGAAGAGCAATTCTATGTTTTAGAACTTTGCTTTTTTAACCTTAACAATTAGGTTTCATGCCCTTAAAGATAGCAAAGGGGTGGTTGAATTTTTAGAAGGCAGATAGAAAAGTCTGAATAAGCCCTCCAATGTTTTTGTACTAAGGATTCAGTCATCAATGAGCCCCTAAGTCTGATGCATTCGCTAGGTAAGCTTTCCCAGGTATAGTTTTTGGTCCCCCTGTCCTGAACATAGTGGTGGCTGCGTTACTTGGTTATCACCTGCATGTTTTCCTTGGCAGGAAATTCCTCTGCATCTCATGCTTAACATTTTAACTCTGCCTTTCATGCTTAACATTTTAAGACCCAGGGGGGTCTTTGCCCAGGTTCTCCTGGTGCACCAATTGCGACCCTATCTGGACTGGGAGGCCCTTCGGATAGTCTCTCACGCCCTCATGACCTCAAGACTGGACTACTGTAATGCGCTTTACATGGGGCTGCCCTTGAAAAGTGTTCTAAGATTTCAGCTAGTCCAGAATGCAGCCGTGCGAGCAATTGTGGGTGCACCTAGGTACACCCACGTTACACCTATCCTCCGCAAGCTGCACTGGCTGCCCATTGATCTCCGGACTCGCTTCAAGGTGCTAGTTGTTACTTATAAAGCCCTACATGGCATCGGACCTGGGTACCTGAGAGACCGCCTCCTGCCAATTACCTCCCAAAGACCAATTCGATCGCACAAGCTTGGCCTTCTCGGGGTTCCATCTGACAGCCAATGCCAGCTGGCGCCCCCCCCCCGGGGGAGAGCCTTCTCTGTTGCTGCTCCGGCCCTCTGGAACGAGCTCCCCATGGAGATCCGGACCCTTACTACCCTCCCGGCCTTCCGTAAAGCTACTAAGTCCTGGCTGTTCCGGCAGGCTGGGGGCTGTTAAAGCACCCAGCCCCGTCCTAATTGTGATTGTTGTGGATTTTAAAATTGTTTGTATTGTCTTATTTATTCCCTCCCCTGTTTATTGTGAGCCACCCGGAGTCCTTTGGGAGTGGGCGGCATACAAAACCAATAAACCAAACCAAACCAATTTTACCCCTGGACACCTGCCAGATCAGAGGCTTTTACCAAAAGGAGCAAAACAGCATTGCAGCATCACAGTGCAAATTCCGTTCCTTGTGTGATATCGTGATGCCTGCTCAGAAAGGATTGGAGATGGCATCACATCAGTGTAGTAGTAGGGTTTTGTTTTCTCCATCCCCCCAAACTGCCCCTGGGGATCTCCCTACAATCAAGAATCTGGGTCAAACAGAGCAGGTACAAATTCCCCACCTTCACAATTTCCTTTGCAGCTCAACTTTCATTCTGGATCTGGCTATTGCAAATTCTAGATTTGCCTATTCTGGATTTGGATCTATTTACAGTCCCTGGAAGCTTGCAGACTGCCTTGCTTTCTTTTTTTCCCTTTCCTTTTCTTTTCTGGACAAGAGATGAGGTTGCCAGGCAGAAATACCCTGGACCACTCAGTCCTGGCCGATGAATTTCCTGGCTTGCTGACTGGGAAATTCTGGGATTAACAGATTAATAGAGTTGGAATGGAATTTGTAGGTCATCTAGTCCAACCCCCTGCCCAAGCAGGAGACCCTACACCATTTCTGACAGATGGCAGTCCAGTCTCCCCTTCAAAGCCTCCAGTGATGAAACTCCCACAACTTCTGAAGGCAACTTCTATTTCATGGGTTGATTGTTCTCACTGTCAGAAAATTCCTCCTTATTTCAGGTTGAATCTCTCCTTGATCAGTTTCCATCCATTTTTCCTTCTTTGGCCTTTGGGTGCCTTGGAAAATAGCTTGACTCCCTCCTCTCTGGGGAAGCCCCTCAAGTATTGGAAGATGTTCTCCTGTCTCCCCTGGTCCTTCTCTTCACTAGACTAGCCAGGCCCAGTTCCTGCAACTGGGGAAGTGCAGGAGAAGAAACTGCTGATTGATCAACACATACAAACCATGATTTGGGGTTTGTCACTGCATTGAATCACTTCTGCGTGCCGAGATTCTTTGCAAACTGGATCTTTTTTTTTTTTTTGTCTTCACACCCAGGCCTGTATTCCTGATGCAATTCCCAGGATGGAGTTTGACAGCGAGACCACCCTGGTCCCTTGTGGGCAAGACAAATTCATCTCAAAGTAAGTCATCCCCTCCGTTGCCTTTCTGGGCGAGTCTGTGGTAGGCTCTTCGAGAGAAGAGCACCAGGAGGGCAGCGGGCGAGGGTCAAAGTAGGCAAGATGGCAAGCTCAAGAGGATGAGCAAAGCCCCTTTTTGCTCACCTGCCAATCTTCCAGGCGAGGTTGCAAATGGGCGGGGCTTTAACGGTGCTGCCATGTCCCTCATCTCGCCATCTTTTCTGAGCCCTCCCCAGCCCCCTCCATGCCATTAATTGGTGGGTGCATTTCCTGGGACAGAAAGGGAGGAGCAATCCATTCTAAGAACATGCTTGGTTCCCATCAGATGTGTGTACAGGAGGGGTCAAAAAAGTCAACATGGCAGCCAGAACCAAACAGTTGAAGCCCACCTCCATTTTTTTGCACACCTTGTGGGTCTCAACCCATATAAAAGAGGTCTGGGGGATTCACTCGCTCGGGTGTCTTTTTAGAATTCTTTTCTTTTTTAATGTTGAATTTAATTTTTTTTATATAAAGTTTTTTATTTTTTCATTTTCATAACATATAACTACATGTATAACCAATACATAACCAACATCGTATTGTATTATTAAATATTTACATCAATTCGTCTTACCATCAACTCCCAAAAACAATTATTGGCTCTTCTGCTCTCCGTACACCATATTTGTACCTTATTCATCACTTTCTTCTCCCTCTCTCCCCCCCTCCCTACCTCCTTTCTTCCCTCTGTCGTCCACTTCTCTACTTCCACTTTCTCTCTCCTTCTCCTCTCCCCCTTTTCCACTCCTTCTTTCTCTCCTCTTCTTCCCCCCTCCCTCCTATCCCTCTCCTTCTCTTACCTCTCTCCTCTGCTTCCCACTCTTCATCTCATTTACTTGGTGTATTTCAGCCTCTGAGCGAACTCCATTTTATGTTGATGGTGTTTATATTTCCCTTTCAATAAACATATTTAATTTTAACACATATCTTCCTCCTCCTTTTTTAAAAGAGAAAAAAAGTATACATATATAATAATCGTATTTTTACCCAACCCCCCAGCCTAGTTTTTGGTAAAAAATGTAATTTTTAAACATACGTATAAAAAACATAGATGTGGATTATATTTATACGACACACTGGAACTTCATGTTCCTTCTTATAGCAGTTTCAAATAGATTCATCTTTACAATGTTGTGAGTGGAGGGTTATCTGCGTTTCTGTCTACCCCTCCCCCTCCCTCTTTTCTCCTGACCCTTGTTTCCTCTCCCTTCTTCCAGGAATGAACTCCTGTTGCACTTGAAGACGTACAACCTTTACTACGAAGGTCAAAACTTGCAGCTTCGGCATCGAGAGGTAGGGAAAGGGACCGGGTGCCCAAACGGGCGAGAAATTAGGAGGCTCTGCTCTTCGCTGAGGGTCTCTTGTGCTTCCCTCCCCGCAGGAAGAAGGCGAGTTCATCGTGGAAGGGTCTCTGAACATCTCCTGGGGTCTCTGCCGGCCCATCCGCCTGCAGATGCAGGATGACAACCAGCGCCTGCGCCCACCTCCTTCCTCCTCCTCCTGGCACTCTGGCTGCAACCTGGGCGCCCACGGGTCAGTACACCTGCATGCGTGTGCGTGCGTGTGTGCACACACCATCTGTCATATTAGTCATGGCCTGTGCCCCAAAACAAAGGCTAAGGATGGGTTGCAGGCAAAGGTCTCCCCCCAACTTCTGCCTGCTCATTGTTCAGAGGGGAGATGTGAATGAGCAGCTGTTCTCTGCCCCAGACTCTCCCCCCCCCCCGCTCTGAATGGGCTTTTCTCAGGGGGTGAAGGGGCTCCTATAGCCTGCTGGGAGGAAGGAGGAGGGGATTCGGAACTTTGGGGAGGACAGGAAGCTCCTTTGGGACTCTGCTCCCCCCGCCTTTCTCACCTAATCAGATACTTTTTTCCCCAACATTTGTTTGTTTATATTTTCCAGCATTTGTGTGTGGGGGTATAAAAGGTGGGATATCTATCTGCCTGCCTGTCTGCCTATTATCCATCCATCCACTCACCCACCCATCCAATCTATCTATCTCTTCCGACTGTCTGTCTGTCTGTCTGTCTCTCTCTCTCTATCTCTCTATCTATCTATCATCTATCTATCTATCATCACTTTCATCCATTCTCCCTCCTCCCCCTCTCTTTCATCTGCCGAGGGATTCCTAGCCCACTCTGGAGAAAGTCATTGGGGGGCTGGGAGTGAGACCTGCAGTGGGCCGGCCAAGCCTTTCTGGAAGAGTTTTACACGGAAAATTCCCCAAACCTGCAGTTATGACCCTTTGTGTGATAACATATAATTCTTTTTTTTTTTTTTGCATGTTTTAATTTCCCTGTTTTGGTTTCAAGATGACTCTCTGTAATCTTTGACTTAAATAAAGATTTAGAGGAGGAGGGGGAAGGCTGAGCTAAATATCAAAGTACCATCGGATGAGAATCTCCATGCCAGTTCCTGGAATCTTTATTTTATTTTTTATTTTATCCCTGCCTTTTTAGTTTTTATACATAACTCAAGGGGACAACGATACAGAATGCTCCTTCCTCTCCCTCTTTTCCCTTAAACAAGAACCCTGTGAGGTGGGCTGGACTGAGGGAGGGGGCAGCCCTGAGATATCAGAACACGGCTATCATTTCCATTTGTTTTTTGGATGCTAGTGATTTCTCCACCTAACTCTTCTCCTGATGGCCTTCTCAAAGAAATACGTTGAATGTTGGGTGGCTGTGGGAGGCTTGGGGCCCACAGTGAATGGCACCCCATGGCAATCCAGAATTGTTTGAAGGAGCTCTCGGCCCCGGCCACCAACAGTAGAGGACCAGTGGTCAAACCTGAAGGACTTCCAGCATCTTCTCAGATGTACTGAAACCAGGCCTGGTGGCTTTTTTGGCAGCTGCTGCCCATGGCTGGCTCCTATTTCAATGGTTGTCCACCAGGATTCCAAGATCCCTCTCACAGTTACCGCTATTGAGCAAGGTACCACATATCTCATCCATCGCATCCCCTTCAGATGTTGGGGACCATTGGTGTAAAGCAGCAGGCCAGAAGGTTCCATCCTGCCTTCCTTTCTGCTGCCCTTCCCCCTTGGAGGACTGCAGGGCACCCTCCTGGTAGACCGATGGGCAACTCTGCAGGGCTTCCATAATGCAGCTCCCTTGGGCCAACCTTCCCACCTTCAACCCCCAACCGGTGGACTAAACGTGTTTGCCTGTTTGGATTGAGGAGGACTTGCTTTCTAAAACTTGACCAAGGCTTCCTTTCCCCTTTGGCTCCCTTGACTTCCTTCTCCTGTTCCCCCCCAGGTCTGTCATTAAGCCTACGACGTTGCCTGATATTCAGGTCACGGAGGCCGAGCCCACATCCGAAGGGGACCCGACGGAGGAGAAAGCAGGTAGGATCGGAAAAGAGGCGGCCACTACTCAGACCAAGGGATGAGGGTGAGGTGAGGGGGAGAAGCTCCTTTTTCATGGATTCCACCGGTGGGGCCTGTTTCAGAAAGGAAGAAAGAATATGTATACACAGATTTGTTGGATTTACATCCTGCCTTTTCTTTAGTTTTAAGGCATGTTTTGCATAGAGCCTCCTCTTCCTTCCCCCCCCCCAAATTGATTGATTATGTGCCATCCAAGTCATTTTCAACTCCTAGTAACCACTTAGAGAAACCTTCTCCATCTGTCTCTCACTTGGTCCTTCAGGTTTACTATGGCACCCCAGTTGCCACTGAATCTGAGTCCACCTCCCTCCCTTCCTTCTTTCTTTCTCTCTTTCCTCCCTTCCTTCTTTCCTTCCTTTCTTTTTCCTCCTCCCTCCTCCCTCCCTCCCTCCTCCCTCCCTCCCCCATCCTTTCTTCCTTCCTCCTGCTCTCCCTTCCTCCTTCCTTCCTTCCTTCCTTCTTTCCTTCCTTCCTTTCTCTCTCTCTTTCCTTCCTTCCTTTCTCTCTCTCTTTTCTTCCTTCTTTCTCTCTCTCTTTCCTCCCTTTCAATTTCTTCCTTCCACCCTCCCTCTCTCCCCCTTCCATTCTTCCTTCCTCCCGCTCTCCTTCCTATCCACCAACCTTCCTTCCTTCCTTCCTTCCTTCCTTCCTTCCTTCCTTCCTTCCTTTCTTTTTCTTTTTTCCCTCCCTCCCTTTCCTCCATAGCTCCCTTTTCCCTCCGTCCTTCCCTTCCTTCCTTCCTTCTTTCATCTTTCTTTCTTTCTTTTTTTCTCTCTTCTCCCTTTTTCTTCCTTCCTTCCCTCCCTCCTTTCTTCCCTCCCTCTCTCCCTCCCTTTGCTCTTGTGCAAGATGGTTGCAATGTATGTTTTCATTTCAGGATTAGGACTGCTCAACTCTGGAGATTAACTGCTATAAGAGAGTTTCCAGCTTGGGTGTTTTTAAAAACAGAGCGCTTCGTGGCAGACAGAGCCAGGATTGCTCAGCCCTGAATTCTGTGCCGGAATCTGTGATGAGTTGAGAAATAACAGGAGGAGGGGGGTGGGCTTTGCACACATACATACACAATGACACAGACACACACAGGCAGATTCTTGCCTGTGGGGTTGTGGCATCTGTGGAGAATGAAAGACCTTTGATGTGATCCAGCTCTGTGGCTTAGGAATTTGCAAATACAAGTATGTACAAACACACACACACACACACACACACACACACACACACACACACACACAGAGGCATCTGGCACCCGGGGATGTGAAGGAATCAGCCTGGCTTCTCCTCCCCCCCTTCCCTGGCAACGGGAGTCCTCCTTCCTTGCGACACAAAGCCTTGTTGCTGTGAGTTGCCATGGCTCTCCTTCCTGTTTGAGAAAACAGGGGAGCTGCTGATGGGCAGCTGAGGCGGAGGAAGGCCGGGGGTTTCTTGGCCATCAGAACGACAGCCTTCCCTTAGAAATGACAAGCCAATGGCTTATTGCGGCTCCTAGAATAGAGGTGTCAAACTCGATTTCATTGAGGGCCACATCAGGGTTGTGTAGGACCTTGGGTGGGCTCGACGTCACTCCTGTCGGGGGCACCTGTGGCAGCCCAAGTACTCTGCCAGTGAAAACGGGTTCCCGAGCTCCATTTTCGGCTGCGACAGCCTCCTGCAATCCTCTGCCAGTTGAAAATGAAGCTCAGGAGGGCCACACGTGCGAATGGAGATTCAGGTTAACATCAGGGTTCCAAATAGCATCCAAAATTAAATCGAAGTCTGAGGCAAAGCATTGCTCAATGTTCCAATTTATTAAGGGAGCCATGTCTGGGAAACCCCAAATCTGAAAGCTTCCCGGTTTTCCCCACCCGCTTGAAAGTTCAAGATCTTGCCCCCACACCCACAAGTCCATCCCATGGTCCAATCTCCCACTGCCACACTGGCAGCTTCCACCCATCCAGTTCCGGTCAGGTGCAGAGGTGCAAAGACAAAGGATGATCTTGGCTTTCTACAAAGAATTTTGTTATGGCCATATATCATCTAATCCCCCCCCCCTCTCATTTTCCCATGATAGAAAATGCATCGTAGAATAATAGAAAGTGTGGCAGGCCAAAGACCCAAAAGAAAAGATGGCTGCAGGCCTGACACCATGCTTATACTTATACCTGTTATCTCGTGCATGTTTGACAAACGAAATAAAATAAATAAATAAATAAATAAAATTTTGCCCCTGTGCTTCTCTTCCCCCACCCGCCAACCAACCCCCCCCCTCCAGGCAAATTTTTGGCCCCAACCACTTTGCAGTCCTGGAATGAATAATGCTGCACTATGCATGATTTGGAAATTGCACATTTGCAGGCTGACTTCCGTAGTGCTGAGCTGGCCCCACACGGATAGGGAGGAAGCTGAGGTCGGTCCTGCTGCCGTTTGGAGTCTACTTATCTTACCATCGGCTGAATGTGGCCGACAACTTCCGCTTCTTGCTTCCTCCTTAACGGCAGGAGTCCTGCAATTGGAAGAGCTGTTGCTAAAGCTTCAACTGCAGGAAAGGGCGGGTTGCAGAGGGCAGCTTAAGTTGCAACGGCTTTTAAAATCAGAGAAGAGTGTGACAATACAGTCCAAGTCCCAAAGGTGCTTTTTTTTTCAGGAGGCCACTGGACTTCCTTATGTTTTTTTCTTTTGAAGACGTTTCGCTTCTCATCCAAGAAGCTTCTTCAACTCTGACTGGCGTGTGGGGGATGGAAGGATTGATATTCCTTGCAGACATCTGGTCATTTGCATCCTTTTAGAGGGTCATTGTAGCACTTGGAGGTTTATCTGTGTCCTGTTAACTGTTGCATTTTTTGCCAGTGGCAAAAATAAACAAAAAATGAAACTCCCCCTGGCTGTAAAATTGACTTGAAAAGCAGGAGGGACAGTGAAGCCAAAGGCATTTTTCGGGTTTCTACAGAAATCGGACAATGGCCGGGCTTTGCCGTCTGCTGGACGCCAGAACGGCGTCTGTGAATTTCATCTCACAATAGTGGCGACACTCCAGGCCACAAAAGGAGGAGAGCGAGACCGATTGGCTGCCGAGCCTCTTGGGGACGGCCTGAGGGCCACGAGGAGGAGGAGGAGGATTTCATGGGCTTGATGAATGTCAGCATAATTTAATTGCATGTCCACAGAAGAGTTGCTTCCAATTAATTTGGACGGCTTTCTTTCCGCTGCTCTCCCTCTCCCTCCAAATGGTGCCATTAAGATTCAAGAGAGGCCTGGGTAGCAAATCTCCCTTTGCAGATTGTACACATGATTCTCCGCACACATAACGTGGCCTTTGTTGATGTGGAAAGGGTCTTTTTTTTTTGGTGGAAGAACGCAACAACGGAGAGCTGGCTCCCCACTCTAAAAGACATCCATTCATCAAACGGATGAATGCTCAAGACTGATCTTGAAATGTTTCTCTTGTTAGAGAAGGGAAAACAAAGGGAATATTGTCTGTCTTCACACATCTACATTGTGTGTGTGTGTGTTCCACAAATTCATGTCTATATTTGAAGAGGTGTTGGAGGAAGTTTGTATATAGTGGTGGGTTGCTCTTACTGTCACTACCAGTATGCTGATCACACGCTCACGTGTTCTGTTTGTGCGCCTGACTTGCGCTGTGCATGTGTGCGCAATCTACTGCCCTGCGACAATCAGCTGCTTGTTGGTTGTCTAGCCACTGCAGCCACCGTACCAGTACGCTCTCAACTGCTCCTGGCCACTACCGGCCATACCTGCAGCAACCCCCCACCCCCTCTGGTTGTATGAGGAAGTCGATAATCCTAATTTATTAAGTTATATTGCTAGTCCTCGATTCCTGACCAGGATTGAGTCCAAATTCCCATCGCTTAAGCAGACGTAGTTGTTAAGTGAGTTTCGCCCCATTTTCCAACCTTGGTTGTTAAGTGAACTGCTGCAGTTGTGAAGTGAGTAAAATGGGGGTTAAGTGAATCCGGCTTTCGCACTGACTTCGTTTGTCGGAAGGTCCCAAAAGAGGAGCACGCAAGTGCAGCATGCGGTCGTTAAGCAAACCCGCCTTCCCCCATTGCCTTTGCCTGTCCGAAGCCAGCTGGGAAGGTCACAACAGACCCTGTGCGGCCACTTCCGTCATAAGTACATGTCAGTTGCCAAGCCTCTGAATTGGGATCATATGACCACAGGGAGAGGCCACAAGGATCGTTCGTGTGAAAAACCACCATACGTCACTTTTTCAGGGCTGTGTCACTTTTGAGTGGTCCCTAAATTAGAGGTGGGCCCTCCCAGTTCGGTCCGGTTCAACCGAACCATTAGGGAATTCAGGCCTGGGCCACAGAACCGGCAGTGAGCCAGACCTGCCCTGCCCCCGAACCGGTTCCCTTGCCACCACTGGGCCGCCACCATTTTGGATTTCAGGGACTGCCAAGGCGCAGGCGCTGTAAATAGTTCTGCACATGCACGGAGAACAATTTACATGCGGGTTGCGAACTGGTAGTAAAAGCAGCAGCCACCCACCCCTGCACTAAATGAATGGTTGTAAGTCAAGCCCTACCTGTTCTGACCCAGCTACCCGAACACAACAAACTCTTTGTGGTTAAATCAATGGTTCCGTTATTAGGAGCGCCAGCAACCCCGGCAAAAAGTTTCTCTCTCACACAGGCTAAGAAGTCCGTCCGGCAGGGAGGTGAAAAGTTGTCTGCCACATCTATTCATCTCTGCCCCCTGCCTTTGATCCCCAGAGCTAGGGTGGGGCTTCACTAGCAGCGGTGGCTCTTCTGTCCCAAGGACCGTCCCAAAGATTTCCACTGCTCTCCTCTCCTCTGCCTTCTGTGCATCTGTGCGTCAGGCACTGGACACAGCCGTTCCTCCTTTTCCTCCTCAGCCACCTCCAGACCTGGGGGCTGTTGACTCTCCATCTGAGGGCTGACGGGTGGCCCAGGCTCCACCTCTGCGTCTCTCTCTGCCAGCTCCATTCCCTCTTCCCCCTCGGAGCTCTCAGGTTGTCTTGATTCTGACCCGGACTCTCATGCCCCCCCCCTCCTCTGATTTGGCTGCTGGAGGGGCCGGTAGCCAACAAGCCACAACACTACCTGTATGTGTCTGACTTGCAGCAACTGGGAGTGTTGTAGAGTGCCCCCTCCCCATTTTACAGGCATTGCTCACACCTAGGAAAGGGGTGGGACGTGCATCCCAAGGTGGGGTGGGAAGCCAACATGGTTTTGTCACTTTGAGGAACGTCTCTAGTCCTTTGGATGCCTCTGATGTTTGCATGCTTTTAAGGGGTCTTTGCAACTCTGCGTTTCAGAGGATAACGAGTTCAAAGATCAATTAGAAGAGACGCCCCAACTCATGCGGACACGGAGCGACGTGGGTGTGCGCCGCAGAGGGAACCTTCGCACCCCCAGTGACCAGCGGCGGATCAAGCGCCACCGCTTCTCCATCAATGGGCATTTCTACAATCACAAAGTGAGCCTCATGGGGGGCTAGCAGGGGGGTGGATGGGGTGGATGGGAGTCTTTTTGGCAAAACAAGGAAGAAGATCTATAAAAAAGATGTGGAGACTCTAGAAAGAATGCAGAGAAGAGCAACCAAGATGATTAGGGGGCTGGAGGCTGAAACACATGAACGGTTGCTGAAATTGGGCAAGTCTACTCTAATGAAAAGAAGGACTTGGGGAGACATGATAGCAGTGTCCCAATATCTAAAGGGCTGCCTCAAAGAAGAGGGAGTCAAACTATTCTCCAAAGCACATCAGGGCAGGACAAGAAACAATGGGTGGAAACTAATCAAGGAGAGAAGCAACCTAGTTGATCCTATTGTGGGAACTCCGTCTTTTAATCTGTCAGGTTTCCAAATAGCATCCAAAAGTAAATCAGAGTCCGAGGCAAAGTATTGCTCAAAGTTCCAATTTATTAAGAGAGCCATGTTGGCACATCTGGGAAAACCTGAATCTGAAATCTTCCCGGTTTTCCCACCCAGTTGAAAGTTCACAAACCTGACCCACACCCACCAGCCCATCTCATGGTCCAATCTTCCACTGCCATGCTGGCAGTTCCACCCATTCAGTTCCGGTCAGGTGCAGAGGTGCAGAACCAAAGGATGACCTTGGCTTTCCAGATAGAATTTTGTTATGGCTATATATCATCTAACTCCGTATAATCCCTCCTCCCATTTTCCCACAATAGAAAACGCATAGTAGAATAATAGAAAGTGTGGCAGGCCAAAGATGCAAAGGAAAAAATGGCTGCAGGCCTGACACTAACCTCGTCCTCACTCCAATCCTGCATGGCCTGTAACAGCTTCCTTCTGACAAAAGTCTCAGCCTGGTTCTTCCTGTGATCCATGCTCTCTCCTTCTGCTTCCTCCCTCAGACATCCGTGTTCACCCCAGCCTATGGCTCCGTCACCAATGTTCGGATCAACAGCACCATGACTACACCACAAGTGCTGAAGCTGCTACTCAACAAGTTTAAGGCATGTTTTGTTCTGATTCTGGGCTGCAGCTGAGCCTGCTGCCCTGCCGACACCCTCTCCTCCTGCTGCCACCCTCTCCAGAATGCGAAGCTGGGCTGCAATGGTGGCAGCTTCAGGAGACGCTGGCTGGTGGGGAGGGGGCAGGCGAGACTAGTGTGACTGCTGCTTACCTGTGTGTAGGAAGGAGGAGGCAGTTGTGTGGATGCATGTGGTGAAAGAGAGGTAGGGCGAGCGTCAGAGAGAGCCGGTTCGGGGGGCATGGCCAGCCAGCCATCACTACCAGTTCAGCAACCCACGCTCAATTACCACTACCGGTTCTCCTGAACTGGTTCGAACAGGAACAACTCACCTCTGGGCAGATTTCATGCTTACAGTATCAACATCAACTCTTCTCTTCTTCTCAATGATTCCCTCCCTTACTCTACACACCAAGCAAATCCCGTTTTTAAAGCTTCCTTCCAGGGGCATTTGGAGGACTACACCCCCTGCTTGATCAGGGGCGCAGGGGTCTCTTCGCCTCCTCTGATACCCATAACATTCCTTCAAACTGGCGTCTGGTCTCCTGGCTTCTCCGCAGAATAGGGAGTGGGATTTTCTACAGCACAATGAAAGCAACTCAACATGGCAGACTTTTCATAACCCAAACGAGGTAACATCAGTGCAGCACTGATTATGTAACCTAGTTTGGTTCATGAAATGTCTACAAGAAAACAACCAAGCTTAGAGAACACTAAGGAGGCCGCAGTTCTCCTCCTCCTCCTCCTCCTCCTCCTCCTCCTCCTCCTCCTCCTCCTCCTCCTCCTCCTCCTCCTCCCTTCGTCGAGTAATGAAACATCTGCAAGAAAACAACCAAGCTCAGAGAACACCAAGGACCCTTTATTGCAATCCAGAGCTACAAATATTCTCCTTTTATCAATACCTAATATTTCTTCCTCCTCCTACTTTTCCCATAACAACTACTCTGTCTTGACCAAGGCGGGATTAGAACTCAGAGTCTTCTGGCAATTGGCACAAGGTCACTTAACCAGGTGCTGTGCCCAAAACGGGACTAGAACCTTTTGGATCTCTAGTTTGCTCCCTTAACTACTAGACCAGACTGTCTCAACTGAAGTCAGGATATCAGGCAATGATGATCTGGACTCCACCTTGGCTTGTTTGGAACAAGAAGCCTTTGGGGAGATGGATCAGGGCTGCGTGAGCAGAGAACCAATGCTCTTTTTTTTCTCCTGCTTTCAGATTGAAAACTCAGCGGAAGAATTTGCTTTGTACATTGTACACACCAGTGGAGGTGAGAAGGATGTTGTGGTGTCTCGCAGTGGTTCTTTGCAAGCTTTTTGGGGGGGCCCATGGTCCTCTCTTGGGCCTCTCTTGAGCAGGTGGATAAAGTCAGAATAAAGACATTTGTAGGGAGACTCAGTGGCTAAGATGCTGAGCTTGTCGATCAGAAAGGTCAGCAGTTTGGCGGTTCGAATCCCTAGCGCTGCATGACGGAGTGACTCCCGTGACTTGTCCCAGCTTCTGCCAACCTAGCAGTTTGAAAACACGTAAAAATGCAAGTAGAAAAATAGGAACCACCTTTGGTGGGAAGGGAACAGCGTTCTGTGCGCTTTCGGTGTTGAGTCATGCTGGCCACATGACCACGGAGACGTCTTCGGACAGCGCTGGCTCTTTGGCTTTGACTCTAGGGGGCTCTTTCCCCCCTAGAGTCGGGAGCGACTAGCACACATGTGCAAGGGAAATCTCTAGTGGATGAACTTAAACACAATGTAATTTTGGAAGACCTGAAGGACTAGATTGGGGATAGATCATTCCAGAGAAGGTCCACCTAGGAGGTCACTAGGAATTGACACCAGCTTGGAGCCCCACAATCCTTCTCGCTGTGGAAAGACTTTGGATGCTTCCAGGTGCTGTTTTCATGCGTCCTGTGTAAACTGGGAGAAGTTTCTGGATTTGTGTCTTAGAGGAGGCCATTTTCTTTCTCCTATTGGCAAGCATGAGTTGTTCATGAAGTCCCCACCCTTCTCCTTGTTCTCTATTTCCTGCAGAGAAGCAGAAGCTCAAGGGCACAGATTACCCACTGATTGCCCGCATTCTGCAGGGGCCGTGTGAACAGGTCTCCAAGGTCTTTTTGATGGAGAAGGACCAGGTGGAAGAAGTCACCTATGACGTGAGTGGTTGTGTGGTGGGAATCCATCCTTCGCTTATCACATAAAGGTGCTTCCACAGTGTCCAACTTCTTTGGAGGAGAAACATGCTAGGCCAGTGATGCCGAAACTTTTCAGCACTGAATGCCCAAACCAGAACGTACATTCATGTGTGCATGCTCAAGCGCCAAAAACCTGAGGGCCAACTGGCCAGCGTGCATGCATCTTTAGGTTCTGGCACATGCATGTGTACCAGCCAGCTGGTCTTCATGTGCCCACAGAGAAGGCTCTGCATGGCAACTCTGGCATGTGTGCCATAGGTTCGCCGTCCCGCTGCTAGGCCCACCATTAAAACTTCTGCCGGGCTCTCTTTCCAAAATCCCCGTGTCTTCAGGAGGTAGCTCTTCACTTATTTGTGTCATTATTTCTCATGATTTATATTAATAATCGACTTGCTTATAGTTATTGAGAGCTATTTTGAGTACTTGCTGGTACATTTATTTCAGGGGTCGCATATTCTTATTTTCCGTTTTTTCCCCCAGGCCCACAAAACCTACTCATTCAAACCTTAAAGAGATGGGTGCTTAATCTACTCCAGAGGTGGAATTCAGCAGGTTCTGACAGGTTCTGGAGAACCAGTAGTGGAAATTTTGAGTTTGAGTAGAAAAGGCAGATACCACCTCTGGCTGGCCCCACCAGCACCTATTCTCTGCCTCCTGAGTCCCAGCTGATGGGGAGGGAATGGGGATTTTGCAGTATCCTTCCCCTGCCATGCCTACCAAGCCACTCCCCCGGAACTGGTAGTAAAAAACAAATTGAATTCTACCACATATCCACTCCATTAGTTTGTTGTGGGAGAAAAGTGAAGACACGATGCTGTGTCTGACCTTTTCGGTGGAAATGTGAGACATGACAGTCCAGTTTACATGTGCTTTTTCCCTCAAGTGCGGAGGGACACAAGTGCTTCAGATAAATAGCACCGAAGAATTAAAAAGGGCCTCCATTTCCCCCTTATTAGCCTTATTTTGTTGCTGTGGCACCTAAATGGCTCAGAGAGCGGTGTTTCGCAAGCTTGCAGGCTGGGGGATTCTGGGAGTTGAAGTCCACCCATCTTAAGGATGCCAGGGTTGAGAAATTCTGGAACACAGAGCCAGGAGAGCAATTCTCTGCTTCGATTCAAAAATAGTGGACTGTCCCTGCTAGTGAGTGGTGTGGTGATCTAGAGGTGGAGCTCTCGCCTCACAATCAGGAGGCTATGAGTTCGATCCTGGGTAGAGGCAGATATTTCTCTCTCTGGCACAATGAGAATATATCTGCCGAACAAAGCTCCGCACTGGTGACAGGAAGGCATCTGACCAGTAAGCACTCAGCTAGCTCCATTCGGTTGCCCAGACTCCACCCCGGAAAGGATTATGGGGTTGTTAAAAGAGGATGATGACTCTGTATGTGGCTATGGATCAGTAACGTGTGGTGAGGTTTATGGCTGGTGAGGCACTGACACAGTGGTGGGTTTCAAATTTTTTTAGACTTGTGGACTTCAACTCCCAGAATTCCACAGCCAGGCATGCTCAGTTCCGATTTAAAGTAGCAGCATTTGTTTTTCTCCTTTGCGAAAAAGTTTTCCATCATTCTTTTTCTTCTCCCTCCCCCTCCTTCCTCCCCCTCCTTCCTCCCTCCCCCTCTCTCAAACAGACAGACGCACAAAGAGAAGTTGGATTGGACTATCTCTCCTACCTCCTTCCCTCACTCACTCTCTCTCAAACAAACACAAACACAGAGGTTGGATTGAATATATTTTCCAATGGCTTGAAAGCAGCTCCTCTGCCATACCCCCGCCCCCCCCCCCATTCCCTTCTACCATTGCAAATGCAGCCTGCTGTCTAGGTGGAAAATGCCTGAAACGCAATAAAGCCCACCCACCCAACCCACCCACCCGCTTGCAGGCTGGGGTGAGAGAAGAGACAGAGAAGCTGGAAGGGAGTGGATCCGAGCCTTTGATTGCAGGCGGAGCCGCGTTGCCTTTTCAAACTTGTAATCAGTGAAGCTGGGCTTATATAATTTTATCCAGCTGTGCGTGTGTGTGTGTGTGTTTGAAAAGGCAACGTGGCTCTGCCTGCAATCAAACTACACTTGGGGAGGGATCTACACTTGAGGATGAAGTTTGAATTCCTCCCCTTCCCTCTGACCCACACGTACCTTTTCCAGCTGTTTCAGAGAGGATTTGCTCTTGCCTGTTATCATGAAAAGAAAAAAAATGTAAAAGGAAAAAAGGCAAGAGCTGAGGTCAGGCTGAGCTAGTTGCTGCCAGAGTCACCGTGGATGACTCTGCTTAACTGTTTATAAAAGCCTCTAAAAAAGCACCCTCTACAGGAGGAGGCAGGAGAACAACGTGCCTCACCTACGTCAGGAATTTTTCGGCTTTTAACCCTTGCTTAACTCTGCTCGAGTGATCATAAAAAGCCTAAAGTCAGACTAGTGGTGAGGCACTCCCCTGCCTCCCCTGACTGCACGTCCCTGGTATGGATGTGGGTCGCAGCCCTCAATTATTTTGGAGTCAACTGTTTGAGTAGCTATAAAAGCCCACAGTGAGATTGATGCAGTGGCCTAGAGGTCGAGTTCTCACCTCACAATCAAGAGGCTTGTGAGTTAGATCCTGGGTAGAGGCAGATATTTCTCTCTCTGGGCACATATGAGAATATATCTTCTGAACAAAACTCTGTATTGGCGACAGGGAAGGGCATCCAGCCAGTAAAACACTCAGCTCCATTCAGTTACCCAGACTCCACACTGCAAGGGATTATGGGGTCTTTAAAAGAGGGTGTTCCCAAACCATATTCATACTTTGTGTGTCTTTGCAGGTTGCTCAATATATTAAATTTGAAATGCCTGTTCTAAAGAGCTTTATCCAAAAACTTGAAGAAGAGGAAGACCGGGAAGTGAAAAAACTAAAGCACAAGTAAGTTCTTTCCTTCCGGGAACCAGCAACAGCAAAGGAAGTTTCTAGTCATCTTCTCATCTATAGATTATAGATAGTCCTCAATTTACAACTGTTGGGTGACCGTTTTCCACACTTAAAACGGTAACAGAATCTCCATGGTCACACCAACATTCAGATGCTGGCCAACTGACTCGTCATTATGACAGTCGCAGAGTCCCAACATCACGCAATCCCCTTTTGTAAACTTGACAAGCAAAGTCAGCGGGGAGGCCAACTTCACTTAACAACCACAGTGAGTCACTTAATACCTGCAGCAAGGTCGTAAAATGGGAGCAAAACATCTGTCTCACTTAGCAACATAAATGTTGGGCTCAGTTGTAGCTGTAAGTCAAGGACTACCAGTAGAAAGTCTGGATGATGAGATGCCGCTTTTGTAGATGGAACCTCCTGGAGATGCTTCCATGCGTGATGCAGGAAATGCCAAACTCTCTTGCAAGACGACTCAAAAGTGAGTCTCAGTGAGTTTGTGGGACCTTCTGCCAAAATATTTCACCTAAAATCCCAGGCTTCCTTCCTCCTTGAGTCACTTGAGGCGGTCACTTGAGAGACCGCCTTCTGCCAATTACCTCCCTGCGACCAATAAGATCACATAGATTAGGCCTCCTCCGTATTCCATCGGCCAGCCAATGCCGGCTGGCAACTACAAGGAGGAGGGCCTTCTCAGTAGTAGCCCCGACCCTTTGGAACGAGCTCCCCGTGGAGATTCGTACCCTCTCCACCGTCCAGGCCTTCCGCACAGCCCTTAAGAACTGGCTAGCCCGTCAGGCCTGGGGATAAGGATAGCCGCCCCTCCCGAATGATGAATGTATGTTGCGTACTATTTTATTATATGTCTTTATGTCAATGTCTGTATTCCCCCTCCCTGATTTTATGTGAGCCGCCCTGAGTCCCCTCAGGGAAAAGGGCGGCCTACAAATATTAATAAATCTAAATCTAAATCTAAATCTCCTCCTCCTCTTCCTCCTCCTCTTCCTCCTCCCCTTCCTCTTCCTCCTCCTCCTCCTCCTCTTCTTCTTTCTTCAGTTTCAAAGTTTTTTTTATTTTTAATACAGCTTTATACATATTATAGAAACAAAGTGTTGACTAGATCTTCCCTTTTTCATCCTCTCATTTACATAATCCATTTGACATCATAGCTTGGGTTTCACTTTCAGCCAAATTATTTTCTTCCATTATTTTCCATTTTTTTAAAATACTCATTTTTTCTTTTTCTTTTTAATAATTTTTTTCAAAACGAACACAACACAAAGAATCCTCCTTTTTTGCATGCTATAGAAAGTGTATCGTTTGGTTACAAAAAACTTTTGTGCATCTCTTCCACAGTCATCAACCATAATTCATATTAACTCAAGTATTTTAACTCAGATATTTATACATGTTACCATCATCATACCTCCATTTTCATTTGACTACAATTGTTTAAACATCCTTCATCATAAAATATATCAAGATTTAAAACATAACCACATACTGGCATTTCGTTTGCTATTTCTAAAATCCTCCAATAACACTGAATTCTTATGGCCTATTCTAGCTAAACATCCATAATATCTTGTAACAAAAATTTCTAATCCTCCTTTCCAGATCACTGTTTACAATTTACATCCAGTTTCCTTATGTTGTACACATACATACATGCATGCATGCATACATACATACATACATACATACGTTGTTATCATTATCCCTCTTTTATTTGACTGTATCCTGTATCATAACATTTTCCCCCTAATAATCAAAACTTAATTAAATTTAACTTAGTTCTTTTTTATTAGCCTTTATATATAACCAAAAAGATCTCTAATCTTCCTTTCATGGGTAGCATTCAATATTCATATTCAATTATTATTTATCATAACAATATATATGTATGCATTGTTATCATTATCAATTATTTATTTAACTATATCTATTGTCACTAAATATCACTAAGTTTAACTAGTTTTAAATTATACACTTCCATCTATAAACCTGTATCTTTCCAGTAGCAAAATAGTCTCATGTCTTCTACCATTTGTGGTATCAGTCCTCTAATCATCTCCTTAATCAAATTTGTATGGACTCCTCTTAGCAAGTCATTGCTTATTAAGTGTATCATGTAATTTCGATGCCCTTTTTTTCTTTCCTTAATCAACTTATCTTTAATTGTCAGTAGTGTTCTCAATAATGTTGCTAATAAAATTTCTCTTTAAATCCATAAATTCTTTTGTTTCTTCTTCTTCTGTATCTTTCATCTGGGATAGAGTTCTCCTCCATTTAATTCCTCTTTCAGTGTTCCACTCTTTCCATTTCTAGACACAAACCAATCAATGGTTTGGATTTTTTGTCGCCGGCTTGAAGAACTTCTCTTGGATCGACCAGGGACTTTGTGATGTCCCTGAGATCAGCAAGACGTATTCTTCCTGTTCACCATCTCTGCGGGACGGTTTAGGTCCGATTGGACCACCCAGCGGCAAAAGTATCAGCTGCAGTCTCAGAGCATCGAGACCGCACATCCGTATTGTCGTGATGGGGCCTCCTCCCTCAATACTCATTTTTTCTTAATACATAAACAATAGCTTCAATTTCCCTTTCAAAAATTGTACCAAATTATCATTTCGTATTTCTTTATTGTCTGTTTTACTATAAACAATATATATCCTCTAGTTACGTTTTGACATAGAGAGCATTTCTTTCCATTTTTTCTACAATTAACAATTTACTATACTTTCTTTATTTCTTCATTAGTTGCATAACAATACCAATCATACAACTATTTCCTTTTATCTACTAATACTCCTCTTTTTCCCCTTCTTCCTCTTTTATCCATATTCTCTTGGGCTGTCACGAATTTTTCTTTTAATCATTTTTCTTCTTCTCCTGTCTCCTAACTTTTTCTTTTTCCTGTTTTTATGGTTGTAGTATCTTTTCATTTTTCATTTCAGAGTATTCATTTTTATTATTCTGGTACCTTTCCCCAGGGTTTTCCCTGTTCTCCCTCCCTTCCTTAGTATCTTGTGGTTTCTTTTTTGGGGGGATCTCCCCTTTCGTCTGCTTTTTCTTTGTGACTGTAAATCCCAGTGAAATCATCTGTCTGTGTTTTATTTTCAAATTTTCTTTCTTCCACCTGATCTTCTTGCTCCTCTTTTACCCTCTCTTCTCTGTTCTTCACAAAGAATGGGGAGAATACTTTCTAGGTTTTGAAGTCTACCAAAACAGGAGCAGCTAATGGTCCCTACCGTAACCTCTCCCCTCCACCAGCAAGGTTATCTTAGCTTGGTTCAGCAGCTGCCATGACAGCTCACAGTGCAGAGCCTGTAAGGTAGGATATGGTCATTGTAGGAATGTAGGAATGTAGGATCAAAGGAGTAAAGAGAGGCCACCAGAAGTGGGAGAGTACCTTACAGGCAATGATTGAAGATTACTGTCCTTGGCCAGAAAAGGTTATTGAGAGATTTGGGCCTACTTCATTGATGTATGGAGATAAATTTGAAGGAGGCATAACTTTCATTTGGAAGGGAAAGCTGGGATACAAAAATGGAAGGAAAGGCAGGGATTTTGCTCCAGGATCTAATAGATGCTTCCAAAGAAGGTGAAGGGTGTCCCCTTTCTTCAGGAAAGAAGAACCCAAAAGTAAATAAGAAAGCACAAAAACCTTGTGGTGTTAATCAAGGAATCCCGAAGGTGCTTTTTCCCCCCCAAGAGGCAACTGGACTTTCTTGGTTTTTCTTGGAAGACATTTCGCTTCTCATGCAAGAAGCTTCTTCAGCTCAGCTCAGATCTGAAGAAGCTTCTTGGATGAGGAGAGAAACGTCTTCCAAGAAAAACCAAGAAAGTCCAGTTGCCTCTTGAGGAAAAAAAAGCACCTTTGGGACAAGCAGGACCTGGATGACGGAGCATCTTCATAGATATTAATCAGGGAAGGAAGTCATTTTCATCCCATCCCCTTCCTCTCTTGATTAGTCCAGCAGTCGCTTCCTTTCAGCTGCTGTCAATGGATAACTCTTCTGTTTTGGGTCCCTTTAAGGTATTCGGTGCTACGTGTAATGATTGAGCAAAGATTAGAAGAAATCTGCGAAGGTCCAGCAACAATGTAAAGGCTTGGTTTGAAAGACTGCAGCCTTCTGGGGCTTCCCAGTTCCCAGCCAGGCATCCTGGACACAGATTTCCTAGGGAAGACTCCTTCACTTGCTCTTAGCAACACAAATGTCTCTTCTTCCAGGACTTGAATGAGAGCAGCTTTGAGCACCAACCATATTTGCTCCTTCCCCGTTTAACAACGGTGAACTGGGTGGAGAATCTGGGAAGACGGGGAGGTTATCCCTCAGCACCAAGTGTTGAAAACAGGACAACATCTCAATGTCTTTTGGAGCTGATGTTGGTATTGGATGACCGTCCTTGGAACCAGAGCTTGCTGGATGAGAAGCCTCCAGAAGTCATCCAGAGGTTTCTTCACACACCACAGTTCTCAAACCCTTTTAAACAATTATCCAGGATGGAGGGAAGGGTGGTTTTGGGAGGGTGAGGAAAAAAAGAGATGCTTAATGGAAAACTGAGTTTTCCCTTCCCTTGACTTCTGCAGCTGAGCAGTACTAAACATGGACATTTGGTGGAGTCAAAGGATTAAAATGCTTTGAATTCTTCACCTTGGTCTATCCCTCCTCACCCTACCCTCCATGTCTGGCCTCTGGGATCATCTCTCCCTCCCACCATTCTCATTGCCATGTTTGTAATGGCTATGTTGGCACAACTCCTGACCTTGACCCAGAAGACTTCTTGGGTCTTCTTCTGAACTGAGCCTTGCCTTCTCTCCAGCTGTCCTGCCTTGGTACCCAACTTCTTTAAAGCAACCTGAAGAGATGAAGTTGCCTGCTCAACATAGGAAATCTGCTCAGTTTGTTTAGTTCATCAGTCAAGAGTACCCAGATGGGCACAGGATGTAGAGCCTTCAGAAATCAAAAATAGCAACAGCAATAGACTTATATGCTGCTTCACAGTGCTTTTGCAGCTGTCTCTAAGCAGTTTACAGAGTCAGCATCTTGCCTCCAATGACCTCATTTTACCCACCTCAGAAAGACAGAAGGCTGAGTCAAAAATACTTCCTTGCCCTTCCTTTTTGCCTCTACCTTTCTCCAAGCAACTGTTTCTTCTCTTCACATTCACCTGCTATTCCCTAATACTTCGATGTGATATGGTACTCATTTTGTCCCTGGTTTGTGAATTCCTTGACTGGGGGTGGTGGGGGCTGCTGGCGGCTGGCAGCTGGGGCTCAGGAACTTTTGACCCTTTGCAAGACCTTTCTTCCAGGGGGCTCCCGGCCAGACCACCCTGCTTTCTGCAGCCTGCTTCTCATTAACCCCAAAGTTGTGTGGTAGCATCTTGGACCCAGCAGGGTTCATGCAAGGCCCTTGGAGGCCCTTAAGTCCCTGCTGACTTTGGTCAGGCTATGGATACTCTCTGCCTCCACAGGCTCTGAAAACTGCTAGCAAGGACAACGATGTGGCATAATAGTTAAGTAAGCAAGCATGCTTGCTCCAGGCCTTTCGAAAATGTCCTTTCCACCTTAAATACAACGTATGGGTTATTCTCAGGAACTCCACAGTTCTGCACAGTGTCACAAAATTTAGATCTAGGCTAATGAGTTAGATTGCTTGTGAGAACCCAGCCACTGTCTTGCAAGTGAAACCATGGCCTCTTCACCACAAGATGGTTTATATTTGGGGCATTGCATGAGATAGGGACCTAATTTGACCAAATGATTTGGATTAACCTGTGTGAACGTAGGATGCCATTTCCACTGAGTTACATCGCAGATGTTTGGAGGAGATCCTCAGCGCTGATCGGCAGCAACCTCCCCACAGAGCTGGACTCTTTCAGATCCACCTGGAGACCCCCACGGATTGACCCCAGGATCTTCTCTTTGCAAAGCAGATGGAATTAGTGGTGGACACAGTGGATGAGATAGAGAGAAGAATGTTGCGATCCAATAGTGCATCAATTTTATAAAGGCCATATAGATCACAGGAAATGGGGGGGGGAATTAGATAGGCAACTCCCATTAATTGATCATTAAAAAGATAGCTGATTGGAGTTAAAACGATGAGCTGTAATAACAGAGGCTGTAGAAACCATATCACTCTTTCTCACCCATGTTTTTGGGACTTCGCTTGGGTCTTCAAGGAGATCTGAGTTAGCCTTGCCACCTGGCGTGAATCCCAAGAAAAAGTTGATCAAGAGCATTGTTTTAAAAGCCATTTCCCTGGGTTACTCCCACGGCTATTGCAACAGTCTCCATAGAATACGACAGTTGCATCCTCAGGGTAGTAATGAAAAGGAGGAAGGCCTGCTGCCATCTTTTTCTGAGAAGCTCTTTTGGGAGATAGGAAGAGCGTAGTTTGGGGCAGAGAAGGGAAGAAGAGAAGGTTTCTCTTATTTGCTACTTTCTCCGATATTTCCCCCCCACGCCACCCCTTTCAAGGACAGGAGAGGGTGAAGACTTAGGGGTGAATTCAGTGTTTCATCCAGAAGGCTGCTGGAGAAAAAAAGGAATTGGAGGAAAAGCGAATGAGGAAGGGCGTTCCTCCCTCTCTTCTCCCTTCTCACCCACTTTGGACCAGCCAAACTTTGTTTCTCCTATTTACAAGGAGAATCCCAGCTTCAGTTTGAGAGAAAGACTCCTGCAGACGCCTTTCCCTGTTTAAACCAGTTCTTTTCAAACTTGGCAACTCTTAAGACCTGTGGACTTCTACTCCCAGGAATGGCTGGCCAGGAGATGCTGGGAATTGAAGTCCACAGCTCTTCAATTTGCCAAGTTTGGGGTGGTGGTGGGAATGGTTTAGTCCAGTGATGGCGAAGTGCACGCTCGTCTGTGGCGCAACCCAGAAGAGGAGCTTCCCGGGGGGCATGGGCGCACTGGGAAATGAACTTCTGGGTTTCTGGCGCGCATGCGCACACGACGGTCAGCTGGCCAGTGTGCATGCTGATTCTGGAAAATGGAAGACCAGCTCTTCCAGTTTCTGGCACTCACAAAGGCCAGCTGAATGTTTGCGCACATGCACGCGAGAAACCCAACAGAGGAACGGGCGATGGTGCGCGTGCCAGGTGGCATGACTCCACGTGCCATTTTGGGCACGCGTGCCATAGGTTAGCCATCATGGGTTTAGTCCATTCCTCTGGAGTGAATCTTGCTGAAAGGAGTGACATTTATTTTTAAGGACTGTTATATGAATCAGGATAAATTTACTAGGAAATTTATCCAAGGGTTCTGTGGAGTGTGTGTGGAGGGGGGGGAGGTATTTTAAAAAAAGGCACAATGGTGAAGCTTCAATTTTTTGTAACTCCACCCTCCTAAATCCCCACTGAAGCCACGAGACCCTTGCCCAGATAGTAAAGGCCCTGGGAGCTGCATGTTTGTGTTTCTACTAGCTCACCTTCTAATACCACTTTACTCCTAAATTGCACTAGACTGTGGAAACTTTGGGAAAACCCCAATCTTTTCTATCTATTTCTCCTCTAACTTCGTCTCCTCACATCACTACTCTTAAATTTAACTAGATCGATTGTGAAATGTCTGGAAACCTCCAAGATTGATAAACCTTGTGAAATTTAACAGTACTGATGTTAGGAGTAAAGTGATATAGATATATACGCCAAATATCACATGCACAGGAAAGTTACAGCAATAATTTATACAGAAATGTGTTTTCCCCCTTCCCTTTTTTTGGAGAGATTTAAGAACAAAATAGCACAAATTAAATTCAGCATCTTTCAAGGAAACGGCTTGGAAAGTGACTCCAAGCATTCCTTCAGGGGCTGAATAGCACAAAGCTTGTCGTAGCCACAGTTGTGATCTGTATGCTCTGTTTAGTCAAAATGTACACTTGTTTGTTTCCTTTAGCTTAGGTCTGGAGATAATGTGCTTTGGGCAAAGGGGTGAATATTTTTTTTCTAATAAAATATGTGTTTCTGGTGTAGGAAGAAATAATTGTGTCTCAAATCTGTCTGTCTGCCTGTCTATCTACTCTATCTATCTATCTATCTATCTATCTATCTATCTATCTATCTATCTATCTATCTATCTATCTATCTATCTATCTATCTTTTATAAAAAAAGCCAAACACCATTCACTCATCATGAAATCTCCAGAACCGTAAAGCCTACAAACTTGAAATTTGGCACATATGTTCCTCTTGGCTTCTAGGTGCACACTAAGAAAGGATTTTTTTGAAATGACCATCAGATCATTTCTTATACAGTAATTAATACGCTCCAATGCTAAGGAGTAGTTCTACTCCCCCTCCCCACCTGAAAAGAACTCTGTTCCAAGTGCTAGTTGCCTCACATTCCGTTATCTCAGTTCAAAGTGCCAGACGTTCTACTCCTTCACTCAGGAGTGGTCTGGGGCTCCTTACAGTACTAAATGTCGGTACCTCACCACAATGTCTACATCTTCCACCTATGGAACTCTTCCAGACTCAAGGCAGTGGGAGTGATATTCCCTTAGGGGTTTCAATCACTGACCACCGCTGAGCCAACGGATTGAACCGGATTTCTCCTGCATTGCCCGATCACATAGTTTCATTGCGAAGCACGGGTATCCAGCTAATTCTTAATAAAATGACAATTTGGCAGTGGAAAGCATCGTTTCAAGAGTGGGCATCCTGCATAGCTCAGAGGGTTCAATGTTGAATGGTTGTCCATCCAGGGTACGAGCTCTCTTTGTGCGTGTTTTCTTGGAGGCAGCTTACGCTTGTGGTGCAATATGCGTGAGATCTTCACTGCTCTAATTCGGCAGTTACCAAGTGATAAAAACATGAACACAAGGCTGTGCCCTTTTTTCTGAAACGCTCCTGACTCAATTCCTGCTGGAAAATCAGGCCTTGAGGGAGAGGGTTGGGTGTGAATGTGTGAACAGGAGTGGCGGGGTCAGCTATGTCAAGTTTAATGAAAAGAAGGACTGCGGGGGTATGTGTGACACGATAGCAGTAATCCAGTATTTCTGCCACGAAGAAGGGGTCAATGTTTTATTGTCCAAAGCACCTGAAGGCAGGACAATAAGCAATGGATGGAAACTAATCCAGGAGAGAAGCAACCTAGAACAATGATGCTAAACTTTTTGTCATGTGCTGAAAGCGCTTGGGTGCCCACATCCATAATACAATGCACACGCTCCCCATGCCCCATTTTGGACTTGGGAGGCACTCTGCACCAACCTGGAAGCCAAAATGGGGTGCGGGGGCACTGCATGAGCCCCCATGTGCAATGTGAATACCTCCCATGCATGCACCCAAGAGGTGGGTTTCTACCTGTTCAGCCGCATAAGTAGTAACTCAGGTGGACACGTGGCCATACCGGTTCTATCATGAGCGCCGCCATCTTTATTTTCTGTAATGCATATGCACAGAACAATCTTCATTGAAAAAAATGTAAACCCCCCCCCCATTTAGTGGTGTGCGCATGCGCGGACCCTTTTATGTGCGAATGTGCACACATGTGGAGCACGTATCTGGTGTGTGTGCAAGTGAAGCGAGCACAAAATTTTTTGGCCACTGAACTGGTAGTAATGCCCTGATGCACCCCACTCCTGTGCATGCGTGCACACTTCCCCTGCATGTGCCCCACCCCCTGTGCATGTGCGGCAGAGGCCTGAAGGACAGCTGGCCGGTGAGAGGCCCATGCACATGCGCAGAGAAGCTGGGCTGGGGCGATGGCTAGCATGCCCACAGAGGGCTCTGTGTGCCACCTGTGCCACCACAGGCCTAGGAGAAATCTCCTAACAGTGAGGACAATGACCAGTGGAATGGCTTGCCACTAGCAATTGTGGATGCTCCATTACTGGAGGTTTTTAAGAAGAGATTGGACAACCATTAATGCCAAGCGTGCCTCCTTCAAAATCCAAGAAAGGAGACCCCCAACTCCATTGGTTTAGAGAAAAGGTACTTTTACTGGATATGAAGGGAAAGCAGTGAAAGTAAAGCAAGATCTGAAGCTACATGGTGCGAATCTACCTTGTACATATCAAAAGTTTACCCAAAATCCCTCCCACCAACAACCCCAAGTTAAATGTCCAATCTCCAACCCCCAAGGGTGTCATGTGTGGTGCATCTTCAGGTGGCTTCATCCAGCTGGTATGCAGAGATGGTTGGCCTTGACCAAACCCAAACATGAGCCTTCCGCATGCGCAGAAGATTCTGAGAACAAAACTCCCTTTCTGATATCTCCTCCAGCATGATTCCCCTCCCAAACATCGAAAAACCCCTCCCTCCCCATTACTATGACAGCCGATAGCAAGCAAGCGATATAGAGGCTGACAATTTCTCTGAAATGGTAGGATCTAGTTCACCCCCCTGAGCAGAAGGGTGGACTAGAAGACCTCCAAGGTCCCTTCCGACTCTGTTATTCTGTTATCTATATCAGTTACAAGAGTTTGGGGGGGGGGTGGAACCCCATTAAACAATACAACTTCAAAATCAGAGCTATTGAAGGTTTCACTGAATCCCGTCGCCAAATTGGTAGCATTGATCTGAAAGAAATGAATGAAAGCAAAGTGTAACAGTTTCTGTTCGTGACAGTTCCCACCTTTTTTATGCAAGCCACAAAGGCTGATGATGGGCTCCCCATGGAGGATCCACCTCCATTGAATTGTGGGCTGTTTCCCAAAGCCCTGTGACCTCTATTGAAATTGGGGCTGCCCAAGCCAGCTATTCAAGAGAGCTGAGCCTGCTTTAGCAAACAGCCAGAGGACAGTGAAGCTGTGATTTTGTACAGATGCCTCAACATGTCCTTAGATTGCGTGGTCTTCCATAACCTCCAGAGATCGATCATTTCCCATTCCCGAGGGTCCACATCCACGCATGGTTAATCCAGGCAGACAGTAAGTGAGTAAGTGACGGGCAGTTGGGCTTGTGAGTTTGCTGGTTTGCTTTGCGGTGACTTTATAATATTTTTTTCACCCTTATTCCATAATCTGTAGCATTTGTGGTACCTGGCTCAATAGCAGTAACTGTGAGCAGGATCTTGGAGTCCTAGTGGACAACCATTTAAATGGGAGCCAACTGTGGGCTGCAGCTGCCAGAAAAGCCAACAAAGTTCTAGGCTGCATCAACAGAGGGATGGAATCAAGATCACGTGAAGGGTTAATACCACTTTATGATGCCTTGGTAAGGCCACACTTGGCATACGGCATCCAGTTTTGGTCTCCACAATGTAGAAAAGATGTGGAGTCTCTAGAAAGAGTGCATAGAAGAACAACAAGGATGATGAGGGGACTGGAGGCTAAAAGGTACCAAGAACAGTTGCAGGAACTGGGTATGTCTAGTTTAATGAAAAGAAGGACTAGGGGAGACATGATAGCAGTCTTCCAATATCTCAGGGGTTGTCCCAAGGAAGAGAGAGTCAAGCCATTCTCCAAAGCCCCTGAGGGTAGAACAAGAAGCAATGGGTAGAAACTAATCAAGGAGAGAAGCAACTTAGAACTGAGGAGAAATCTGACAGAACAATTAATCAGTGGAACAACTTGCCTCCAGAAGTTGTGAATACTCAAACACTAGAAGCTTTTAAGAAGAGGTTGGACAACCATTGTCTGAAGTGGTATAGGGTTTCCTGCCTAAGCAGGGGATTGGACTAGAAGATCTCCAAGGTCCCTTCCAACTCTGTTATTCTATTCTATTCTATTCTATTCTATTCTATTCTATTCTATTCTATTCTATTCTATTCTATTCTGTGCTGTGCTGTGCTGTGCTATTCTAAATATTTGCACTTAACTCCTGCATACCTTTCTACTTTAAGATGGGCCTAGTTCTCACAAAATTTGCTCTGCTCTTTCTTTCCAATTATGTGAAATGTGTGATATTGTTTCAATTTCCTTCATGCTCCATGCATTGGCAACCGATCCCGTGAAAGTTCTTTCCTAAGTATGCTTCCGTGCAGAATATGCTATGTCCAGCAACAAAATCTCAGCGGTCGAAGAGAAATCCACCAGGAAATAAACCCCCATTAATCTGCTTTAACAGACCAAATTAACACCATTTGTTGAGGATAGAGCCATAATTCAATTATCTTCCTGGGTGGGATAAGGTCGTGCCAATTTGCACCAGCTGGTCTTGGAGGAATTTTCTTGGAGAACCACCAAACTATTAGGAAGATGGATGTCTGGGCACCCCTCCAGTATTGACTTCTCCAGTGTAATGGCCCCCAAACAGGGGCGAAATTCAGCAGGTTTTGACAGGTTCTGGAGAAAGGGTAGTCAAAATTTTGAATAGTTTGGAGAAGTGGCAAATACCACCTCTGGCTGGCCCCGCCCCATCTATTCTCTGCCTCCTGAGTCCCAGCTGATCAGGAGGAAATGGGGATTTTGCAGTATCCTTCCCCTGCCATGCCCACCAAGCCACAGCCACAGAACCAGTAGTAAATTTTTTTGAATCCCACCACTGCTTCTTAAGTGCTCAGGGACTGCTTGGAGTAATGGTTCGATCTATTTTATTTCCACTGTTTTGAACAGAGCTGAAAAACGAGAGGAAAGAGCATCTCTCCCTCCTTTTCCTCAGCACATCCAGCATTTCAACTCCAGACAGTTTTGGGCAGCGCAGAAAGATTTTGTATCCACAAACTCAACAGTTTTTTCCCTGGCGCTTTTGTAGCAGTTGCTGCAAATGGGCCTGTGCTCTTGGCGCTCTGGCAATGTGTAAAGCCATTGTGTGAGGGACACAAGGGGATGTGCTGAGGTGTGTGTGTGTGGAGGGACAGATGAGCGCACACCATTCTCCCTCCCTTTTGTGTTCCCAGTCCCCAGAAGATTCGGCTCTCCTGTGTCCGGAGCCCTGAATTGTGCTTAGCAAGACCATTCCTTCGGGAAAAGTCCAGCTGTGCAGTTCTGGATTAGCACATTGGCCTCCTGTTTGTTTTCGGAATCAAAATAGTGTTTATTTGGCTAACAAGCAGCAACATTTGACAAAACAGAGCCCCAAAGTAAAACCAAATAGATGAAATAAAATACTAGCATAACAAAGATAAAATGACAAATAAAAATGCAGCCTACACTACTAAGGTGTATCAACTACCTTTGTGAGTGCAGATTTAACATATAATAATCTGTGAAGTAAAAATAGACTTCTAGAAGCATTAGCAATAGCCCTTAGACTTATATACCACTTTACAGTGCTTTACATCCTCTCTAAGCAGTTTACAGAGTCAGCCTCTTGCCCCAACGATCTGGGTCCTCATTTGACCCACCTTGGAAGGTTGGAAGTTCTGAGTCAAGGATTGAACTCCTGGTAGTCGGTAGAATTAGCTTGCAAAACTACACTCTAAGCACTGTGGCACCAGGAAGGCAGTGGTGGGTTGCTAATCCCATTCCAACATGCGTGAACTGCGTGCATGCATGAGGACGCCGCTGGCCCCATTCCAACCGGTTCGGTTGGAACGGGGCCAGCGGCGTCCTCGTGCATGCACGCAGTTCACGCATGTGTCTTAGCGCCTGTGCGATGCTCCAGCTGCTCGCGGAGAATCATGCAGGCGCTGTATGTGCCATGTGCATGCGTGGAAGCGCAGAAGCCTTCAAAGACCGGTAAGGAGCGCGGGTGGGTGGGTCCTTCACCGTTCCCGGAAGTTACTTACTTCTGGGTTCGCTGACCAACCGGTTCGTGGGGACCGCCACAAACCAGTTGAAACCCACCCCTTCAGGAAGGTGAAGGAAGGAAGGAAGGAAGGAAGGAAGGAAGGAATAGGAAGGAATAGGAAGGAATAGGAATAGCATTTAGGCTTATATACAGCTTCACAATGCTTTACAGCCCTCTCTAAGGGTTTTTTACAGTCAGCCTCTTGCCCCCAGCAATCTGGCTCCCCATTTTACCAACCTCAAAAGGATGGACGGCTGAGTCAACTTTGAACCTGGTGAGATTCGAACTGCCAAACTACAGTCAGCCGGCAGTCAGCAGAAGTATTGTGCTGTCTTGTTCATAGGTTTCTTACTTAACAATCTGACCCTTTGGCAGAAAGATTATCAGTATCAAACCCTCTTGGTTGCCAATTGACTGCAAAAATCTTATTTTGTCCCTTTGCCAACATTACGTTCCTTTGCTCACGAGTGGGGCTGTGCACACACACATGAGCACACACACCAGCCTGTCACTCACACAGTCCAGTTGTGAATAGGCCGCAGCCCACAGGTTAGGGACCCTGGATTAGCTCACCAACCTGATTTTTAGCCCACAACTCCAGATAGGGCAATATTGATGTAAATCCCTGCAGGTGACCAAGAGTCATTCAGATTGCAGAATTCAGAGGCCTGGAGGAGTGCTAGAGTGCAGAATTCCTCTTAAACTCAGGATTTGAGGTTGCCAGAAGCTTCCAGATGGTTCTGTCAGAGTTTGTTGCAGCAATCAAATCCAGAAAGCACACCCAGGTAACTGATTCAGCAGGATTTATTAACTTCTCTCTCTATATCTATCTATCTATCTATCTATCTATCTATCTATCTATCTATCTATCTATCTATCTATCTATCTATCTATCTATCTATCTATCTATAATATAATATAATATAATTATAATATAATATAATATAATAGACATATATACAATACCAAGAGAGATTCTTCCAATGAGGTAGGAGAAATCAGTTTTCTGTTCCAGTAACAGACTAGTTTTCAGTTTAGCACAGACTCAGAGCTATAGTACAGAACTAAGCCATGCCCAGGCTCCTTGCTGTCTCCCTGTTGCTCATACAGCAAATACTGTTTCAGTGTCCAAACAGCCCTCATTGGCCGACCCAGTTGCCATATCCATTCATTGGCTGACCTTGTTGCCTATTCCAGTCTTTGAATATACTCTGACAGGTTCTGCCACCCCAGTGCTGGCCGAGGAGGACTCCCATTGCTCCCTTGGTCTTTCTGTTCCAGGAGAAGCACCATGAGGTACGGCTGGATCACCTGCTGCTGCATCGTGCTGCTGCTCCTCGTCCTTTTCAGTGGAACGGCGTCTTCCCACAGGGCAGGCAGAAGAGGAGGTTCCAGCAAAGGGTCGCCGTCACAAGGGGATGCCCACTCAATGCCGAAAAGCAGCAGCAGCAGCAGCAGCAGCAAAGAGAGTCAAGGCGGAGGTGGCCACGGGGCAAAAATGGCCGGACTGGCCGCAATGGGTGCAGCGATGGGATACGGCTTGAATTCCCTTGGCAAGTCCCACTACGGCCACAGAGGGCACAGCTCTCTTTTGGGGAGCAGAGAGAAGGGCCTCAATTCCTCAGCGGTGATGGTGAAAAGCCATCTTCACAGCCAAGCGTTGAAAGGGCCCAGCCTCCCAGCCTTCTCCCTGCTAGTCTGTGGTGTCACCACATCCCTCTTCCAGAACTAAAGTTGGGCTGCCTGTGGGGGTCTCAGCCTGGCCAGGGGTTGAGAAGAGGACCTGTTGCGTGTGTCACCTTGGGTTTGGGTTTTTTTTGCAGTGGCGATGAGATTTCCTCCTTGTGGCTTTTAGCGTGTTGACAACGGGGTGTTGGAGCAGACAGGCGGTCGATGTCTTTATAACACAACGCTGTCCGAGTGCAGTTCAAGCCAGAGTGGAGTAGCTAATAAATATTTATTTTTCTTGCCTCGAGTGTAAAGTTGAATGTAAGCCCCCGTCTCACTGTAAACAGCAGCCTTGTGGGGTAGGTGGAGCTGCCTGGGAGCGAGTGGTCCCAAACCACTTTCAAATCCAAGGTCTGGCTCAAACCTTAATCCTTACCTTGGCAGTCAAATCTCAGAAAATAGCATCTTCTGGAAGAAATGAGCAAGATTCTGCCCTCAAGGGGGATTTGGCCCAGGATTTTGGGTGGAGAAGGAGGAAGCAAGTGACATTTCCTACCCGCATGGAAAACATTTGGAGATCTCTGCAGAATCGGGATTCCACACTTTGCGCCTAGTGTCACCCAAAGATGGATGGCCTTTTTCCCCCCAGGCCGTAATGGCCAAAAAATGGGCAGGTTTTATTCAATGCATGGAGCCTTCCAGAACTACAGACTTCAACTCCCAGAATTCTCAGGAATGGTGAGTGAGAAATTTGGGGAACTGAAAATATGTACAATCGGAAGATGCCAAATTCGGGGAAACATTGCCTGAGATATATGTAGGTTGTTGTTCGCCAAATCCAGTCTAAACATCTAGCTGATAGATGAGCAACGATAACAACAACCGTAATATTACCAATAGTGATAGGCGCCTTGGGTACAATCCCAAAACATCTGGAGCACCACTTAAATACAATCGGCATTGACACATTCATCACCAGTCAATTGCAAAGGGCAGCTTTAATGGGAACAGTACCTGTAACACCTCAAACATCCACATCTGTCTATCTCAGGTCCTTGGGTAGGACTCGATAGGCAGTTATGAATGCCAAATCCCATCTAAACATCTGGCTGGCTCTATGATGCATCATTAAAAGAGAAAGTCCATGTCCTAAGTAGTACTTGTGATACAGTAATAATATTAATAGTACGGATTTTAAAAAGTATTCTCTGACTTTGGCTTCAACAAGTTTTTTTTTTTTACAGATGACCTGTAAAATGTTAGGTGACAAGGAAAATATTAGCAAACATTTATATCTGGCAGTTTATTTTGTTTGGCTATTTTGAAAGGCATAAACGGTTTGGCGTGGAAAAACAACTCCACAATAATAAAAAGTTCTGTTTGCTCTGGTGTTTTCAGTTATTGTGTAAGAACATCCTTCCTGTGCATATAAACTGTTCTCTTTCCTTGCCAATCCAAATTCAGCATTTAATTAGCACATGTTATCTAAGTCAGTGTTTTTCAACCACTGTGCCGCGGCACACTAGTGTGCCGTGACATAGTGTAAGGTGTGCCGTGGGAGAATTACTTTATATATAGTCAATATAGGCACAGAGTTAAATTTTTTTAACATTTTCTAATGGTGGTGTGCCTCGTGATTTTTTTTCATGAAAAAAGTGTGCCTTTGCACAAAAAAGGTTGAAAAACACTGATCTAAGTGCTTATTCCCAGAGGTGGAGAACAAAATCCCTCAAAGACATACACATCTGATCACAACAGTAAATTTAAAGCAATTCTTATACAAAAAGCATTTTCTGAATGCAAGGAGTACATGGACAAACTACTAAATATTGTCTGTGTTATAAGCGTGGAGTTTCAACTTTTGGGGAGCGCAGAAATCAGAGAGAGTTCGCTGGAAAATGATCTCTACAAGGCTGCCCTCTAAAGGCAGAATGAGGTAAAAAGGTAATGGACTACTATAAGAGCTATGGACTATTGTAGGGACACGGTGGCGCAAGGGCTAAGATGCCGAGCTTGTCGTTCATAATGGTTTGCAGTTCGGCAGTTGAAATCCCTACACCGTGTAACGGGGTGAGCTCCCATTACTTGCTCCAGCTTCTGCCAATCTAGCAGTTCGAAAGCATGTAAAAAATACAAGTAAAAAAATAGGGAGCACCTTTGGTGGGAAGGGAACAGCGTTCTGTGCGCCTTCGGCATTGAGTCATGCCAGCCACATGACCATGAAGATGTCTTCAGACAGTTCTCGCTCTGCAGCTTTGAAACGGAGATGAGAACAGCCCCCTAGAGTCGGGAACGACTAGCACATATGTGCGAGAGGAACCTTTACCTTTACCTTATGGACTATTGTGGAAAGTGAGTTCAGAGGAACTGCCTGTTCTTAGATGGTTCCAGAAACTGCATATATCCATAGGGTAAAGTTCTAGTTTTCAGCCATTTTGGACTTGGGTAGCATGATTAGCCACAAATCATGATTAAAATACACTTTGAGCTAACCACAGATCTGAACTGGTATTATCTTTTGACTGCCATGCTCCTGTAAGATTGTCCACATTTCAATGCCACCCTTTGGGTGGAAAGCTTAAGGGTGACTGTTATTAAACGTTATTTATTTAAAGTGTGCGTATAGCAATCGCAATAGCCCTTAGACTTATATACTGCTTCACAGTGCTTTTTACAGCCCTCTCTAACCGGTTTACAGAGTCAGCCTCTTACCCCCTAACCAGTGACGTGCGGTGAGGTTTATGGCTGGTAACGACGTGCCTCATTACATCAGGAATTTTTCGGCTTTTAAGCCTTGCTTAGCTCTGCTCGAGTGATCATAAAGTCAGACTAGATGAGGTACCTCGTCTCCTCCTGTAGTTTTTTAGAGGCTTTTTAAAACAGTTAAGCACTAAGCAGAGTCATCCACTGTGACTCTGGCAGCAAGTAGCTCAGCCTTTTTCCTTTTACATTTTTTTTCTTTTCATGATGACTGTGGTGAGGCCCTGCCTCCTCTGCCTTCCCTAACTGCATGTCCCTGCCCCTAACTATCAGGGCCCTCATTTACCGATCTTGGAAGGATGGAAGGCTGAGTTGATCTTGAGCCTGATTGGAATCGACCTGCCTAATTGCAGGCAGCCGGCAGTCAGCAGAAGTAGCCTTCAGTATTGCACTCTAACCACTGCGCCACCACGGCTCGTGTGTGTGTGTGTGTGTGTGTGTGTGTGTGTGTTTGTAGAAATACAGAGAGACTCATTTTGTGTCAATTATTTTATTAGAATTTTGTACTAAGTTGCATAAGGCATCGCATACTTTGATTAGTAATTATTTAGCATTCCAGGGCATGGGCACAAGCTACATATAATAATCGGCTAGGTTTTGTTCTCCCATGATCTCCAAGGGGGTTGGCAGGGATTGGGAACAGAGGTGATAAAAGCGGAACAGGGATTAACAACGGGACAGCAAGTATCACCACAGAATAGTTTCTGAGGAAAGAATTTCAAAATTTGCTTCATTTGGAGGCTGACACTGTGACGTCCATCGACTTCCTCCTACCCCTGCTGACCATGAATGTCCATCAATCCAGGTTTCTACCTGAAAGGATAGGAGATGAGAGGAGGAAAAGGAAGAAAACATCACCATATGGACGGCCTGGAACCATCCAGGCCCATATACGTACCTTCTCAGCAAGTTCTTGGGTCCTTAACCGAATAACAGAGTCGGAAGGGACCTTGGAGGTCTTCTAGTCCAACCCCCTGCCTAGGCAGGAAACCCTACACCACTTCAGACAAATGGCTATCAGATCTCTTCTTAAAAACTTCCACTGTTGGAGCATTCACAATTTCTGGAGGCAACTTCTGTTCCACTGATTCATTGTCCTCACTGTCAGGAAATTTCTCCTTAGTTCCAAGTTGCTTCTCTCCTTTATTACTGCTGCCTGCTATGTTTTCTGTTCCTCCTGATTTTCCTGAGATCTTTCTCCCAGGAGGCCACATTATCAACACTTTCTGACTGCTGTCAGTTGCTATAAATCAGGTTTTTGCCATTTATTTTAAGTGCTTTCCCGCATTTTGCTCCCGTGATCAGTCGTATGTGATGATAATGTGGGAGAAGGAGAGCAGAATGAAAGCCCAAGAATTCGAGAGAAGGGCAATCCCGCCCCGGGCAAACATGAGGAAGATGGGAAGACTTCACGAAGTAATTATGAAAGGCCACAAGGGAAAGGCAACTGCCCCCCCCCTTCGCCCCCCAGCACTTCCATTCTCTGTGCCAGGACAGCATAGAATAGAATAGAATAGAATAGAATAGGGAATAGAATGGAATGGAATAGAATCAAATCGAATGGAACAGAACAAAACAGAATAGAGTAGAGTAGAAAAGAATAGAATAGAAAATAGAATAGAATAGAATAGAATAGAATAGAATAGAATAGAATAGAATATAGAGTATAATATAGAATAGAACAGAACAGAATAGACTATAGGATAGAATAGAATATAAGATAGGTATAGAATAAGGAATAGAATAGAAGAGAATAATAGAATAGAATAAGGAATAGAATAGCATACCATAGAATAATAGAATAGAACAGAAAAGAATAGAATAATAGAGTTGGAAGGGACCTCGGAGGTCTTCTAGTCCAACCCCCTGCCTAGGCAGGAAACCCTACACCACTTCAGAGAAATGGCTATCCAACATCTCCTTTAAAATGTCCAGTGTTGGAGCAGGACAGTGGCAAGATGTAGGAATGGACACCATAGCATTGTGTTTCTCAACCACCAGGAGTTTGAAACAGGTGGACATCAATTCCCAGAATTCCCTGCCCAGCCAGCATTGATCCTGGGAGAATTCGAAGAGGTTGAAGGTCGCACAACTGAAAATGGCCAAAGATGAGAAACCTATAGCTATAGTAGGGGTTCCCATCCTCCCCGGGCCACAGTCCAGTACTGGATCACAGCCCATTTGGAACTGGGCCACGCAAGCAGCAGCTGAGTGCACACACCAGAGGTTGTATTCAGCAGGTTCTGACCAGTTCTGGAGAACTGGCAGTGGAATTTTTGAGTTGTTCGGAGAACCGGTAAATACCACTTCTGGCTGGCCCTGCCCCATCTATTCTCTGCTTCCTGAGTCCCAGCTGATTGGGAGGGAATGGGGATTTTGCAGTATCCTTCCCCTGCAACACCTACCAAGCCACGCCCACCAAGCCACACCAAGCCACACCACGTGCATTAAGCCACACCTACAGAACCGGCAGTAAAAAAAATTGAATCCCACCACTGGCACACACGCCTGCAGCTCCATGTGCGCCAGTGGTGGGCACTCACACATGTGTGTGAAGCTGAATTTGTGTGAGGGGTGGGTGTGCCCATTTAACAACATAAACTTTGGGCTCAATTGTGCTTGTGAGTTGAGGACTACCTGTAGGGAGCGTGCCAGCTCCCTTGTAGAGTTGGAGCCATATCACTGCCTCATTTGAATTCTCTGCTCATCCATATAAATGTGGCCAAGAAAACCCCTTCCAGGAATGTATCTACATATGCAAACCAAAGGAGTTGCTTTTCCTGAAAAAACCACTTGTGCAATATGTCTCAACGGAAGGGAAGTGACTCAATATTGGTGAGTCCTACCTACAGACATGCTGCTTGAACATGGCATATTAATGACTGGAAAGACAGCTCATTCCAACATCTATGGCATACTGTGCCTTCCAACACTCATCAAGAGGGAGTTGACTGATGTTGGGTAACCATCTTCTGGGAAAAGGAATTCTAAGCAGTGGTGGGATTAAAATGAATGTACTACTTGTACTGTGGGCATGGCTTGGTGGGCGTGGCTTGGTGGGCATGGCAAGGGAAGGATACTGCAAAATTCCCATTTCCTCCCAATCAACTGGGACTCGGGAGGCAGAGAATAGATGGGGGCGAGGCCAGCCTGAGGTGGTATTTGCCGGTTCTCCCAACTGTGGCACGACAAAACCGCGCTCGACTAAAGCACGCCCGATTAAACCGCGTTGCTGATGTCATCAACAGGGCGACAACAGCGAGCGCGGAGAAAGAACGGCGGTTTAAATAGCGCTTTGAAAGCAAGCCGATTCAAGTTAAGGTAAGGGTTAGGTTTAGGGTTAGGTTTAGGGTTAGGTTTAGGGTTAGGTTTAGGGTTAGGTTAAGGGTTAGGGTTAGGGTTAGGGTTAGGGTTAGGTTAAGGTTTAGGGTTAGGTTTAGGGTTAGGTTAAGGGTTAGGATTAGGTTTAGCGTTAGGTTTAGCGTTAGGTTAAGGGTTAGGTTTAGGGTTAGGTTTAGGCAGGGGTGGGTTTCTTGCCCCGTTCCAACCAGTTCGGTTGGAAAGGGGCCGGCGGTGTCCTCATGCACGCGCGTGCACGCGCGCGATGCACGCATGCGTACTAGCGTCTGTGCGATGCTCCAGCTGCTCCTGGAGGATCGCGCAGGTGCTGTATGCGTCCTGCGCATGCGTGGAAGCGCAGAACTCATCAAAACCGGGTAAGGAGCGCAGGCGGCGGGTGCGCCCTTCACCGTTCCCGGAAGTTACTTACTTCCGGGTTCGCCGACCAACCGGTTCGCAGGGACTGCCGCGAACCGGTTGAAACCCACCCCTGGGTTTAGGGTTAGGTTAAGGGTTAGGGTTAGGTTTAGGATTAGGTTTAGGGGGGTTGGGTTTAGGTTTAGGGGTTAATTTTAGGTTTAGCGTTTACAGTGTGCTTTTTTCTCCGCGCTGTTGTCGCGCTGTGATGACGTCAGCTACGTGGTTTCGTCGAGTGCCCTTTAGTCTAACACAGTTTTGTGGTGGAACCCTCCCAACTACTCAAAATTTCCACTCCCGGTCCTCCAGAACTGGTCAGAAACTGCTGAATCCCAACTCTTATTCCAACTATCAATTCCATTGTGGACCCAGGAATTAGTGCTGGTATCTGCTAGATGTGTTGGATAAAGTTCATCAAGTAGTGATATGGTTTTGGGGGCTTTGAACTATGTCCCATAGGGGATTTTTCAGGAGGCCACTGGACTGTCTTGTTTTTTTTTCTTTGAAGACATTTCACTTCTCATCCAAGAAGCTTCTTTGACTCTGACTGGATGGTGGAGAATGGAAAGATTTATATTCCTTGCAGACAGCTGATCATTTGCATCTTTTTAGAGGGTCATTGAGGCCCCTTGGAGGTTTACCTGTGTCCTCAGGGTCACCTGAGTAGTGCAAACAGTTCTTATAATCGGCAATTTTTCCTCTGAGAATCCATTCCTACTCCCACAACATTCCAATGGTCTTCATCCCAAATTGGATGGCTAAAAGTCTCCAAGTGCTTCAAGGACCTTCTAAAAGGATGCAAATGATCAGCTGTCTGCAAGAAGCATCAATCCTTCCATTCCCCACCATCCTGTCAGAGCTGAAGAAGCTTCTTGGATGAGAAGTGAAACGTCTTCAAGTAAAAACAAGAAACTCCAGTTGCCTCCTGAAAAAGCACCTTTGGGACAACCAGGACCTGGAGGATGGAAAATCTCTACAGACCTTTTGTTCTGAACTATGGGAATTCCTGTCCAGCGTATCTGAAAAGCAACAGGATAAGTGTGTGTGTGTGTGTGTGTGTGTGTGTGTGGTAGCGGAAATTTTTAGTAGTTCGGAGAACCGGCAGAGGAAATTTTGAGTAGTTCGGAGAACCCGCAAATGCCACCTCTGGCTGGCCCCAGAGTAGGGTGAGAATAGAGATTTTGCAGTATCCTTCCCCTGCCATGTCCACCAAGCCAGACCAATCCCACCAAGCCATGCTCACAGAACTGGTAGTAAATACATTTGAATCTCACCACTGCTCCAATATCCTTGTCTGCTACTCACCTAAGTGTAGAAGATAGGGATGTGTTTGCAGAGGATGTTTATGGTGGTTCCGAGACCTGAACGATCCACTTGGGATGTGAAGAATTCTTGTTGTGCTTTCTCTTTCTCCTTTGGCATGAGATGCATGACAGACAACTTGGCCTACAAGAGAAGACAACCACATAGCTGGACCCATCCGTTCCTTTGGTTGGAAAGAAGAAAAGGTGAGTAGATCTGACTCCACAGGTTCCCGCTCAGGACTCTGTGGGACAATTGTGATCTTTTCCTCACTGCAAATTAACTGAGTTTTCTCTCCATTAATGCTGATGTTTGCTGTGTTATCTTGGAGCCTTTTCTTCACTTATCAGGGTTCCCGTCCTTACCTGGAATTCCTTGAGGAGAGTATCTAGTCCTTGGATATTTTCCTTATCCATCCTGGTTAGGTAACAGGCTTCTTGGTGTTCAGGCTTGTAGCCAATCAGCAGCTGTGAACAAGGCATTGAGATTCACTTAAACTCAGTTTATTCCTTGAAGTACATTTCTGCAGCACCTACGCCGACTGCAAAAGTTCAGCATCAAATTTTGTCCAAGCATTAAATTGCCTTTAGTAAAGCATTATGTACCTGCATCCTTTTAGCAGCTAATAACGCAATGCTGGTTTTTGTGACAGCTGCTGTGTGTTTGCTGCTAAAAGTTATCTAATATTTCTTGGTAGGAATTTAGCAGGATGGGGCAGAGTCTGAAACTGAGAATGCTGGATCAATGAGCCCATAATCCCTTTTCGGGTGGAGTCTGGTCAATAGAATGGAACTGAGTGTTTACTGGCTGGATGCCTTTCTTGTTGCCAATGCAGAGTTATACTCAGCAGTTACATTCTCATCGTTCCCAAAGAGAGAAATATCTGCATCTACCTAGGATTGAGCTCACAGACTCTTGATTGAAAGGCGGGAACTCCACCTCTAGGCCACCGCACCACTCAATGAGAATACTAGATACAAAATCAGACGACCTTCTAGGACAGTGTTGGTGAACTTTTTTGGCACCAAGTGCCAAAACAGGAGCATGCCTGTATTCCTGACCCTAGGGGGCGATGCTCATCTCCGTTTCAAAGCTGAAGAGCCAGCGCTGTCCAAAGACGTCTACCCGGTCATGTGGCCGGCATGACTCAATGCCGAAGGCACGCAGAACGCAGTTACCTTCCCACCTAAGGTGGTTCCTATTTTTCTACTTGCATTTTTACCTGCTTTCGAACTGCTAGGTTGGCAGAAGGTGGGACAAGTAACAGGAACTCACTCCGTTACATGGCACTAGGGATTCGAACTGCCGATCTTTCTGATCGACAAGCTCAGCGTCTTAGCCATTGAGCCACCACGTCCGTGCTAGCCTTCCATAGCTCTAAATGGTCCATTTCAGCTTCTTGTGTGCAGAATAAATCTTACTGTTCTTCCATCCAGGTAATACCTGGGTTTCTTTTTTTCTTTCGTAGCTGCCACTCACCTTGGCAAAATCATAAATGATGGTGGCTGGGTTGTGGATCCCATCATCCACATAGTAAGTGGCGACTTCTTCCTTATCCATGGAGAACTTCAGCTGGGATTCTTCTCCATCCAACTCATCAATGGTCATGTGCAGAAGCTTCATGGAGTAGAAAGAGATGCATTTGGCTCGCGTGCAGCAACCACTACTAGAGTGTTATATCAGGTGGGAGGCGATACAAGACCGGACAGGAGAGGTGACCCAACCCTTAGGGTGCATGGCATCCTCCTGGCAGTGTTCTGACCCAGCTCCCCAAACACCTCAAATCCTCTGTAGTTAAATCAATGATTCCTTTATTAGGACCGCCGGCATCCCCGGCAAAAAGTTTCTCTCTCACAGCAGGCTAACAAGTCCATCTGGCAGGGAGGTGAAAAGTTGTCTGCCACATCTATTCATCCCTGCCCCCTGCCTTTTATCCCCAGAGCTAGGGTGGATCTTCACTGGCTCTTCCGTCCCAAGGGCCGGCCCATAGATTTCCACTGCTCTCCTCTCCTCTGTCTTCTGTGCATCTGTGCGTCAGGCATTGGACATAGATGTTCCTCCTCTTCCTCATCAGCCACCTCCAGCCTTGGGGGCTCTTGACTCTCCATCTGAGGGCTGATGGACAGCCCAGGCTCCCCCGCTCTCTCTCACGCCTCTCCCTCTGATTTAGCTGCTGGAGGGGGTAGTGGCTGACAGGTCACAACAGGCAGCCTCTCTAATGGGAGAGCTGCTGTAGGTTATTGGCCAGGAAGATTGGAAACAGAGGGGTGCTGCTATTGTTAATTATTTTGGTTGTTCTATTATTTCAGTGTTTTTTAAGGAACCAACCGGATGGAGAGCAATTTGTACATGTATCTGAACTGTGATAATGGGAGAATCCAGGGCCGTGCTGGTAAATGCAGAAGAACCAGCTGTGTGGTTGTCTCTGCACTGTTGGCTGTGAAATTTGAATTTGGCTCAGCTTTGCTTTTAAACAGCTCACAAAATCCCTGAAAATGTAGCCACCAGCTCTCCTGAGTGGGTGCAAGGCAGCCCCAGAACCCATCTGGGTGCCTCCTGGTGCAGCTTCCCTCACCTCTCCTGCCAGCTTTGGATGCTCCCACTAGGCCAACCCCAGGGGAAAAGAGCCCTTCCCCAGCCCAGTCTCCTGGGTTCCCAGCCCTCCCCTACTTACGGCCTCCGTATGCGCCTGGGTGATGTAGAGCCCCATCAGCAGAGCTCCCACGACAACCAGCACCACAATACCCACAATCACCAGGACGATCAGGAACCTCTTGATGTTCACAGGGCAGCCGATCATTTTGGGCAGCTGGCACAGCAGCCGTGGGAGGCAGCAGCACAGCTGGCAGCAGCAGTCGCAGCTTGGAGGGCAGCAACAATCGCAGCTCGGGGGGCAGCAGCAGCTGGGGCAGCAACAGCAGTTGGTGCAGGAGTCACAGCTGGGGCAGGAGCCACAACCACAGCAGGGGCAGCAGCAGCCCGGACAGGAGCCGCAACCTGGACAGGAGCCGCAACCTGGACAGGAGCCGCAACCTGGACAGGAGCCGCAACCTGGACAGGAGCCGCAACTTGGACAGGAGCCACATCCTGGACAGGAGCCACAGCCACAGCTAGGGCAGAGACCACAGCAGCCCCCAAACTCTGGATCCAGGGCATGGTAGGCCTGTGGAGATAGATGAAAGAGGAGAGAAAGAAAGAGAAAGAGAAAGGAAAGAGGGAGACAAGAGAGAGAGAAGGAAAGAAAGGAAGGAAGAAAGAAAAAGAAAAGAAAGAAAGAGGAGCGAGAAAAAAGAAAGATAGAAAGAGAGACAGAGAGGCAGAGAAAGGGAGACAGAGAAAGACCCACACACACACACACACACACACACAGAGAGAAAAAGACAGATGCAGAGAGACACAGAGAGAGAGGGGGGAGGGAGGGAGAGGAAGAGGGAGAGCAGACAGACACTCAGATACACACACACAGAGAGAGAAAGAGACAGAGACAGAGAAAGGGAGACAGAGAGAAAGAGAGAGAGAGAGAAATTATGGGAGATTCACAGGTTGGAGGAGATGGTCATTGGCATTGCCAGAGTGAAAGGGGCTCAGGAAGGAGGGTGAGGCAAGGCTGTGATGGAGAGAGTCACACAGTGGACATTGCTCCATTGTTGAAACCCAGAGCAGTTCCCCATGAGACCTGGGAGGTCTGTAGGGGAGGACAATTGGTGTGGTTCTGCTGCTAGATTCTCCTTAAATGAGAAGATGCTACCTGCAGGAATGCCCTGAGCGTGTGGGCGAGCGACTGGCGAGGTACCGGTTCAGGGGCATGGCCAGCCTGCTGGTATTACTGGTTTGGAAAGCCAGCCCCAATTTTTACTACCACTTCGGCAGAACCAATCTGAACCGGTAGGAACCCATCTCTGCATGAGCCACCTTTGGACCACCAAGGACTTACTCAGCAAATTGGAAAAACAGGTAACGGACGGGAAAAAATCATCCGTCTAAAATGCACTTAATTAAAACTGGTGGGAGAGATCAAAGAGGCGGCCATCCCTCATAGCCGCTGTAGCTCATCACAATATTTGCTTGGTCTGAAGATTTCCAAAGCTCTAATATCTATTTCCAAGGTGTAACTCAAGGAATTCAGAGTTAATTATAATCTCTGAGATAGGACTTGTAACTTTGAGCCTCCATCAAGAAATCCTGAATAATATTTCCCGCATCTAGGGACAGACAAGTTTTTAATTGGGCTTTTTATAGTTGGGACTTCTTGCCAAGGAACCTGCTCAGATGCAGGTCCCAGATGCTCAGATAAATTCAGGCACTTATTTAAATTTGAGCCTCGGCAATTTGGCAGAAGAAAGTACAAAGGGAAGGAAGTGTAGTAAGGTGGCAAAGGGACTCACGGCTGATGGTGCTTTGAGTAGAGTCTCCTTGGTGACAATTTCTATCTTCTCCTCCATCTCCATCCCTGGGCTCTCTCCTCAACATGCGGTCTACCCCTCGCCAGTTACTGAAGTGGAAAGAATCAAACTTATATATATATATACACACACACTCACTCAGGAAGACTACTGAAAAGGAGAAGGGAGTGGTCTCCCCTCCCATTTCTCTGGCTATGAGATGGACCTTCTCTTGGTTGGTTGGACTTGAGAACTTGATTCTCTGCTGTTCTATCCTTCTCAGCCAAGTTTCTGAGATGGGGCCAACATATTGTGAAACACGCATGGCTGAAGGCCTTATCCTTCAAAAAGCTCTTGGCAGAGTTGAGTGGACACTTGTCCCCAGTGGATGGTCCTTGTAGCCCAAAAAGGGGCAAATATTAGGGAGCCAAACAAAAGTCTTGTGAAGGGCACTCCCATCCTTGTGGTAAGAAATGGCCTCTCTCTCGTCTATCTCCTCAGCTCACTTTGTTTTGCTACACACAATATTATTTTGGGGGATGGGTAATCTAGCGGGGTCTGGGAAGGTTTGAAGCAAGTAGGTAGCATAATTAACTGAGTTGAAAGGGACCTTGGAGGTCTTCTAGTCCAACTCCCTGCTCAAGCAGGAGACCCTATGCCATGCTAGACAGATGGCAGACCAGTCCCTTCTTGAAAGCTTCCAGCGATGAAGCTCCCACAACTTCTGAAGGCCAGCCATTCCACTGAATAACAGATGTGGAATGGGACCTTGGAGGTCTTCTAGTCCAACCCCCTGCTCAAGCAGGAGACCCTATGCCATGCCAGAGAGATGGCTGTCCAATCTCTTCTTGAAAGCTTCCAGCGATGAAGCTCCCAAAACTTCTGAAGGCAATTTCTGTTCCACTGGTTGATTGCTCTCACTGCCAGGAAATCTCTCCTTAGTTCGAGGTTGATTTCATCTATGATTCCTTTTTGTTCTGCCTTTAGGTGCTTTGGAGAATAGGGTGATTCCCCCTTCACTGTGACAGCTCTTTAGATACTGGAAGACTGCTATCATGTCACCTCTAGCCCTTTTCCTTTTAAAAACTAGGCATACCTGTTCCAGCCTTCAGTCCCCTAATCACCTTTGTTGTTCTTCTCTGTATTTTTTCTAGAGCCTAGTTTAGACCATATACTACTATACTATGTATAAGTGTATTATGTCCACAGTAGTTTGCCTATCTGCTGATTTACTAAAAATTAGCCCAAAAAGGCAATAGGTTTTGCCTGGCATGATCTGTTTTTAAAACCCCCAGTGCTGGCTTCTAGTAATCCCCTTGTTTGCTTCTAGGTGCTTGCAAATCCTCCACTTGGTACATCTTTTTCAGGAGTTTCCCCAGGTATGAGCATCAAGCTGATTGGCCTATAACAGTGAAGGTGAACCTTTTTGGCACCGTGCCCAAGCTGGAATGGGCGTGCGTACTTGCGTACGTATGTCGGAGTGCCAGAAATCCGAATACCAGCTGGCTGGTGCTCGCATCTGTTTTTTAGCAGTTTTTGGCCGTTTTTCGGGCTGTTTTCAGGCCATTTTTTGGCTGTTTTGTATAGCAATAGCAATAGACTTATATACCGCTTCATAGGGCTTTCAGCCCTCTCTAAGCAGTTTACAGAGAGTCAGCATATTGCCCCCAACAATCCGGGTCCTCATTTTACCCACCTCGGAAGGATGGAAGGCTGAGTCAACCCTGAGCCGGTGAGATTTGAACCGCTGAACTGCTGATCTAGCAGTAGCCTGCAGTGCTGCATTTAACCACTGCGCCACCTCGGCTCTTTCAGGCTGTTTTTTGGCCCTCTGGTGCCTGTGAAGACCAGCTGGCAGCTCCAGCACCTGTGAAGAAAAATGCTCCAAAAATGGCCTGAAAAAGGACAAAAATGGCCCGAAAAACGGTTAGTTTTTTGGCCATTTCTCGGGCCATTTTCAGGTACTTTGGCACCTTATGACTGCAAGACTGTAACTTTATTGCTTGTATCCTTACGATTGATATTGATATTGATTGTTTCCTGATTTCTTATTTGTACCCTACGACTATCATTAAGTGCTATACCTTTGGATTCTTTATGAATGTTTTTTTTTTTTAATGTACAGGGAGAACATCTGCACCAAAGACTAATTCCTTGTGTGTCCAATCACACTAGGCCAATAAAGGATTCTATTCTACCCTACCCTACCCTACCCTATTCTATTCTATAGAAAGTATCTTATCTTTTTACGTACACTGAGAGCATCTGCACCAAAGACAAATTCCTTGTGTGTCCAATCACACTTGGCCAATAAATAATTCTAATCTAATCTAATCTAATCTAATCTAATCTAATCTAATCTAATCTATTAATAAAATGGAAACTCCCCTATAGAAAAATACCAAACCCCTCCCCCCACATCAGAGATGAAATTCAGCAGATTCTGACAGGTGCTGGAGAACTGGTAGCAGAAATTTTGAGTCCAGAGAACTGGCAAATACTACCTCTGGCTGGCCCCAGAGTTGGGTGGGAATGGAGATTTTACAATATCCTTCCCCTGCCATGCCCACCAAGCCATGCCCACAGAACCAGTAGTAAAAAAAATGAACTTCACCACTGCTCCCTATAATATTCTTTGTAGTAGATTTTTTAAAAAGAGGATTTGTAAGAAAGAGTAATATATACAATAGGAAAAGTAATATATATATTTGGGAAATGTATTGCATAATGCAGTGGTCCCCAAACCTTTGGGCACCAGGAACCCTTTCCGCCAAGCAAGGTTTCTCTGCAGACTGGAGGGGACCTGGTCTGCAAAAATGCATGCTGCCTGCATCCGCGGATAGGGCTTCACTTGTTTCTGGCATGTGGTGGCCCAGTGCCAGTCCATGGACCGAGGGTTGGGTATCCCTGGGGTATTTTCAGAGGCACCTGTGGATCTCAAAGAAGTCAAGAGTGGCCTCAATGGGGTGATCAAAGCCCCGTGAGGCTTCAGTTGGCCATCAAGGCTACCATCTTGGCTTTTTAACACCTACCCCCAATGGCCCTGGTGCTCCCCGAATCGATACTGAATTCTCACATTCATCAGCAATTTCAGTCAATGTGTCAGCCTCTATCTCACATGCTTGCTATTGGCTGCCATAGTAACGGGGAGGGAGGGAGGTTCATGGTATTTGGGAGGGGAAGCGTACTGGTGGACACATCTCAAGTCATCTTGAAAAAGGGAGTTTAGTTCTCACCATCTTCTGCACATGCTGAAGGTATTTTTTAGGTATTTTTTTTTAAGGTATTTTATTAAAATTTATAGGCCGCCCTTTTCCCTGAGGGGACTCAGGGCGGCTTACAACCATTAGGGAGGGGGTATAATACACAATAAACGATATAAAAACAAGATAAGTAGTAAAAACACAACATGCATTCTACATTCAACACTCGGGTGGGGCAAATTAAGGACTTATCCCCAGGCCTGTTGGGAGAGCCAGGTCTTGAGGGCTGCGCGGAAGGCCTGGACGGTGGTGAGGGTGCGTATCTCGACGGGGAGATCGTTCCACAGGGTCGGAGCTGCAACAGAAAAGGCTCTCCTCCGTGTAGTCGCCAGTCGACATTGACTGGCGGATGGAATTCGGAGGAGGCCCAGTCTGTGCGATCTAATCGGTCGGAGGGAGGTAATCGGCAGAAGGCGGTCTCTCAAGTACCCAGATCCACTACCATGGAGTGCTTTAAAGGTGGTCATCAGTACCCTGAAGCGCACCCGGAGATCGACAGGTAGCCAGTGCAGCTCGCGGAGGATGGGTGTAACGTGGGCGAACCGCGGTGCGCCCACTATCACTCGCGCGGCTGCATTCTGGACTAACTGCAGTCGCCGGATGCACTTCAGGGGCAGCCCCATGTAGAGCACATTGCAGTATTCCAGCCTAGAGATCACAAGGGCTCGAGTGACTGTTGTGAGAGCCTCCCGATTCAGGTAGGGTCATAACTGGCGGACCAGGCGAACCTGGGCAAATGCCCCCCTGGTCACAGCCGACAGATGATGATCGAGAGTCAGCTGTGGATCCAGGAGGCCTCCTAAGTTACGAACCCTATCTGAGGGGTATAAAATTTGACCCCCCAGCCTGATAGATGGAACATTAGCCAAATTGTTGGGAGGGAAACACAACAGCCACTCGGTCTTGTCCGGGTTGAGTACCAGTTTGTTAGCGCTCATCCAGTTCCTAACGGCCTCCAGACCCTGGTTCATCACATCCACCGCTTCATTGAGTTGGCACGGGGCGGACAGATACAATTGCGTATCGTCCGCATATTGATGGTATTTTATCCCGTGCCTCCGAATGATCTCGCCCAGCGGTTTCATGTATATGTTAAATAGTAGGGGGGATAAGACCGAGCCCTGCGGCACCCCATATTTTAGGGGCCTCAGGGACGATCTCTGCCCCCCTACCAACACCGACTGCGACCTGTCCGAGAGGTAGGAGGAGAACCACTGCAAAACAGTGCCTCCCACCCCCACCTCCCGCAGTCGTCGCAGAAGGATACCATGGTCGATGGTGTCGAAAGCCGCCGAGAGGTCAAGGAGAACCAGGATGGACGCATGGCCTCCATCTCTGGCCCTCCAGAGATCATCGGTCAATGCGACCAAAGCGGTTTCTGTGCTGTAACCGGGTCTGAAGCCGGACTGGAAGGGGTCAAGGTAGCTAGCTTCATCCAAGGCCCATTGAAGCTGGAAGGCCACCACCTTCTCAACAACCTTCCCAACAAAGGGAAGGTTGGAGACAGGACGGTAGTTATTTAAAATGGCTGGATCCAAGGATGGTTTCTTCAGGAGGGGTCTCACCACCGCCGTTTTTAGTGTGGCGGGGAAGTGCCCCTCCCGAAGGGAGGCGGTTACGACCGCCTGGATCCAGCCATGTGTCACCTCACTGCTGTTGGCAACCAGCCAGGAGGGACACGGGTCCAGAATGCAGGTGGAGGCACTCACAGCTCGAATGGCCTTGTCCACATCCCCAGAGGCAACATCCTGAAACTCAACCCAGAGATGGTTTGCCAAGTGATCCTCTTGTGTCCCGGGTGGATCTGCTGCGGTGGAGTCCAAGTCTGACCGAAACCGAGCAACTTTGTCCGCTAAGAATTGGGCATAATCCTCAGCTCTACCCTGAAGGCTCATGTTTGGGTTTGGTCAAGGCCAACTGTCTCTGCATACCAGCGGAATGAGGCCGCCTGAAGATGCGCCCCATAGGACACCCTTGGCGGTTGGAGATTGGACATTGCGTCAGGTTAACTGGAGGGAGGGATTTGGTAAACGTTTGATATGTACAAGTTTGTGCTTTTTTGCCTGAGATCTTGCTTTACTTTTGCTGTTTTCATTTCATGTCCAGTAAAAGTACCTATTCTCTAATCAGTTGGAGTTGGGAGTTTTCTTTCTTGGATACTGAATGAGGCAGGCCTGACACAATCCATTCTACCCCACAAGAGCCCCAAGTGGTCTTTTTGCTGTCACCAAAGTTCCACCTTATTTTCCCCCCATCTTCTGCCTTGCAAGATATTTTTGATAACCCAACTATTTGGACTCTTTTTCTCCTTCAAACCTTCTCTCGGTGTCCTTGAAACTCCACTCGAAGTTGCCCAGGATGGACTAGGTCTTGCCACAGAGAACCAGGAGTATAAAGTGTCCTTTTTACCTTACACTTCAATCACAAGGGTTTGAGTTGAAGTATTTCCTTCCCCCAAAGCTGAATACTCAACGCATTGTGATAAGTTGAGTATCGGTTCATAATTTGCTGGCCAGAAATCTTTTCTTTGCTTTGGATGACTTATAAAAACTTGAGTTGAATTAATCTTCAAGGACTTCCCTTCTCCAAGGGAAGATTGTTATGAAATAAAAGCTGGACCTGCAATGAAGACATCTTCACATCTCGCTGTTTGAGGAAGTTGCACAACATTCTCAGAGACTCCTCCCATGCTGCTTACAATCTTTTTGGACTGTTGCCTTCTGGCAGAAGATACAGAACAATTAAAACTCGGATCACAGGTCTTTTGAATAGTTTTTATCTCAGAGCTATAATTGCACTCAACAATGAACTAAAGGGCCACCATCAGTGAGCTGTTGGACAGCATTACTTGATCTGTTGTGTGGATGCTTGGGTGATTTAAGGGGGGGGATTTTTGGTGTGTGTGTGAGTGGGGGGAGGATTGTCATGTATGTTGGGCTTGGTCTCTGGGTGTTATGTGAATTTTGTTGTATGCGTATACTGTGCATACATGTACAATGACAATAAAGTATTCAATAAAATGAAGACAAGTGGGAATTGGTCAATCATCGTCCTTATTGTGCCAAGAGTGTGTCAGAAAAGAGATGGAGTCAAGAATATGTGCAGAAAGAACACAGAATGTCCTTAGATTGAATGTTCCTACTTCTTGAAAGAATAAGTAGGGTGGGGGATATAGGGAAAACAGTCATGGTGGTACTCACAACAGCACAATTGAAGCATTGCCTTTCTTATGTATCTAGTATATTGATCACACAATAGTAGCCATCATCTTGATTTTTTGACTTCATCCTGCAGATACCCCAACTCCAGCTCAGTGGTGGATTTCAAAAATTGTTCGAACCTACTCTGTGGGTGTGTCCTCTTTTGTGGGAGTGGCTTGCCGCCCATGTGACCAGGTATGAAGATGCCGACAACACTTGTCAGAACCACCTTAAATTACCTCACACACAGCACTGGCATGCATAAGAATATGATGTAAAATGTGTTTTTTAAAAGGCATCTTTGGTTTGCGTTAAAACAATTTCAACACACGCAATGTTCTGATTGCACCACAAATGCAGTAGTCATCCTTACCTTCCACAGAGTCACTGAGTTTTGTAAATATGAGCATGATAGTGTAGAATAATCATATCCAAGGACCAGTGGTGGGTTTCAAAAAATTTCGGAACCTCTTCTGTTGGTGTGGCCTGCTTTCCGGGCCCACTGGTGGAACCTCTTCTAACCGGTTCGGTAGATTTGACGAACCGGTTCTACCGAATAGGTGCGAGCTGGTAGGAACCCACCTCTGCTCCAGCTGTGCTATGACTATTCTTTCTTCTGGCCAAGGAAGGTTACCTTGAGAAGGGGCTCCTATCTAACGTCCTCAGGTATCACAGGATTTGGTTGGGGGTGGGACTTAAACGGTGTCTTCCTGGCTGATGAAGTTAGTGTTCATAGTAGGATGGACAAGAAGCAGCAGCTGTAGTGAGATCTTGGCTTTGTTGTGCCTTCCAACCTGCTCCTGGGACATTGGACTACATAACCAAAAGCCAAGGGCAGTGATATGGACAAGGATCCAAAATCCGAGTGGAGGACACTTCCGTTCTCCCTTATCTATCTTCCTTCTCTTCTTGACTCACATTCCTTTTAGAATAGAAAAGAATAGAATAGACTAGAACAGAACAGAACAGTAACAAGAACAGAACAGAACGGAACAGAAAGGAATAGAATAGAGCAGAACAGAAAGGAATAGAATAGAATAACAGAATAGACCTTGAAGATCTTCTAGTCCAACCCCCTGCTTAGGCAGGAAAGCCTATACCACTTCAGACAAATGGCTGTCCAATCTCTTCTAAAAAACTTCCAGTGTTGGAGCATTCACAACCTCTGGAGGCAACTTCTGTTCCACTGATTAATTCTTCTAACTGTCAGGAAATTTCTCCTTAACTCTAAGTTGCTTCTCTCCCTGATTAGTTTCCACCCATTGCTTCTTGTCCTGCCCTCAGGTGCTTTGGAGAATAGCTTGACTCCCTCTTCTTTGGGGCAGCTCCTGAGATATCAGAACACGGCTATCATTTCCATTTGTTTTTTGGATGCTAGTGATTTCTCCACCTAACTCTTCTCCTGATGACCTTGTCAAAGAAATACATTGAATGTTGGGTGGCTGTGGGAGGCTTGGGGCCCACAGTGAATGGCACCCCATGGCAATCCAGAATTGTTTGAAGAAGCTCTCGGCCCCGGCCACCACAGTAGAGGACCAGTGGTCAAACCTGAAGGACTTCCGACATCTTCTCAGATGTACTGAAACCAGGCCTGGTGGGCACTAATAAAAAGTTGGTATGATACTTTAGGTGATTTCTGGAAGTTAACGGGCATAAGCTCATGATCTCTAATTAATATAAACTTTTTATTTATGTATACTAGAGAGGAACATCACCATACATAATTAATCTAAGGCAGCGTTTCTCAACTTCGGCAGTTTGAAGATCGACAGATTTCAATTGCCAGAATTTACAGTGCCAGCAATTTTATAGGCGTCAAAGCCCACACATCTTGGGTTTGAGAAACACTGATCTAAGAACTCCAACAGTCTCGTCAGGAACCAGAGTGATATAAAATCAAGGTTTTCAATGCCCCTGTCAGTCGTATCACGTGGGCCCCCTTATTCCTGTTCATGATTAACCAGAGTATTGAAAATTCAGGGATTTTGAGGAGCCTCGTTCAAGGCTCCCCAAGTCCAAAGGAGATTCAAGGTGGAATCTCAGTTTGAAGAAGGTTGAAACCCCAATTCAGGCCATGCTGTCACTGGGCTCTAGTCCCCCCCTGTTTCCTCCCAGCCTCTTCCCAGAGGGTTTGTTAGCCCCCAGGGGAGGGGGCGGTCTGCAAGGAGTAAGTAAGGATGGTGGCCCATAATTGGGCAGTCAAAATCTCATCCCTTGTGAAAAGGTAGCATGCTCTAACAAGAAGCAGGACTAGAACTGCAGGGTTACGTCCATCATCTGGACTGCTTTGGCTCTCCATGTTGCAGGTCCACTCCGTTTGTAAGGATAAGGCATCGGCAGCAATTCCGCCCCAAATTCTTTGACCAACATCAACATCAAATGAGTCTGTGATCTGCACCTCCATAACTCTCTGGTTTGGCTCTGCAACCCAACAAGACAAACACAGACTTCAGAGGATAATTAGAACTGTAGAAAAAAACGATGGCTGCCAACCTGCCTTCCATCGAGGATCTGTACACTGCACGAGTCAAAAAGAGGGCTGGGAAAATATCTACAGACCCCTTGGATCCTGGACATAAATTGTTTCAACTGCTACCCTCAAAACGAAACTATAGAGCCCTGCACACCAGAACAACTGGACACAAGGGCAGCTTTTTCCCAAATGCCTTCACACTGTTAGAAATAATTCCCACAACACTGTCATATTACCTACTAAGACTGTGTTACTACTATTATTCTTCTCTTCCTTCCTAGTACCTATCTCTCCCCACTTATGACTATAACCATGTTGCTTGTATCTTTACAATTTATATTGCTTTATTTGTTTCCTTGTACAGTTTGATTGCCTAATATAGCCTATGACTCACTGATTCTTGATGAATGTATTTTATTTTATTTTTCTCTATGTACGCTGAGAGTATATGCCTCAAAGACAAATTCCTTGTGTGTCCAATCACACTTGGTCAATAAACTATTCTATTCTATTCTATTCTATTCTATTCTATTCTATTCTATTCTATTCTATTTCTGTTGTGCTCTATTCTATTCTGTTGTGCTCTATTCTTCATTCCAATATCTATTCTATTCTATTCTATTCTATTCTGTTCTGTTCTATTCTTCATTCCAATTTCTATTCTATTCTATTCTATTCTATTCTATGTTATGCTATGCTTCATTCCAAAATTCTATTCTATTCTATTCTATTCTATTCTATTCTATTCTATGCTATGCTATGCTATGCTATGCTTCATTCCAATATTCTATTCTATTCTATGCTATGCTATGCTTCATTTCAATATTCTATTCTATTCTACTCTATTCTTCATTCCAATATTCTATTCTATTCTGTGCTTAGCTATGCTATGCTATTCTATTCTATTCTTCATTCTAATATTCTATTCTATTCTATGCTATGCTATGCTATGCTTAGCTATGCTATGCTATTCTTCATTTCAATATTCTATTCTATTCTGTTCTATTCTGTTCTGTTCTATTCTATTCTATTCTACTCTATTCTTCATTCCAATATTCTATTCTATTCTAATATATTTTCTATTCTATTCTATTCTATTCTATTCTATTCTATTCTATTCTATTCTCTGCTCTTCTATCTGAGGTTGTAGAGAGAGGTGACTAGTTGTTAGATGTGGCAGCTCCTCACCCAGTGCCATCTCCGGCTCTGGATCTTCATCATCATCAGGTTCCGTGCGAGAGAGTTCAGGGAGAGTTCAGCCTTCAGTCATAAATGATGCACAGGGAGGGGGAGGGGTTTTCCCACTCTCAGCAAGGCAGGATGGATGTTCCTGGGCACCAAGGGAGCCTGGCACAGTCATCCATGAGACTCAAGGACAAACGCTTCTGACTCCAGATGGTTTTTGTTTCTCTTGGGAACAGCAATTTAGGTGCCTTGAAGGCTGTGACAACAGTGGCCATGGGAGAGGCAGAAATGAAGGGCAGGAAGTAATTAACTTGACTCAAACTTAGCCACAGGACGGACCCAAAGGAGAACTAAGAACTCCTAAGATTAAGGAGAGCTTTCTTGATGGCGGGTGGTGGTGGTCAAGGGGGGCATTCATCGGTGAAAGTGAAGTTGTGGTTGATCCATTACTGGAGATTTTTAAGGAGAGACTGGAGGACACACACTTGTCCAGAATGGTAGAGGGTCTCCTACTTGAGCAAGGGGGGTTGGGTTGGGTTGAAATCATTAGCTACAGCCAGTGGTGGGATTCAAATAATTTAACAACCGGCTCTGAGCCCTGATGATGCTTGAATGTCAATCTTTGGAGAATAATTAGACCCCCTCTTCTTTGGGGCAACCCCTTTGATACTGGAAGACTGCTATCATGTCATCCCTAATTCTTTTTTTTTTTTAGACTAGCCAGACCCAAAACCTGCAGCCGTTCTTCATTCATTTTAGTCTCCAGGCCTTTGATAATTTTGATTGCTCTTCTCTGAACTTTTTCCAAAGTCTCCACATCTGTTTTGTAGTATGGTGACCAAAATGGGTTGCAGTATTCCAGGTGTGGCCTTACTAGGGTTTTGTAAAATGGCGCTAATACTTGATTTTGATTCTAGACCTCTGTTTATACAACCCAGGATTGTATTAGCTTTTTTCGCTGCTGTTGCACACTACTGGCTCATATTCAAGTTAGGTGACCAGATTTTCAGATTGGTAAAGAGGGACACCATTGACTGGGGGGGGGGGGGGGGGCTTGATTAAAAATTTTATATTTTGTCAAACATGACCCAGGACACTGAAACCATCATAAATACGAATCTGCTGCCAAACATCAAAATTTTGATCACGTGACCATGAGGATGCTGCAACGGTCGCTAAGTGTGAAAATGGTCGCTAAGTGTGAAAATGGTCATCAAACACTTTTTTCAATGCCATTGTAACTTTGGTCACTAAATGAACTGTTTGAAAGTTAAGGCTAGCTTGCATTATAATGCCTTGTGCTGGCTTACATTTTCAAGAGAGAGAAGCTAAACTCCTTGTTAGAATTGAAATAGAAATGAATAGAGTAGAGTAAAATAGAATAGAATAGTTTATTAGCCAAGTGTGATTGGACACACAAGGAATTTGTCTTTGGTGAATATGCTCTCAATGTACATAAAGAAAAATAAAATAGTAAGATAGTGGAATCCTTGCTGCACCAAGCTCAGAAAGCAGTGATCCCACAATCTCCCCCACACCTCCTCTTTCCTTAAGAGGAAGTGGGGTGGGGGATCCTTGCTCACCAAGTTCAGAAACCAGCAATCCCACGATCTGCCCCACACCTCCTCTTTCTCCCTCTTGTTCTCTTTTTGGGGGGAAGGAGGAGAAAGGACAAAAAGGAGAAAGAGGGAGAAATGGCTGCAGGGAGAGCGGCGCCCGAGAGAAGCGGGCAACCCCCCCCCAAAAAAAACAACCTTCCGACGGCTGAGCCTCTTGGCCCGGGACCGAGCCTCCTCCTCGCTGCGCTGCCTGCAGAAAAACGGTGTGCGTCAGCGCGTGCACGCGCAGGAGGGGAGGGAGCCAAGCGGAGAGAGGGAAACCACTGCCCTCTAAAGGCCAAATCGGGAACGACACTTCAGAGAAATAAAAACTTTTTTTTTAACGGTGTCCTTTTTAAAATTGTTTTCTTTCTTTTGGAAAATCGGGATTTTTTGAACACGCTGCGGGACACAGGACAAATTATTAAAAATCGTGACTGTCCTGCCGAAAGCGGGACGTCTGGTCACCTTATATTCAAGTGATCATCCATTAGGACTCCAAGGCCCCTCTCACAGTTACTGTTTTTGAGCCAGGCCTCCCCTAATCCGTACTCAGGGGTGAAATCTGCAGGTTCTGACAGGTTTGGGAGAACCGGTAGCAGAAATTCTGAGTAGTTCAGAGAACTGGCAAATGCCACCTCTGGTGGGAATGGAGATTTTTCAGTATCCTTTCCCCTGGCACCCCTACCAAGCCATGCCCAACAGGCCACACCACACCCACCAGGCCACACCCATATAACAGATAGTAAAAAAAATTGAATTTCACCACTGTCCGTACTTAAACATTCTCATCACCTGTTGCCTTGCCACTGATGATTTCCAATTGTCTGAGGTGTGTTCTCTGTGAAACACAGGTGTTTGTTTGGGGCTTCCTGCTCCCTGCCTCTTAGGAAACCTGTAGTAAACCATCTCCAGCTCCTCTGCAGCCAAGGTGGCACAGTGGTTAAATGCAGCACTGCAGGCTACTGCTAGATCAGCAGGTCAGCGGTTCAAATCTCACCGGCTCAGGGTTGACTCAGCCTTCCATCCTTCCGAGGTGGGTAAAATGAGGACCCAGATTGTTGGGGGCAATATGCTGACTCTCTGTAAACCGCTTAGAGAGGCCTGAAAGGCCTATGAAGCGGTATATAAGTCTACTGCTATTGCTATTGCTACTGCTATTTGACAAAGCTGGTACTCCTGATTAGCCAGGACATAGTATGTTGCATAAAAAGTGTGCAGAGACATGAGTCAAACGCTGCCTAAGATACAGTCCCACTGTCTCCCTGGTTTATAGTCTGACATCAAAAATGATTGCCATACAAGGTGAGATGATTACCTTTTTAAAAAACATTTTATTATTTTTTTCCCGACAGAAAAATCAAAGAAATATAAACGAAGAGAATAGAATGAGTAAGAAAACATAGAATTATAATTTCCCAATTGCCATTTTGATTTCCCCACTTTAACTCTTTTTAACCCCAAAGGTCAGGAGTCTAAATTGCAAACTACCAAGGGAAAAATTCCCAGAATAAGCCTTGATATAACAAGCCATGGTTTGTTAGGGTGAGGAATACAGCCAGGCTGCCTTTTCCTTCTGTTGCTTCTGGCGAGGAAGGCCAAGAATGGATGAATTTCCAGGATGGGCCATTTGTCCCGAGGAAGTTCCTTGGATGAAAGGTGAAATGTTTCCAAAGGACAAAACCGAGACTGTCCAGTTGCCTGTTGAAAAAGCACCTTTGGGACAACCACGAGCTGGGAGGGGGGGAGCCGACAGGTTGCTGTGTTGCTTGTGGTTGTTCATCCCAAAGATGCTTTTTTTCAAGAGGCAACTGGACTTTCTGGTTTTTCTCTGAAGTCATTTTGCTTCTCAGCCAAAAAGCTTCTTCAGCTCTGGCTGGATGGTGGGGAATGGAAGGATTGTTACTCCTTGCAGACAGCTGGTCATTTGCATCCTTTTTAGAGAGTTGCTGAGGCCTCTTGGAGATTTATCTGTGTCCTCAGGGTCACCTGAGTGGTGCTCCTGGTTCCTGTAATCTGAAAAAAAATTTCCTCTGGAAATCCATTGCTACTCCCACACCATTCCAAGGGTCTTCATCCCAAATTGGATAGCTAAAAGGCCCTTCAAAGACCCTCTAAAAGGATGCAAATGACCAAGAAGAAGCTTCTTGGATGAGAAACAAAACGTCTTCAAAGAAAAAACCGAAAATCCAGTTGCTTCTTGAAAAAAAAAAAACCTTTGGGACAACCATGACCTGGAGGATGGATTTCCAGAGAAAAAACTGCAGACTACAGGAACCATTTGCACCACTCAGGTGACCCTGAGGACACAGAGTCCAAGTGGCCTCAACAACCCTCTAAAAGGATGAAAATGACCAGCGGTCTGCAAAGAGTGTAAATCCTTCCATTCCCCACTATCCAGTCAGAGCTGAAGAAGCTTCTTGGATGAGAAGCGTAACGTCTTCAAGTAAAAACAAAGAAAGCTCTCTTGAAAAAGCACCCTTGGGGCAACCAGGACCTGGAGGTCGGAGAAGTTTCTTAGACATTTGGTGGTCCATCATTTTCCTGCTGTCGCTCTGCCTCTTCTATCCTGACTCCATTAAACCCAGTAGACGGAGAGGGAGCTGCAGAGAAGGTTGATGGCAGCTCCTAGCATCGAACGATTAGCTGGCACTGCTGAGAGGTTTTCCACTGGCTTCTTTCTCTGTCCAAGGGGCAGTAGGGGAGGGGGCTTCTGCAAGAGGAAGGAGGGAGAGGGAAAGAATTGCTCCAACAGGAAAGAAACTCAACAGCAAACAGTGTCAGGGTTCCGAAGGATGCCCTAATTACCGTATTTTTCGGTATAAGACGCAACAGCATTTTTGGCCTCCCAAAACCCTGCCCCCTTCACAAAAATGGATGTGTAGAGGGTTTGGGAGGCCTGCAAAGTGCTCTGGGGGGGTTGGGAAGGGCAAAAACAAGTAAAAAATGGGTCATTTTTTTCTCATTTATGACCCCCCCCAGCCCCCAGGAACACTTTGCAGACTTCTCAAACTCTATGCATGCCCTGTTCTTCATGGAAAATGAGGTGTGCAGAGGGTTTGGGAGGTCTGCAGAGTGCAAAAACTTTTTAAAAAAAATTTACCTCTTAAAAATCTTGGTGTGTCTTATACTCTGGTGCGTCTTATAGTCTGAAAAATACAGTAACTCATGAGCCTCAAGCCAAGTTTCAAAAGAAATCCAGTTATTTATTAGGAGCTACATGTCGGTAATTACCCAAGTGAAGTCAACGCTGCTGCATGGAATTTATGGCTCAACTCTGACCCTTCTTCCCACCTCCTCCCAGAGTGCGTCATAAATCACATTCTCCAATGAGGCACTTTCCCGGGCTGTAGAAACACACGCCTCTCAGACCAACCTTGAAAAAGGTAGGCGTTGAATGTGCTTCAGAATGTGGCTGCTGAACATTCTTCCCCCTCCTGCCCATGCCAACTCGAGAGCAGACTAGAAATGCTTTGCACATTGACAAGTAACTCTGGAGGGCAGAGTTGGGCCCATGGCCTTATTTTGGGAACTGCAACTCAAATGGTAACTGTTCGCTTAGCAATTGTTCAAAGTTACCACTACACTGAAAAGAGTGGCGGATGACTGCTCCTCGCACTTATGACTGTCACAGCATCTCCCAAAGTTACATGATCAAAATTCAGCGGCTTGGCTGGCAACCAGCATGTGCTTGCCACCATTGTACAGGTAGTCCTTGAGTTGCAACCATTCGTGTAGTGACCGAAGTTACAACGGCACTGACGATTTTTCAGGTAATATATCCCAGTGGTCATGGGGTCAACATTTGAATGCTATTTTAGTTTGACTTCCTGCCCCAAGGAGACGGCGGGCACTATGCCCTGAATGGCTCTCCCACCCTCCTACCATGGATGCTTTCACTTTTCCTCCAGAGATGGTATTTGGCAGATTCTGACCAGTTCTGGAGAACCGGTAGCAGAAATTTTGAGTAGTCCAGAGAATCGGCAAACACCACCTCTCGCTGGCCCTGCCCCCATCTATTCTCTGCCTCCCGAGTCCTAGCTGATTGGGAGGGAATGGAGATTTTGCAGTATCCTTCCCCTGGAGTGGGGAAGGAATGGGGATTTTGCAGTATCCACCAAGCCACCCCACCCTACCCCATGCCCATCAAGCCACACCATGCCCATCAAGCCACATCACGCCCATCAAACCACACCCACAGAGCTGGTAGTAAAAAAATGTGAATCCCACCACTGTTTTCCTCCCTTGTTTTTATTCACCTGGACATCCTGGAAGATCTTGATGACAGCATCTAGACTTTGGATATCCTTCTGGTTCATTCTGATGACGTAGCAGGCCTTTCCTGTCCATGATCGGTAGCCGATCACCAGCTATTCAAAGGCAGAGTGTAGAGGTGAGCTTGCGATGGCAACCCTGACATACTTCTAGCACTGATGATGTTACCTAGTTGGGTCATGAAATGTCTACAAGGAAACCACCAAACTCAGAGAGCATCAAGGACCCCACGGTTCAATCCTGAGTTGCTTGTTATAATGATTTAGGGCATGAAGACTAAAACATACGATGAATGGTTGCAGGAACTGGGCATGGCTGGTCTAGTGAAGAGAAGGACCAGGGGAGACAGGAGAGCAGCCTTCCAATATTTCAGGGGCTGTCACAGAGAGGAGGGGGTCAAGCTATTCTCCAAAGCCCCTGAGGGCAGGACAAGAAGCAATGGGTGGAAACTAATCAAGGAGAGAAGCAACTTAGAATTAAACAGAAATTTCCTTACAGAACAATTAATCAGTGGAACAGCTTGCCTCCAGAAGTTGTGGATTCTCCAACACTGGAGAAGTTTTTAAGAAGATGTTGGATAGCCATTTGTCTGAAGTGGTGTAGGGTTTCCTGCCTAAGCAGGGGGTTGGACTAGAAGACCTCCAAGGTCCCTTCCGACTCTGTTATTCTATATATGATATTTCTCTCTCTGGGTACGATAAGAATATATCTACTGAATATAACTCTGCATTGGTAACAGGAAAGGCATTCGGCCAGTAAAACATTTGGCTACATTCAATTAGCCAGAGCCCAAGAGATTACAGGCTCATTAAAAGATGACGATTATTAATTCATTCTCCTCTCTTAACTAACTGCAATAAGGAAGACCCTTCCTCAAACTGGGAAATATCTTTGGGCTGCAGCTTTTCAGTAGACTCATCATAAGACGCCTCTGTGTCACAACAAGAAATAGAAGTTTACTTTAAAAAACAGGGGTGGAGAATATTTCGATTCCAAAGAGGTGTCAGGCAGCTGCACAAGCCAATCTTTGGCCAAGACGAAGGAAAGCCAGGATTGGGTGCAAACCTTACATTGCTGTAATCATAAACCACTGTGGCCGAAGAGTTGAGCTTCATGTGGATGGGAAATATGGCCAGTTTCTCCTTCTGGCTCATGGCCAAGTGCTGGGGGGACCCTTTGCCATCCGGGCGTTGAATGGTCATTTGCAGGACCTAGGAATCGCCAAGAAGCCAAAGGAGAAGAAAAGCAGTTCAGTATCAGTGTGTCTTTACAATTAGTGTTTCCCCTCTAATAAATTACATATCTTTACATTCATGCTCTCCTTATCCATTATCCATTTTTATGTACTATTCCGTATTTATTTGTACTTTGCTCTTTATGTCAAAATATTATTTTGCCTATATTATACATTATGTTCTTACTATCATTGAAATGCTCTATCATAACTTATCTTTACTGACTCCTATCTTAGCATTATGTGCTCCTTTCCTACTACATCGTTGTTATGCAATTCTCTATTTCTTATTTCTGTCATCTAACCACTTAGACCATTAACCCCAAATTAGATAGTATTCTGATTCCTACTTTCCTTGTATTTCCTTCATCAATTTATCCATCTGGGCACATTTTAAAATCTTTTTTTATCACCTCCTCTTCCTTTGGTACTGCATTGCTCTTCCAATTTTGGGCAAATGTTATTCTGGCCGCAGTTATAATATGTAGGGTTAGGGACAGTATTTCTCCACTTTACTTTTTTGTAATTATGCCTAATAGAAATACTTCTGGTTTCCAATCTATATGGTCTCCCGTTTTTTCTTCGAGCCATTTTTAAATTTTGGACCAGAATTTCTTCGCCATCTTGCATGCCCACCATGTATGGTAATAGGTTCCGTGTACTTTTTTACACTTCTAACATGGTGAACTATTTGGGAACATCGTTGCAAGCCTCGCAGGGGTGGAGGGGAGATACAATCTATACAACATCTTGTACTGCTTTTCCTTGTTTGCCGCCGACATAAGACATTTCCAAATTTACTGAATCCTGAACTGCTTTATGATATATGATGGGACTTTGAGTTCCTGTGTTGTTTTAAGTCATGTGTTTGTTTCTGTTGCTGTGTCTATTTGTTTAAAATAAAAGCTTTTATAAAACAAAAACAAAAGGAGAAGAAAAATGGGACTCAGGACTTCCAGAAAGGATGAAGACCATTGGCTGGGTATCACGCATCACACCGGACCGTAATCCTGGTTTAAGGCAAACCACTTGTTGAGCCAACAATGCCTGCGCTGCCCAGACAAATAACCCAAGAGACAGATTCACACAATGGCCTGGTGTGCGTTACCTACTCAGACCAGGGCTGGGATCCCTACAGCATCAATAAAATGGAAAGTAGCTAACGCCCTGTAGGAAGTTAGCACCCACTCTTCTCCTAGAAAAATGAAATATCCTAGGACCGGGATGGTGAACCTGTGTCACGCAGAGCCATTTGTCAGGTTCGCGAGGCGTTGCCTTGTCAGCTGGACAGAGCGCATGCGTGCACTAGCCAGCTGAGGTCAGCCTTTTTAAAGCCATTTTTCGCCCTCCCTAGCTCCAGAGGCTTTATAGGAGCTTGGGGAGGGTGAAAAGAGCCTCCCCCATCCCCTGCCCCCCCGAGGCTCTCCGGAGGCTTCAGGAGCTTCCAGCCTCCAGAGCACAAAAAAACAGCCCTACGGGCAAACCGGAAGTTCAGGAATGGACTTCTGGTTTGCTTGTAGGGTGGGTTTAAAGGGGGGTTGGGCATTGCATTATGATTGCGGCACGTTCACGCATGACCCCCCCTGCGCTCCCCCCCACCTTTATGGCACGCAAGCCAAAAAAGGTTTGCCATCACTGTCGTAGGAAATATTTAAAAGGCAGAATATTATATTTCCCTGATTAAGAAATGGAGAAGCGGGATAGTTCCTGAAACAATGCTGGGGATAGACGCCACTCCGTCTGATCCACTGTTGCTCTGCTCAGCCAATCCGCTTGTATATTCGCGGTCTCCGATATGTGCTCTGCTCAGATTGTTAAAAGGTGTTTCTCTGCCCAACAGTGGAGCCTCTCCACCTCCAACATCAGTGACTTGGACTGCCTGCCTCCCTGACGGTTGACATGAGCCTTGGAGGCGACGTTGTCCGTGAGGACCAGCACATGACCGGTGATGACCAAGTCCTGAAATTTGTGAAGAGCCAGCCGGATGGCTCGCAGCTCCAGCCAATTTATGCTGTTCCTGAGCTCTTGTATGCTCCAGCGCCATTGGGCTACCTGATCGAGGGAATGTGCTCCCCACCAGTATAGGCTCACGTCTGTTGTTACCACAATGCTCTCTGGTTCTTTGAATAGAGACCCCCGGAGCAGGTTGGGAGTCTTCCACCAGTAGAGCAATGTGAACACCTTGGGTGGGATTAGCAACTTGGACTGAGAGTGGCTGGTGTGTGCCTTCTGAAACAGAAGAAGGAACCACTGGAAGGAACGAGCATGGAAGCGTGCCCAGGGAACAATGTCTATACATGAAATCATTTTTCCCAGAGGTTGGGAAAGCATCGCCAGTGGTAAGGACCTCTGACCTTGAATGTGACTCACCAGCGACTGGATGTTGCTGCGTCGTTCCGGAGATAAGGCCACCTTGCATGTGTCGGAGTTTATGAGAGTCCCGAGATGCAACAGCCTCATAGTCGGCTGAAAGTGGCTTTTTGGGAAGTTCAGCACAAAGCCGCAGTGCTGCAAGGTATTGATAGTCTCCTGAAGATCTTGAACTGCCTGGGATCGCGATGACGAGAGGATCAAAATGTCGTCGAGATAACAATTTACTCAGACTGGTAGGGAGCGAAGATACGCAGCTATTGCTGCCAGTAGCTTGGTAAAAGTTCGCGGGGCTGACGAAAGTGGCAGCCCGAGAATGGGAACTGCAGGAATTTCCTGTGTGCTGTATGTATTGGCACATGCAGGTAGACCTCTTTTATGTTGACTGATGTCATCAGGCCACCTTGTCTGATGCAGGTCAACATGCTTTTGGGAGACTGCATCTTGAATTTTGGTGCCTGATGTAAAGATTGAGTCACTTTAAATCTAGGATGGCTCTCCATCCTCCCCAGGATTTGGGGGCTAGGAACAAGATGGAATAGAACCCTAGCCTTTCCTGTTCCTTGGGAACTGGTTCTATGGCGTCGATGGATAACAGATGTTGGATCTCTTGGTTCATGAGACCCTGTTTCACTTGACACCTGGAGACAGGGCACTTGATGAATCGTCTCGGGGGCATGGAGAGAAACTCTAGAGTGAGGCTTGGCCTCACTGTCTGGACATCGCAAGCGTCCAAGGTGGTTTCTGCCCATTGGCTTGTGAAGGCTGACAATTGCCCACCAATAGGCCCATCCCTTTGGGAGTCACCTATACCGGCGAAAAGACCGGTTGTTGGGGCCACAAAATGGCCGTTGAGCCTGTGATTGTTGCTGATTCTGTTGTCTATTCCTGTCTCGGGCACCTGACCAGTCCTGAGCATGGTCCTGTCCCTGTCTGTATGGCTGGTTGTACTGTGGTCCAAAATGGCTGATTCCTGAAATAAGGCTGATGTCTCCTATCGGAATGCCTGTTGGTGGATGGAAGCACCTTGCACTTGTCCCTTGTCTCTATTAAGATCAGGTCCAAGGCAGAACCAAACAGGGACCCACCCTTGAATGGAGTCGAAGCTAGGCACCATTTAGATTTTATATCCGCCTGCCAATGGCAGAGCCATAGGAGGCAGTGGGACGTAACATTGGATGCTATAGCTTGAGATGTGAATTTAGTCGCATTAAGAGTAGCGTCTGAGGAATATTCCAGTGCTGCGACCAGTTTGTTGATATCCTGGTGCAGCCGCATATCCTCTGGGGCAACTCTGGCCTGGAGTTGTTTAAGTCACACCAAGGATGTCCAGTTGAAAAATGAGGCTGCAGCCGCTAATTGTAACGCCCAGGCAGCTGCCTGGTATGTTTTGCGTATCATCAATTCGGCTTTGTGGTCCTCCTCCTTAAGGCCTTCTGAAAGTTTGGATGGCACCAGGGCTGGAGAGGTCAAAGCAGCAATGGGGTATGTGAGTCTACAGTAAGGAACTGAAGAATCCTGTCTACTTCCGGGGTGGAGCTATATAGCTTTCTGTTGCCATTGCTGGAAGTAGGATCACAGCAGGCTGCGTCCATTGTCTCTACACTACATCGAAAAATAGTTTAGGAAAGGGAATAACATCTTGTTCCTGAACCTGTTCAGCAAAGAACCGGTCCATGGAGTCCAGTCCCACTGCTGCACTGGCCTGAGTAGTGGGGTCACCCATGTTGGCGGTGGTCTTGGCCTTGTATAACAATGATTTAAACAATGGAGGCCGAAATAACCTAGAGAAGGAGGGCTTGTCCTGCCCTGAGCTGTCATCATCAGAAAGCTCCTGCTCCCCCAGGTCCTCCTCCTCACCAAGGATAGAACCCTCACTGTGAATTGAGGGGAGCGGGGAGGGAGGATCCGCCTGGGAAGTGGATGGATCCCTGGACAAGGCCACGTGTCTGGGGCGTTGTCCCCTTTGCTGGAGTTCAGCCTCTACTCCCTGAGTTATGGCAACCGAGATCAATCTCTGAGCTCCGGAGGGATACTGAGGGGAGAAGTTTCCTCGGGCCTCAACCCTGCCACAGTGGGGGTAAAGGTGGCTGATAGTCGTATGTGCCTAGGCGCGGGTGCCTGACCCTCCAACATGTCCAAGAGATCAGATAAAGATTGGGGCCTCAAATCCACTTCCCCTACAGGGAGGTCTTGTGGAATGGGAATATCAGGGGACCAACTCTGGACCCCTTCCAGATTGGGTGGTAAGGCAGGTGGAGAACCGTGGATGGTAAGAGTTGATGGGGACCTACTAGAAGTAGAGGCAGCCAGAGGCCTAGCTTCCTTCTTGTTTTTCTCTTTGTGTTCTGCGGCCTTATCTGCAGCCATGGATGAGGCGGCTGCCCTGGTCCTGCAGGAGGTCCTGGTGGCAGTCCTCCAGACCCTATTACTGGCCCTGGACTGATTAGATGGTAATGAGAGGGAGATTTCTGCCCCAAAGTTGTTCCCAGTCGCCAAGCGATCTGCCATTATTATCATCAGAGAGCTCACTCAGAATAAAGCAGCTCCTTCCTCGGGTGATTTCGCGTCATGCTAACTTGGCATGAATAATCCGGCTGCCCCTTGGTCGGCTTCCAACTGCGCGCAATTCAAATCTTCCAAAAATGGCCACCACTTTGAATTCCGCTGAAGACAATGGCCATTCCGAAACTGCTTTCCCTCGCGGCTGCAACAATCACGGCAGTAGCAGAGTCGCTGAGAGCAGGGCGCGGATCACTGTCTCAAGTGGATCATGGCAGAACAATAAGGCCGATCATGCCCAGAGATAAACTCAGCGGCAAACAAGTTTATTAAAGAGGGACAGATCGCGCTTAATAAGTGGATTGCGCCTGAGGTAGCCGACACGAGAGTGGCACACCAGCTCTCGGCTGCGGCGATCGGTAGGTGAGGGAGTCAATTGCCACCAGTTCCGGCTGATTTAGTGTTGAGAAGCGCCAGTATTGCGCTGAGAACAGCCCGGCAAGGCAGACCGTCAGAATGAAACAGCCTGCCCTTCCTAATCTGTAGATACCTAGAGGAAAAAGGAGAATGCTAAAAGGAAAAAACAATACTTACAGAATAATAGAGTTAATTTGTCTAGTATCCTAGAGAAAATTTATATCTCTCTTCAGGCTGGACTGAGTTAAAAAGCTGAACCCTTCCAATCAGAGGAGGCGTGGTCAACAATTTCAGAACTCAGTCTCTAGGCTAATGGACAAAGTTAACCCATGCTTGGATTCCCCAAGCAGCGCACAGGAGAAAGGGATTACAAGAGAGTAAATTATGCTGGCTGGGGAATTCTGGGAGCTGAAGTCTATAAGTCTTAAAATTGCCAAGTTTGGGGACCCCTGATCTAAGTGAAGAGATTGCAGAGGAAGGGATTACAAGATAATAAATTATGCTGGCTGGGGAATTCTGGCAGTTGAAGTCCACAAGTCCTAAAGTTGCCAAGTTTGGGGATCCCTGGGGTAGAGCATCAACCACACAACCATGGCCAGTGGGGATGAAGGATTATGAACTTCTCTGGAAATCCCTTCCATAGTTTCATCCCAAGAATCCTGGTCAAGCCACCCTTACCGCCTCAGTATGCTTCTCGGTAATGTGCAGCCCTGCCAGCAGCAAAGTCAGGACCACCAGAGCCATAACCACGACCGCCATCACCAGGATCAAGAGTTTCCCACAAGAAAGGTCAGCGGACTTGGGAGATTCTGTGTAATCCTGCAGGACCAAAAACAGATGTGAGCATTCCTCACTCCAACAGGGCTGGATTTTGTCTCAGAACAGAGCTGGAAGGGACCTTGGAGGTCTTCTAGTCTAACCCCTTGCTCAAGCAGGAGACCCTACCCCATTTCAGACAAGTGGTTGCCCAATCTCTTCTTAAAAACCTCCACTGTTGGATGACCCACAACTTCTGGTGGCAAGTTGTTCCTCTGGTTAATTGTCCTCACTGTTAGGAAGTTTCTCCTTAATTCCAGATTGCTTCTGTCTTTGGTTAGTTTTCATCCATCGTTTCTTGACCTGCCTTTTGGTGCTTTGGAAAATAAACTGACCCCCTCCTCTTTGTAGAAGCCGCACAAATACTGGAATACTGCTATCATGTCCCCCACCCCCAGTCCTTCTTTTCTCTAGATGAGCCATTGTGTCTCAAATAACGTAATGAGATAGAAACTCTGTTTGTGTCCTCCACAGAAGTCACCCTGAGACAGGAGATATTCAGGGGGGTGTTGGATTGGATGACTGGATGACCTCCAAGGTCCCTTCCAAGCTCTTTTGATCTGTTAATCCCTTCTTCCTTTCCCCCAGAGAGGTAAGGATAGCCAGCTAGGGATCTGTTTCCTCTGAGCACATTAATTGCACATCAACCTACTTCATATGTAGCATTAATCTAGAGCAGTGCCGAAACGGGAATGCGTGTGCATGTGTATGCCAGCCACATGGTCTTTGGGTTTTGGCATGTGTATGTGTGCCAGCCAGCTGATCTTTGTGCATGTTGGAGCCCCAGGAACCCAAAGACCAGCTAGCTGGTGCGCGCATGCCTGTTTTGGGCTGTTTTGGGGAACATTTTTGGGCCATTTTGGGCTGAAAAACACTTTGAAAATGACCTAGAAAATGGTCTGTTTTCGGGTCATTTTCTGGTACCCTGGCACCCGTGAAGGCCAGCTGGCTACAGTGCACATGCCCACAGAGAGGGCTCTGAGTGCCACCTCTGGCATGTGTGCCGTAGGTTCGCCATCACAGTTTTAGAGGCTGCCAGAGGATTATCTGTTGTACAGTTTGTTTAATGACCATTTGAAGTTACAACAGCACTGAAAAGAGTGACTCATGATTGTTTTTCACACGGTTCCCCCACTGTCACAGGAGAAAAATTCAGACAATGGACAACTGTCTCACATTTATGACGGTTATAGTCTCCCAGGGTCAAACGATCCTTTTTGTGACCTTCTGACCAGCCAAATCATCTGGGGAAGACAGATTCACTTAACAACCACATTACTAACTTAGCATCTGCAGCAATTCCCTTCGCAATAGCAGCAAGGAAAGTTGTAACACGGGGCAAACCTCACTGAACAAATTTCTCATTTAGCAACATAGATTTTGGGCTCAGTTGCGGTCGTTCAGTTGAGGACTACCTGTATTCCGGCCATAGGCTTGGGGGCATCTACAGGGGGGTGGGGCAGAAAAGGAAAGAGAGAATATTAATATAGAAGTTTATATTCAAGAGTGAGATTTAAAGGGAAAAACATAGTTAGGATAGGTTAGCGAAGGAAAGGTATAAGAAATGATATTAAATCATATTTGGGTTTGCGGAAACACCATCCCAAGAAAATATAAACTGACAGCTGAAAGAGACACCTACAAAACAGAAAAAGAAAGGAAGAGAGGAGGAGAAGAGAGGAAGAGGAGGGAAGGAAGAAAGAGGTAAGGAGAGGGGGTGGAAGGGAGGGGAAGAGAAGGAGAGAGTGTAGGAAGGGGAAGAGGAAGAGTAGGAGTAGGGGAGAGGTAAGGGAAGAAGGAAGGAGAAGAAGAGGAGGGAAGGAAGAAAGAGGGTAGGAGAGGAGGGTGGAAGGGAGAGAAAGAGAAGGAGAGAGGGTAGGAAGGGGAAGAGGAAGAGAGGAGTAGGGGAGAGGTAAGGGAAGAAGGAAAGGGGAAGGAGAGGAGGAAGGAAGAAAGTAGAGAAGGGAGTGAGGGAGAAAAGAAAAGGAAAATAAGGTGGAAGGGATGGCAAACAAAGCAACCCAAAATGTATATTATAACCTTATAAATGGAATGACAAATGTAAAGAAGCAGAATAACTATGTGAATGTATGCCCATAATTGTATGTAAGAGAATAAAAAATAAAAAATAAACTTTCAAAAAATGAAAGGGCTGAAAACAGGGAAGAAAAGTCCCCCACCCTCCTATTAATTGGCTGAAGAGCTGGGTAATTAAAATTCTCCATCTTAGTTATCGTAAATTATGGGCTAACTCTAGCTGGCTCTGTTCCTCTAACTCACGGCCCATGCATTGTTCCAAGTTAAAGTTGGAAGAACAAAAAGCTCTTCCCAGAAGGAGTGAAACTCACCGGAGGCGGTTCGGACATTAGGGCCAACTTGTTGCTATCGTCCATCTTGTAATCGCCTTCCATTCCAATCCTTAGCTCTCTAGCAGGAGAATCTCCCTTATTCTTCTGTAGGATAGGAGAACCTCTACTTATACTATGCACCTGATGCTAAACTCCTCCGGGGGATTGGTTAGCTCTCCAGCCCCATTGCAACTCCTGTTGGCTGGTAGCCAGTCTTGCTTTTAAGGAAGCATTTCTTGCCTAGTCTTCTCGGGACACTCAAAAAGTGTTTATTTGGACACATGTCCTTCAAGAGTTTCTGAAGAACCTTGTCCATAAGCAGAAGTACCTTCTAGGGACAAGTGGCCCCTTGTTGTTCCTAAACCTTAAACTCAACTTGTTCTAAAGTCAATCTGGGAAGGAGGAAGTCCTCCTCGTTCGCTTTTAAATCACTCCTTGAGAAGTTCGTAAGATGTTTGCCCAAAACACAATAGCAAGAGCTTCTGAGAAGAGCGATAGCACTGAGAGAACGAGGGTCATGTTATTGGAAAGAAATCTGGAGCCAAAGAGAGGGTTGAGGAGCTGTGGCTCCAGGCGCCCCACTATCATAGTTAATGGTGTGGGATGCTGGGAATTGAATTCAGCAGTTATGGAGAGTTTTATCAGAATTCATATTCCTCACTCTCATGTCCATTCCGTCCACACCTGGGTCCTATCTTCTCATCCCCAGGGCCTCATCTGGACAGACATTCCATCACCTGGTCCTTCAATCTGGCAAAGATGACTTGTGAATCTCCTAGCAACAAACATTGAGAACCCGAGAGTTTCATTCCTTCTTCCCTCCCACCCAGCGGTGGAGGGGGGGGTTGCAATCTGCCCCCCCCCCAAGCACAACTTCTGCTTGTCCTCGTCCCACAGGAGCCTTTGTGCCCGTCTCAGCCCAGCCCTGGTTGCAAAATGTGGCTTTTCCAAGCTCAAGTCACCCCCTGGCACACTTTGCCCTTTGATGTCTGGGGCACAGCTGTGCCCAGAACAAGAGACGTTTGTCTCCGTGCCACACGCTGCCCTCCCAGCAGTTCCCGGGCCCTAGTGGGCTCAATTCAGTCGCCAGGACAATGGGGGAGAGTGAGAAGACGAGCAACAACAACGATTGCAGCCAGAAGCCCAATTCACAATGGCCACCAAGGCTGGAGATGGGCTTGTTGTAAAAGCAGGGAAGAAACATCTGAACATTGCAAGTGGTGTAATCCATTTCTGTCCCATCCTCTGAGCGGCATCAGAACTTTTCCAGAAGATAACTGGTGTGCCAAAATCAGCTAAGGCTTGGGACTGTGTGTAAAGATTGGTGAAAATGTTATTTAAGGGACAAGAGGAGGAGAGGAAGGAAACTAGACAACAGTCAGATAAGAGGCAGCTTAGCCCACAAAATCAACAGAGGTGTAGAAAAAGTCTCAAAAAGGACACACACCCCTAGTTTCTTGTGTTATAAAGGTGAGGTGGGGAGAAATATGTAGTTTGAGACTTGTCTATGGAGATTCTCAGTCATCTAGGCCCTGGTTGTCTGAAAGGTGCTTTTTTCAAGAGGCAAATGGACTTTCTTGTTTGTTTCTTTTGAAGACGTCTCACTTCTCATCCAAGAAGCTTCTTCAGCTCTGACTGGATGGTGGGGAATGGAAGGATTTGGATTCCTTGCAGGCAGCTGGTCATTTGCATCCTTTTGGAGGGTCATTGTAACACTTGGAAAGGATGCAAATGACCAGTTGCCTGCAAGGAATCCAAATCCTTCCATTCCCCACCATCCAGTCAGAGCTGAAGAAGCTTCTTGGATGAGAAGTGAAACGTCTTCAAAAGAAACAAACAAGAAAGTCCATTTGCCCCCTGAAAAAAAATGCCGTATTTTTAGGATTATGAAGATGTACCTCTTCTACCCTTAAAAGAGCGTGGAAATGTTGATGCGTCTTGTACAATGAATATAGCCATTTTTGGCCCCCTGAAGCCCCATCCCTGCATCCCATTTTTATGAAAAACAGGGTGGCCCGTTTTCCTGAAAAATGGGGGTGTTTTTGCCTTTCCCCAGCCCTGCTGAAGCCTGCAGAGTGCTCCTGGGGGCTGGGGAGGACAAAAATGTTTATTTTCTTACTTATCTCTTTGAAATCTTGGTGAATCTTATAGTCCAGAAAATACGATACTTTGAGAGTTGCAAGTTTCTGCCAGCATCACCTTGGAACATAGGATAGCGTTAGCACTTGCAGTTGGAACGTCTTGCTTGGACCGTCCCAAAAGGCTTTGATCCTGGGTTCATTTGGAAGTCAGCTTCATCACAAGAGAGCAAATTCTGAGACAAAAGGACAGAGTCTATTCAAACAAGGCTGGCTGGGGAAAAATAACATGGGCAACAATGACAACAAACACCTCCTTGTGTTAAGATGGCAAGAGCGGTAGACGGCAGCCCCTTCGCCAGCTGGCAATTCCATTAAAAGGCACAGCTGTAATTCCTGTCCTCCTCCGAGGCCTATGGTGGTCAGGCTAATTTAAGAATTAAGTGGAGGCGAGGGGGTGAGGTGGGGAGAAGGGAGGTAGATGCAGGTCATATATAATGCATCCCAAGAAAAGCTTTGCGAACCCACAAAAGCTGACACACCCTTTTTGACTCGTATTTATGATGGCTGCAGTGACTCACCTTCACGCGATCAACTTTTGCAACCTCCCGACCAGCCAGGTTCATTTAACAACTGTGTCGCTATTTTAACAACTGCAGCGATTCGCTTAACAACTGTGGCAGGAAAGGTTGTAAAATGGGGCCGAACTCATTCGACCACTATTTCACATACCAGCAGAAATTTTGGGATCGCTTGTGGTCATGAGTTGAGAACCCCTTGTACCTACGTTCAGTGCTATTTGCATTAATTCCTTTTATGGCATGCAGTATTATGCAAAGCATAAAAATGTAGTCAGGCATAGCGAGAGGAAGAAATGAAAGGCTTGAATTAAAAAAAGAAAAGAAATCTAGCTCAATCTTGTTTAGATCAATTATAACTTTCCATATTATTCCATATTATTCGAACTTTCACAGCTTCCTCCACAGCCAATCATGGCTCCTTAAAGTTGGCTTTTGTTTTATGCCTGTCAAATTTGAGATGCCCACAGAGATGCCAGGCAGGTCTTGGCAAAGCAGCTCAGGAGCCGAGAAGATGCATGGTACAAATCCGTCTTAAGACCAGGGCCAATGACCCCCGAGTGGCCCAGGATTAGCAGTGGCCCCAGCACCGGCAGAGACGCAGCCCACCATCCTGGGAACTTCTCTGCCCCCTCAAAAGTCCGTATCCTGTTTGGGTGGGTTGCTCCCCTCTCTCTGCAACCCAAGCCTTGTGCCCCTTTGAGCATCTCTGGCAGTGTTAGGGGTCTCCTTGCATGGAGTTCCTCAAATGGTCCTTTGTCTTAGTTCCAAAGTTGGGGGATGCTTCCTCCTCCCTCCCCTTTCACACACACACACACCCAGCTCCTGTTGCCATGTGCTATTCTTCCCCTCCATCCTGATGCTCTCAGGAGTCTCCAGCGCTTCCTTAACCTGCCCTCCCCCGCCTCTCAGGTCTGGTATTTGCAGCCCCTCCCCCCTCCCTCCCCTCTTTCACTCCACCCAAGAGCGTTTGATGCCATGTGATTTCCTTCCCCTCCATCCCCGATGCTCTCGGGAGTCCCCAGTACTTCCTTGCCCCCCTCTCTCCGCCTTCCCCCCACCCGGGGGAGAACTAGCATTTGCAGCCCCCTCCCTCTCTTCCCCCTCCCTCCCCTCTTTCACCCCCCCCCAGGAGTCCCTGATGCCATGTGCTTCCCTTCCCCTCTATCCCGATGACCTCAGGAGTCCCCACCTCTTCCTTACTCCCCCTCTTCTCCCCCTCCCACCCGGGGCTGGCACTTGCAGCCCGCTCCCTCTCCCTCCCTCCCTCCCTGGCTGCCACCCCCGCGCCGGGCGGAGAAGCCGAGCTCTGCTCTCTTCTGCAGGTGCTGAAGCATCCCGCTCGCCCAGTTGGGCTTCAGCTGCCGCCGCAGCATCCAATCCTCCATCCCTCCATCCAGGCAGCCGCGGCGGAGGAAAGCCGGCCAGCCCGGAGGCGGCTGCTGCGGGGACGCAGCCGGTGGCACCTGGGCAGAAGCGATGGCTGGGCTGCAGCGCTGGGGCAGAGGCTCCCTCCTCTTCCTCTCCTTGTTGGGCCTGCTCGGCTGCTGGGGGCCGGTGGCCTCTCGCCGAGCCCCCCGGCCGCCCCCCTGCCCCCCCAGCTGCTCCTGCACCCGCGACACGGCTTTCTGCGTGGACTCCAAGGCAGTGCCAAAGAACCTGGCACGGGACGTCATCTCTCTGTGAGTGGCAAAACGGAGCCCCCTTGCTGGGGTGGGGAGAATTGAGGGAGGTGGGAGAGGTTGCGGGTGGGAGTGGGGAAGGAGACCCATTTGTCTGAAATGGTGGTGTGGGGTCTCCTGCTTAGTGGTGGTGGTGGTGGTGGCAGGTCTTAGAGGACCTCCAAAGTCCCCTTTCCCAACTCTGTGCTGCTCTTCTGTTGTGTTCTTCTCTGTTGTGTTCTTCTGTGTGTATTTTCAGCACCGCAAACAACTTTTTGGGAGCCAGGGGGGAGAGAAACTTGGCGAGAGGAGGAGGGCTGGGGTGCGGGGTGTTAAAGAGAGAGGATGGGGAGGAGGTGAGCAGGCAGGAGCAGAACAAAGGAGGTGAAACCCCCTTTTCCCAACATTTCAGGGGAGGGGGAAAAGGCATGGATTGGGTGGTGGGCTCCATATCTAGAAGGCTGGTGAGGGGCACGGAGAGGATATATATCACATACACCCTGTGGCTTTGATTCTTGAGAAGTGTGTGTGTGGAGGGCGGGGGGGGGGGAACTTCCTCTCCATCCTTGTGGGGGGGAACCAGAGCATCTTCTTCCCCAGGCTGGTCCCTCCTGCTCCGGATGCAGCACTGAAAAGCATCTTTGCCCCAGGAGGTGATGCTAAAGTTCTCCACTCTGGTGGAAGGGAGCAGAATGTGGGTGGGCGACCCATCCTCTAAGGGGTACTTCAGACCCTTCCCCTCCAGCAGTCGAGGGGGATCAGGGCTTCTCAGCCTCCCCTTTGAGGGAGAAAGAGACCCCCCCCCAAAAAAAAAGCCTAGGGAGGGATGCCTGCCCACTTCTCAGAGTGACTGAACTGGTTGCTGTTGTGAAGGTGTGGTAGAAAAACATGAGTCACTTGTTTTTGTTTTGGCCAGTTGCTTTTGTCACAGCCAACCTTCCCTCTGACCCCTCCTCTTGTGCGTGTGCTTCTTGTGGATCTGCCTTTGGGTCTGAAAGAGAGGAGGATGGGATGGATACATATCTTGGATCCCAGAAAGAGGAACAGAAGAGAATAATAAGAGTGGGAAGGGATGGTGGAGATCCTCCAGTCCAACCCCCCATCTGGGGCGCATATACAGCATCATGGTTCTCCCATCCAAGCCATCTCTGCCCTGAAGATAGAAACTTCTTATCAAGCTGATAATCCAAAGAACAGCTGTGCTCACACAACACCGTTAGCAAGTCAATGTATGTTTCAGTGGCTAAGAAAGTTCACTATGTGGTTGTATAAATGCGTGTGTGTGTGTGTGTGTGTGTGTGTGTGTGTGTGTGTTCCCTCATAGTGTGCAAAGACAGCCTATGTGGTTACTTTGTGACTCAGTGGAAATCCCAACAAGGAGAAAATTAGATCAGCCTATAAGGTCTTGGGTGGGGGCTTGTCCAGGATAATAACTTCTTTTTTTTATATAAAAAAGTTTTTTAAATTTTTAATCCCATGCATACATTTGCAGGTATGCATTCTCATAGTTATTATTCACCTTGTGTATTAATACTTTTGAACATTGATTTGTCCATATAAAAATTAAAAAATATAATTGGGATTGCTTTACTTACCATCCCATACACCTATTTTATTTTGCCACAACCCTACTTTTTTCTCCCTCCCTCTCTTCTTCTCTACTTTCTTCTTTCCTCCTCTCCTTTCCCTTTTCTTCTTCCCCTTCCTCTCCCCAACTCATCTCCTCTTCTTCCCCTTCATGTCCTCTCTTCCTACTCTTCCTACCCTTCCCTATCTCAGGATGATAAGTTTTGAAGGGTATGATAATTAGTTGTCAATTTGTGGATATAGTTTGAAATATTATAAGTTGAGTGACTGGATGGGTGGCAGAGTTGACTAATGTTCCAAAAGGAAGGTCTGTGAACATTAAGGAGAGATAATATATGTGGTCTCCTATATAGTGACATGATAGCAGTCTTCCAATGTTTGAGGGGCTGCCACCAGAAGTTGTGGGTGCTCCATCATCAGAGGTTTTAAAGAAGAGATTGGACAATCACTTATCTGAAATGGGATGGAGTTTCCTGCTCAAGCAGGGAGGGGATTAGAAGACCCCCAAGGTCCCTTCCAATTCTGTTGTTCTGTATCTTCACACTGTAGAAGGACCTGGAGTAGGAGAGGCTGAAAAACAAATACAAGTAAAAAGGAAGACATTCTGTTGGAATGTTTGGGGAAACATACTAAGGGTTACAACTCTAGAGAACAGAATGACTACCAAATAATGGGGGGTGAATGGGTGGGCTCGCCTTGGAGGACTCATTTCAGCAGAAGCTGGATGGTGACATGTCGTAGTTGCAGCTTCCTTCTCTAATGGTTTGCTTTAGTGGGCTGGAACAGATGACCTTCAAGGTTGTTTTTCCCCCAGTGCTTTAAATCTGCAATTCTGTAGGAAGTTGCTAAAACTTCAGTGCTGCCAAGACACCATTTCTGCAGTGCTGCACAATGCAAATCCTTAGGTGAGATGGGCAGTATAGAAATGAATACAATTTTGATTGCATTTTGTTGGGGGTAGGTTGCCATTATGTTCAGATTGGGACCTCTGTCCATGTGCTTTCCAACACCCTTCTCTCCAGCCAAGTGTCATCACAGATGCTTGACTTCCATCAGTCTCAAGTAGCAATAATCAAAGCTATCCAGAAAACACCATCTTGCATAATTCAATATATCCCTGTTTTCTTCAGTTTGGGGCCTGGTGCAAAGGGGTTTCAGGAATCTCTCACTATTCATGAATCAGGCATGTACTACCATATGTGGTGGTTGTGCCAAAAAACACAAATATTGGTGGAAAATTCAAAGGTGGCTGATAGAGATAACGGAAAAGGAAATAGAATTCAAACCAGAACTATTTCTCTTGGGAATCATAAATGATAAATATAACAAGGAGGTAATTGACTTAATAATACATACTATTATGGCAGCAAGAATGGTCTTTGCCCAAAACTGGAAAAAAGAGAGAAATTCCACAAGAAAAGAAAGTAATTAGGAAAATTCTAATTTGTGCTGAAATTGATAAATTGACGTGGGAATTGGAGAACAAAGACAAATCAGAATATTTTAAGATCTGGGATAAATTTTATCGATGGTTGGAACAAAAAAGGAAAGACCCCAAATAAGCAACAACTAAGATTTACAGAATGGAGATTAGAATTATGTATGAAACCATAACAGTGAAGATGTATAAGACAAGATCAAAGCAACAAGGAGGGAAATACGATATCCTTATATTTGTAAATACCGAATAGACCAACTTTATATTCTAGTATGGAATATAACATTGCCAGGACGGTTACACTGGGTCCAATGTTTTAATGTGTGTTTAATAAAAAAACAACAGGAACCTATCAATATTCAGAAGGCTAAACGCCTTCGGGCATTTCGTCCCTCTTAATGGCCAACATTGCGGCAGCCCCTCCAGCCAAACCTAACCCCACCCGCCGGAAATGGTTGGGATGCGAGACAACACCTGTGGGCCAACATTGATTTGCTAAAGTGCTCTGGGGGCTCCTTGCCAAGCAACGTTCATGAATCACAATGGGACAGAACGCATTCAAGGCGTCCTCTCCACCTCGGGGGTGTCCGACTGTTGCAGTTCCTTAGCTGCAGGACAGAGAGGAGAGCCAGCTCAGAGGGTAGGGGAGGAACCCCGGAAGGCTTGGGGTGGGGTGTCCACAGGGGGTGCTCAAAAGAATCAAGGGGATGGCTTTAGTGAGAACAACAGAGTTTGGAAGGGATCTGGGAGGTCTTCTAGTCCAAACCCTTGCTCAAACAGGGGTCCTCAAACTTTTTAAACAGGGAGCCAATTCACGGTCCCTCTGACTGTTGGGGGGGCAGAACGGCTGGATGGGTGAGGCTGGGTGGGCATGTGACGGGGGGGGGGGGGAATGGCTAGATCATGTGACTAGGTGGGCGTGGTCAATTTAACAGTCCATTTAACAATGCAACTTTAATTTGTTTTGCTCCTGGAGGCGTTTTCTTTGCTTTTGTTTACATGCTGCTCTTTTGGTTGCCTTTTCTTTTCACTGGGTGGTTTTTTTCAGTTGTTTAGGAGTCTAGTGGTCAATTTCAGGAAACTCAGTTTTATAGCAATTCTTTCCTCTCTCTTTCTGTCTCCCTCTGTATCTATCTTCTGGAGGCAGGGGAGATGAAAAACTGGCTGTTTTTTTGTATTTCTATCTTTTAATCATTTTCCGGTTTTGTAGTTGTTTTTTAATTTGTAGGCTGTAGCAAATAAATAATAGGAAATAAGTGCAAAATGAAGGTTGTTACACATAGAATATATAGAATGTGAATGCAAGAGTAGGAGAGAGGGGAGGAAAGGGAAGAAGAGGGGAAGAGCAGAGGAGAGGAAAGGGAAGGAGAGAAGGGAAAGGAGAGGAGGAAGGAAGGAAGGAGAGAAGAAAGGAGGGAAGGAAGAAGGGAAGGAAGAAGGAGAGAAGAAAGGAGGGAAAGGAAGGAGGAAGTGAAGGAGGGAAGAAAGAAGGGAGGGAAGCAAGGAGGGAAGGAAGGAGAGAAGGAGAGAAGAAAGGAGGGAAGGAAGGAGGGAATGAAGGAGAGAAGAAAGGAGGGAAGAAAGGAGGGAAGGAAGAAAGGAGAGAAGGAGAGAAGAAAGGAGGGAAGGAAGGAGGGAAGGAAGGAGAGAAGGAGAGAAGAAAGGAGGGAAGGAAGGGGGAAGGAAGGAGGGAAGGACAAAAGAAAGGAGGGAAGGAAGGAAGGAGAAGTAGGATTGTTGTAAAATAAGATGGGTGTATGGGATGGTAAGAAAGCAATCTCAATTATATCGTCAATTGTAGGGGAGAAAAATTGTTATAAATACATATTATTAACAACATATCCTGAGATTATATAATTGTGAATGTATATATGAGAAATAAAAAATTTATTAAAAAAAGAATATATAGAATGTTATATATAGAATGAAGAAAAAACATGTATGAAATAATATAAATGAACATATATATAAAGTTATAGCTATACAAGACTTATATGTACAGATAAAAAAAATCACAAAAGATATGTAAAAGAAGTGTAATGTGTTGCAAAGATGTGAAGTTTGCATAAACAAAATAAAAAGTAAAAAAAAAATTAAAAAAATTAAAATGGGCTGTTTTTGCCAGTTTTTTGGCCTTCTGGGGGTAACTGCGCACCCCATTTTTCAGCTCCTTCACCTCCAGAATGCCTCGGCAGCCCAAAATTGTTGGCCTTACCTTTCAGTTCCAGTCCGCGGGGCTTGCGAAGGTAAGTCCTGATTACAGTAAGCCGTAATTTGAGGACCCCTGTCCTATACCATTTCAGACCAAATGGCTGGGACAGTGTGATTGATGTTGGGTGTCCATTTTGACTTATTTGACCCTACTCCGAAGGTAGTCCAAGAGGCTTCCTATAGACGGTTGGGAGGGGGCACTTCTGCGTTCTCTAAGACTCTGAGGGAGGCGTCCATATGCAGGCAGGTGACAGGCACCTGTGTTGTGACATCATGCAAATGACTCCACAAATCACACAAATGTCACCAGCGTAATTTCTCATGGCAACTCTCCTGAACTTCATGGCGTATTCTGGGAACAATGCAGGATTCAGTTCTTGGATTTTTTAGCGCTATATTGATATGAATTATTATTTAATTTATTTAAATATTTTGAAATATGATTTTAAAAATTATTTTGAAATATTATTTATGTACATACCTTGAAATATTACTATTATTGAATGTTCACTTCTTATTGATTTAAATATTATTTAAATGTTACAAAATATTGACATTGTTTTTTTTATACCACTAAATAATGCTTTAATAAGAAATATTATTAAGCTAATTAATTTGTTATTTATTTCAACATAAATATATAGGAAATTAATAAATGTTCAGTACTATTAAGTGTTAAATATTTTAAATTGAAAAGTTAGCACTCCAGAGTAGCCAAATTCAGTGACGTGCTGCCATCTAGCTGGCCAACATTCTGTACATTTGATAGCTACAAAGTTTTTTGGGGGAAACATTGACCAAGACATTGATAGATCTTGATAGGCTTGCTGTGGATACCGGTGGGTATTCTGACCCAGCTCCCCGAACACAACAAACCCTCTGTAGTTAAATCAATGATTCCTTTATTTAGGAGTGAGTGCCGACAGCCCTGGCAAAAAGTTTCTCTCTCACTGCAGGCTAAAAGTCCAGCCGGCCAGAAGATGAATAGTTGTCTGCCACATCTGTTCATCTCCTCCCCCTGTCTTTTATCCCCAGAGGTAGGGTGGGGTTTTGCTAGCAGCAATGGCTCTTCTGTCCCAAGGACCGGCCCATAGATTTCCACTGCTCTCCTCTCCTCTGCCTTCTGCACAGCCATGCGTCAGGCACTGGGCCCAGCTGTTCCTCCTCTTCCTCATCAGCCATCTTCAGATCTGGGGGCTGTTGACTCTCCATCTGAGGACTGACGGGCAGCCCAGGCTCCGCCTCTGGCTCTCTCTCTGACAGCTCCTTTCCTCTCTTCCCCCTTGGAACTCCCAGGTTGCCTTGATGCTGACCCTGACTCCCACGCCTCTTCCTCTTCCTCTGATTTGACTGCTGGAGGGGCTGGCAGCTGACAGGCCACAACAGTGGGCTTCGGACCCCATGACTGCAGGCAGCCCAGGCATCCTCTACAACGACTCCTCGTTGATTTCTCTCCCCCTCCTCTTTTGCAGGACCCTGATCAATGCAGGCTTCAGCGAGTTGAAGGAAGCGGCCTTCGCACATCTTCCGTCCCTGCAGTTCCTGTACGTCTATCTGCCCAACGGTTGTCTGAAGAGGGGGAACAGGGGCCTGGGTGGTCAGTTCAGACCCCCCCCCACAAAGCGCGTGGCCAGGGGAATGCCTGCCTAGGGGTATTTGGCCACGGGAATTTCTCGGGAGCTGGCAGGAAGGCAGAGGTCCCATGCTTTTCATAGCATGGTCCACACATCTTCCTATCTGGTGCTACGGCATTTGGGGGCCTGGGTTTCTCCACCTTGGCAACTCTCCAAAGGGTGGACTTCAGCTCCCAGAATTTCCCAGAATTTGGGAGCTGCCAAGGTTGAATGATGCTCTCCAAGGAGTAAGTAGAACTTTGGTGGTTTCTAGGACTAGATGTGTGGAGTGGGGTGGGAAACCATCACTCTCTTCCTTTTGGTTTGGGGGGGTCCCTTTGAGGCAAGAGTTGGCAGAGCCCTTTTTCCAAGAAGGAGGGCCCTTTCCCCAAATTTCATGAAGCCCACCCCTCCCCCCATCTCCTTTTTGAAGGAGGACAAGGAGCCTAGAATCAGAAAAGTGGATTTGAGAGAGGTGGAATGGAAGAATGTGTCAGGGTTCCAAGAAATACCCCCAACGAAAGAAAACTCCAAGGCTTGAATTTCCTCAAAGTTCCACTTTATTAGAGATGTCACGTTGGCACATCTGGGAAAACCCAAATCTGAAACCTTCCAGGTTTTCCCGCCCAGTTGAAAATTCAGGACCCTGCCCCCACACCCACAAGTCCATCACAGAGGCCTCTGCAGCCTCTGAAAACTGTGTGGAAGCATGTCCTGTTCTCACATTGTTTCCGTAGCCTCTGAAAATGGTGTGAGAACAGGACGTGTTTTGGGGAATGGTTGTTGCTGGGTTTGAGTGAATATGGGTGTGTCACCCAAAATGTTGGGGTGTGTTACCCTTGACATCTATACAGCATGTTCGCCGTTACTGTCTTAGCCCTATTTCAATTAAGTTCCCCGTTGCAAAAGGGGCACTTGGGCTGTTGATTGACGGATTTGTTAACGTGAATTCATGTCTCCTCTTAAGTTTGTGAAATACTTTGATCGATTCGTTGGTTGATTAATTGATCGTAGTTTTCCATTCATTCCTCTTGCAGGCAGTGCATGGGTTTTAACACGGCTTTGAATATTTGGATCAGAAAAACTGATTTTTCTTGCAATCTCATATGAATATGCAGAAATTTCAAACAGGGAGCAGAGGATTAATGGGGTGGGGGGAATCCCCAGGTCTCCAACAAATGGCAGATCCCCCACACTTAAGTTCTTATATTTCATTTATAATTTTAAGCTGATTAAATTATTAAAACCTTCATTTATAAGGTCTAAGAGCAGAGGCAGGGTTCCTACCAGTTCGGAGTGCTACGGCCGAGTAGGTAGTAATTCGGCCTGCCACACCCCCAAACTGGTTCTATCGGGAGCAGCACCATCTTGATTTTCAGTGCAATGCAATGTTTTCCCCTTTTCTAACGTGTGCATGCACATACCTTTTAAGGTGGAAATGCGCACCTGCACGGAGCACAAAATCTTTTGCGCACCGAACTGGCAGTAATGCTGGAAGCAACCCACCTCTGTCTAACAGTTCTACCTTTGCAGCAGTCAATTTTAAGTTCTGAAGTTTTGCATCTAATGTTTTTACAGTCCTGGAGAAGATGCAGCCATTCTCCGTCTCCGTTGGAGTGGGGGAGGGGGCTGATTCGGATGACGTGGCACCCTTAACCTCCAGATTTTTCCTTCATGCTACACTGTGCGTCTCTTAACAATTCTCCACGAAGCGGCTATGAGAGTTCACACCAAGCATCTCTTGTGCCCTGGTTCAGATAACGTTTGCATATGCCTGAGTTGCTAAGTGGGTCATTTGATTCTGGAAGGAGCCTAGAATAGGGTAGAGAGAAAAAGGGATACTGCGGTACTAAAGAACGACAGAAAAGGGGTTTGAAAAAGTCAAGATGGCAGTAGAAGGAAACAACAGAAGCCTCACTCCTTTTAATGTGTCGCAGTGACATGTGTGCTATAAATATCATTGTACTGAAATAACATACTGTGTTGTATTAAAACAGAGCCTTCTCTTCAACTCTCTCTCTCTCTCTCTCATCTATATCTATTTTCCATCTATCATTTATCCATCCATTATCTAACCATCATCTATCCACTCACCACCCACCCATCTATCTAATCTGTCAATTTATCTTCTATATATCATCTATCCATCCATCCATTATCTATCTTTCTATATCTATCTATCTATCTATCTATCTATCTATCTATCTATCTATCTATCTATCTATCTATCTATCTATCTATCTATCTATCTATCTATCTACCTACCTACCCACCCACCTACCTACCATCTACCTACCTACCTACCTACCTATCATCTATCTATCTATCTATCTATCTATCTATCTATCTATCTATCTATCTATCTATCTATCTATCTACCTTCTACCTATCATCTATGCATCTTTCCATCCACCCATCCATTATCTATCTTTCTATCTTTTTATTTATTTATATCTATCTATCTATCTATCTATCTATCTATCTATCTATCTACCTACCTACCCACCCACCTACCTACCATCTACCTACCTACCTACCTACCTATCATCTATCTATCTATCTATCTATCTATCTATCTATCTATCTATCTATCTATCTATCTATCTATCTATCTATCTACCTTCTACCTATCATCTATGCATCTTTCCATCCACCCATCCATTATCTATCTTTCTATCTTTTTATTTATTTATATCTATCTATCTATCTATCTATCTATCTATCTACCTTCCTTCCTTCCTTCCTTCCTTCCTTCCTTCCTTCTACCTATCATCTATGCATCTTTCCATCCATCCATTATCTATCTCTTTCTATCTTTCTATCTTTCTATCAATCATCTATCTACCTTCTACCTATCATCTATGCATCTTTCCATCCATCCATCCATCCATCCATCCATCCATCCATCCATCCTTGGTGTTAATTTAGCAAAGCCAGTTCATAGATAATTGTATCGGTATATTTTTCATGACTAAAAAAGTCATGTGAAATACAACTGCATGATCCAAGCCCCATCCCTTTTAAGGTTTAACCCAATGTACATAAAAAAGAGGGGTGCTTTGATCATGAAATCGGGGCCACTGTCATCACTTTTGGGACACCCCCTCCATCCAACAGCCTGATATCTTAAAAGGCCAGTTATGAGTTACGTAATCCCAGCTAAGTGTAAAAATTGAACTGAACTGAAATAAAAATGCAAGAGTTAAAACAACCTGCAGCGCTATTTGGGAAATCTTGAACAAAATGTGGGCAGGCTCTTTTGCCTGCCTTGGCTTGTCCCCAGTTTTAACACTTGCTTCTTTCTTTGTTCCTTCTTGCAGGTTGCTGAATTCCAACAAATTTTCCTTGATCAGAGACAACACGTTCACCGGCCTTTCTCACCTGCAATACCTGTATGGAATATTAGCAGACTTTCTCTGGTCCTTAGTCAGAGTGTGGGGTGACCTGGGCCTTTTTTTGTGGGGGGGGGGAGGGGAAACGACATGCAGGGTTAAAATATGAATGTCTTGGCTGGAGAAGTAGGGAAGAATTACAGGAAGAATCTGGAACAGGCATAAAATCCTTTTACCTTCACTACTGGTTTGGAACTGGGAACACACGCACGGCACTTCTGCGCATGCACAAAACCTGTGCATGGTACAGAGTGTCCGTGATGATATCTGGGTGTGGGAGGGCAGAGCCTCCTGCCGCCACTGCCACCGGTTCGCCCGAACTGGGACAAACCGGCCGAATGCCCCCTCTGATCTGTAGTCACCTACTGACATACTGAAAGAGGCTTAGCATCCTTGGATCTGGCACCGTTTCTCTCCCTTCTTCAAGGACAGCACCTAGTTCAGTGATGGCAAACCTTTTTGGCACCGAGTGCCCAAACCGGAACGTGCGTGCATGCATGCGCATGTGTGCATGCCCAAGCACCGGAAACCTGAAGACCAGTTGGCCAGCGCATGCATGTCTGTTTTTTGGCCATCTTTAGCTGTTCTGAGAGGGGTTTTCAGGCTTTTGAGGGGCTTTTCAGGCGAAAAATGACCCTGAAAACGGTCCAAAAATACCCGGAAAATGGCCTGAAAAATAGCCTGAAAACCATCCAAAACCAGCCTGTTTTGGGGGCATTTTTCAGGCTGTTTTCTAGCCCTCTGGCACCCATGAAGATCAGCTGGCTGGCAGAAACCAGAAGAGCAGCTGGCGACAGTGCATGTGCCCATGCGAGGGTTCTATCTCCCACCTCTGGCACACATGCCATAGGTTCACAATCACAGACCTAGTTCTTCCTCTTCATCATAACTACAGGGGGACACTTCCCCCTCAGCATGGGAAGCTCCTTCCTCTGGCATAGGCTGTCTCACTTCTGCCTGTAGCAAGATCAACCCTGTTAATAATCTTCTACAGACAGAGACACGGGTGGCATTTTCTGCTCCAGGGCTGGTTGCAGGACACCTGCATTGAGGTACCAATCAAATCCCACGCTGGATCTTTGCCATGAAGCAAAACCCAGCCACCACATTTCTCCCAGGAGTGTCGACTCTGGGCTTCAATATCCCTGCAGGGGCATCTGCTCACTCTTTATTTTAGCCCAGGTGTCATAGAAAAGGGAGACTCCAGAACAGTGGTAGGTTACTAACCGGTTTACTACCGGTCCACTGAGATGGCGTGCGTCGCTGTGTATATCTGCGCATGCACAGAAATATGCCGGCCATGGTAGCAAAGACTGGGGAACCGGTTTGGGGGCGTGGCAGGCCTGGGTCGCTGCCAGATCCAGCAACCCAGGCCACCATACCACTACCGGTTCAGCCGACCAGTCCGAACCCACCACTGTTCCAGAGGTAGTATTCAGCAGGTTCTGACCAGTTCTAGAGAACTGGTAGCAAAATTTTTGAGTAGTTCAGAGAACCGGTAAATATCACCTCTTGCTGGCCCCGCCCCCATCTATTCTCTGCCTTCCGTGTCCCAGCTATGGGTGGCACCTTCAAAGATGGAAAGGATGGAAGTGAGGGACTGTGTTTGACGGACATCTGGGTCTTCTTTGGAAAAACCTAAATGAAGGGAAAAGGGATTTGTTGTCAGAGGAAAGTGGGGCGGGAGGGGGTGATGGAGAAAATGTAGTGGGACCTTATCAGAATATGTCCTTGCCATCTTGTTTTTTGTTTACCCAGGTTCATCGAGAACAATGACATCCAGTCTCTGTCAAAAAATGCCTTTCGTGGGCTTAAGTCCCTGACACATCTGTGAGTTTTGAATTGCACAAATGCACACAGCTCATTTCACGCATATCTGGCTAAAGTATCTTTAGAATAGAATAAGCTGGAAGGGACCTTGGAGGTCTTCTAGTCCAACCCCTTGCTCAAGCAGGAGAACCTATACCATCTCAGACAAGTGACTGTCCAGTCTCTTCTTGAAAACCTCCAGTGATGGAGCACCCACACCTTCTGGTGGCAAAGAGTTCCACTGGTTAATTGTCCTCAGTGTTAGACACTTTCTCCTTATTTCTAGGTTTGGATGTCTCCTTGATCAGTTTCCATCCGTTTGCTTCTGGTGCTTTGGAAAATAATTTGACCCCCTCTTCTTTGGGGCAGCCCTTTAAATACTGGAAGTTTGTTATCATCTCACTAATTCTTCTTTTCTTTAGACTGGACAAACCCAAATCTTGCAATCATTCTTCATATATTTTTGTCTCCAGGCCTTTTATCATTTTAGTTGTTCTTCCCTGCACTTTTTCCAAAGTCTCAACATCATTTTTGTAATGTGGGGACCAAAACTGGATGCAGGATTCCAGGAGTAGAGTTACTAAGGCTTTACAAAGCGGTACTAATACTTCACGTGATTTTGGCTCTTGTCCTCTGTTTATACAACCAAGGATTGTATTAGGTTTTTTTGGCTTTTCCTGCACACTGATGGCTCAGTGATTGTCCACTAGGACTCTAAGGTCCATCTCAAAGTTGTTGTTTTTGAGCCAGGTTTCACCTAATCTGTCCTTGTACCTTTGGTTTTCCCTGCCCAGGTATAAAACTTTGCTTTTCTCCACATTAAATTTCATATTGTTGGATATGGCCCATGGTTCAAGATCTTTTTGGATCCTGAGCTTGTCTTCTGGGGTGTTGTCTATTCCTGCTAGCTTAGTGTCATCTGCATATTTGACAAGTTCCCTTTTATTCCCCTCATCACAGTCATTTATGAAGATATTGAAGAGTATTGGGCCTAAGACAGAACCTTGTGGTACTCCACCGCTTCCTTCTTTTCATGTAGACAAAGTACCATTAAGGCCTACTTGCTGAGTATGGTTTGTTAGCCAGTTACAAATCCATCTGGTGGTGATGCTGTCTATTCCACATTTTGGAATAGCCGGTTGTGGTCTGCTTTATTAAACACCTTGCTGAAGTCTAAATATACCATGTCCACAACATTTCGCTGGTCTACAAATTTAGTCACTTTAGACAAAGAATGAAATAAGATTGGTTTGGCATGATATGTTTTTAACAAACCCATGCTGGCTAATAGTTCTAACTTTACTTCAGAGGTGGTATTCAGCAAGTTCTGACCCATTCTGGAGAACTGGTAGCGGAAATTTTGAGTAGTTTGGAGAACTGATAAATGCCACTGCTGACTGGCCCCGCCCCCATCTATTCCCTGCCTCCCGAGGCCCAGCTGATTGGGAGGGAATGGAGATTTTGCAGTATACTTCCACCAGGAGTCAGGAGGGAATGGAGATTTTGCAATATCCTTAGATCAGATGTCCCAATTTTGGTGGGACAGTCACAATTTTTAATAATTTGTCCCGTGTCCCGCGGCATGTTCAAAAAATCCTGATTTTCCAAAAGAAAGAAAATTTTAAAAAGGACGCCGTTAAAAAAATGTTTTTATTTCTCTGAAGTGTCGTTCCCAATGTGGCTTGTAGAGGCAGTGGTTTCCCTTCCTCCCCTCCTGCGCGCTCTGACGCGGGCCGTTTTTCTGCAGGGAGAGCGACAGCTTTCCGCCAGCGGCAGCGCAGTGAGGAGGCAGGTGGGGATCCGGTTGGGAGAGGCTGGTGATGGGGGTGGCTTTTGAAAGGGTTGGGGGGCATTGGGGGAAGGCAATCGGTGGAAGGCTGCTTTGCAACTGCCAGTGAAATCCCATCCCCCCTGCTCTTGCCTTTCCTTCTGCTTGCTCCATCCCAGCGGAGGCTGAGCCCGCCTCTTATTTGGACCTCCTGCATCCCTCCCCCAAACAGAGCACCCCATTTCAAGCAACGAGGGGCACCAAACAGGGCAGGGTTGCAAACACCCCCCTCCTCCCAAGGCTGTAGGCGAAAGCTGCTCTCCAGCATCTCTCCCTGCCCTGCTTTCCTGGAGCCATTTCTGTGGAGGTCCTTTTTGGCTTTAACACGAAGCCTTGAGGGGGGAACAGGGTGCGCCCAGGCACCTGTCTCGGACTCTGCCCCTGAATCAGGAATGCTGGAGAAACGGGCGGGGATCGCTGGCTTTTTAAATCAACTTTTTGGAAGGAGGATGGGAGGACGGATGGGGAGAGTACTAAAGGCATCCCTGCTGAAATCACTTTTTTAAAAAGCCATTTTTTAAAAAATCCCACTTTTAAGGCAGTGAGCAGATCTAATGCTCCTTCCGACTCCCCACAACAGAGAAGGGGAGGGGGAAAGAAAGTTAGGGAAGGAAGGAAAGAAGGAAGGAAAGGAAAGAAAGAGGGAAGGAAAGAAGGAAGGAAGGAAAAGAAGGAAGAAAAGGAGGAAGGAAGGAAGGAAGGAAGGAAGGAAAGGAGGAAGGAAGGAAAGAAGGGGAAAAAGGAGTGACTGGCTTCATTTCTTCCAAGCAGGTTTTCATGCCTAAAATGGGACTAGAAACTCCAGATTTCTTGTCTGGTGCCTGAACCACTACTAGGCAAACTGGCTCTCTTATCCACATTTGATCCACTGTGACCAAATATCTTCCAAATCATGCCAGGAAAGCAGCTCAGCACAGCTGCATTGAGCAACAGGAATTATTTTTACGGCTGTGTAGTTTCACCTTTTGCAAAACTAGCAGATTAAACAGCAAACTCGCCACAAGATTGCAAGTAACTTCTAAAACTTCTCCTCAAATAGCAGTTATCTGAAAACTACCCAGTGAGCAGAATTGGGTGTTGATATTACTGTATCTCTGTATAAAGCCATGAATTTGTTATAGAAGGTCATAGACAAATAGCTGTCCTTTGGGGTCATTACAGGTGTCTGGAATAGAAGAACATGGGTGTTTTCTGATACGGAAGCATTTGGTACAAAATAGAGTGCAACATTGGCTAATAAACAATAGCGCCAAACTTAGTTTTAAATTCATACGTTTAAATTCATTGCTATTTTCACATACTATGTGAAGGAGACAGTTTTTATATTCCAACACTTCAGGATACAGTGTTAAGCTTATTGCATTGGGAGATTTTGTACAACATTTGCTTAAAATATTTAAGAAAAAAATGGTTGGATATTTTGTTGTTTAGAATGCAACGCAAGCACACTTCAATTTTAAGGGACTGGGATTATTTCCATATACTGTACAGCTAGACCTCGATTTACAACCACAATTGACCCTAAAATTTCCATTGCGAAGCAAGATGGTTCCTCATTTCATGACCTTTCTTTCCACAGTTGTTAAGTGAGTCACTGCAATTGTTAAGTGAACCATGCAGTCATTAAGCAAGTTTGGCTTTTCCTGGTCATTTTGCTTGTTGGAAACCAGCTGGGAAAGTAACAAATGGTGATTGCATAATCCTGGATACTGCAACTATCATGAACACATGCCAGGTGCCAAGCAAATTTTGATCATGTGGTCATGAGGATGGTGCAGTGGTCATAAAGGAGAAAAACAGTCACAAATCAGAAGAGCAACAAAGATGATTAGGAGACTGGAGGCCAAAACATATGAGGAACTGTTTCTGGAACTAGATATGTCTAGTTTAATGAAAAGAAGGACTAGGAGAGACATGATAGCAATGTTCCAATATCTCAGGGGTTGCCACAAAGAAGAGGGAGTCAAACTATTCTCCAAGGCACGTGAGGGTAGAACAAGAAGCAATGGGTGGAAACTAATCAAGGAGAGAAGTTGTGAATGTTCCAACACTGGAAGTTTTTAAAAAGATGTTGGATAACCATTTTTCTGAAATGGTGTAGGGTTTCCTTCCTAAGGAGGGGGTTAGACTAGAAGATCTCCAAGGTGCCTTCCAACTCTGTTATTCTATTCTAACATATACTGTTTTAAAGAAGCACAGAGGGAGCAATCCTCCAGGCTTTAGTGACTATCACTAAGTGTTGTAGCTTATGATTCTTGATGAATGTATTCTATTTTATTTTTCTTTATGTACACTGAGAGCATATTCATCAAAGACAAATTCCTTGAGTGTTTATGAGTTTAGCTTCTCTCTCTTGAAAATCACCTCCCAAAGACCTATTAGATCCCACAGACTAGGCCTCCTCCGAATTCCATCTACCAGCCAATGCCGACTGGCGACCACCCGGAGAAGGGCCTTCTCTGTGGCTGCTCCGGCCCTCTGGAACGATCTCTCTGTGGAGATTCGGACCCTCACCACCCTTCAGGCTTTCCGTAAAGCCATTAAGATCTGGCTGTTCCAGCAGGCCTGGGGCTGCTGAGTTCCATCCCCACTCGAATTGGTGTGCTTGTTGAGACCTTTTAAACTGGCTCTGTATTGTTGTCTGTTTTTGTTTTCTTTTTTTATGTATTGTTCCCTTCCCTTCCAGTTTGTGAGCCGCCCTGAGTCCCTTGGGAATAGGGCGGCATACAAGTTGAATAAAATCCAAATCCAAATCCAAAATGTAAGCTAGCATAAGGCATTATAATGCAAGCTAGCCTTAGCTTTTAAACAGTTCATTTAGTGACCAAAGTTACAATGGCATTGAAAAAAGTGACTGATAACCATTTTTCACACTTAGCGACCATTTTTCACACTTAGCGACCATTTTTCACACTTAGCGACCGTTGCAGCATACTCATGGTCATGTGATCAAAATTTTGATGTTTGGCAACAGATTCATATTTATGATGGTTTCAGTGTCCTGGGGTCATGTAATCGTCTTTTGTGACCTTTTGACAAAATATAAAAATTTTAATCAACCCCCACCACCACCATCCCACCGGTCAATGGTGTCCCTCTTTACCAATCTGAAAATATGGTCACCTTAAATATCCTTCCCGTGGAGTAGGGTGGGAATGGGGATATTGCAGTATCCTTCCCCCAGGAGTCGGGAGAGCAATAGCAGTAGACTTATATACCGCTTCATAGGCCTTTCAGGCCTCTCTAAGCGGTTTACAGAGAGTCAGCATATTGCCCCCAACAATCTGGGTCCTCATTTTACCCACCTCGGAAGGATGGAAGGCTGAGTCAACCCTGAGCCGGTGAGATTTGAACCGCTGAACTGCTGATCTAGCAGTAGCCTGCAGTGCTGCATTTAACCACTGCGCCAGGAGATTTTACAATATCTTTCTCCTGCCACAACCACCAAGCCACACCACGTCCACCAAGCCACACCATGCTACACCTTGCCCACCAAGCCCTCCAAGCTATACCCAGAGAATCAGTAGTAAAAAAAATTGAATGCCACCACTGTTTTATTCGTTTCTAGATGTTCACAAATCTGTTTTTTGATTATTTTTTCCAGTATCTTCACAGGTATTGATGTTAGGCTGATTGGTCTGTAGTTTCCTGGGTCTGTTTATATATATGTGTGTGTGTGTGTGTGTGTGTGTGTGTGTGTGTGTGTATACGTGTATACATACATACATATATACATATATACATACATGCATGCATACATACATACATATATGTATATATATATATATATATATATATATATATATATATATATGTATATATATATATGTATATATATATGTATATATGTATATATGTGTATATATATATATATATATATATATATATATATATATATATATATATATATATATATATATATATATATATATATATATATATATATATATATATATATATATATATATATATATATATATATATATATATATAAAAGGATAAGCACATTGAAGTATGTTCCAAACACATAGTTGTAGTCCTACACTGCAAGCCTACCTTTCATTGTTCAGTCTTAATTTGAGGATCATGAAATGTTTGGCATAAAATAGTTGTCCCTCCCTCTTTTCTTCCAGATCTTTGGCCAACAACAACCTGCAGACGCTGCCCAGAGATCTCCTGAAGCCTTTGGATATCCTTAGTGATCTGTAAGGTTCTCTTTTGGTTGTAAATACTATAAAAATAAGGAATAATAGTGCATGGGTGTCCATTAGATAAGCAACATGACATCATCATGCAAACTGCACAAATTACAGAATCTGCACCATTTGCAGTGATCTCACTTTTTTGTATATTCCACTGTAGCCTGGCGAATTCTTTCTGAAACTAGAAATATATGATCATTAATTTCATCACTACAATAACCCAAGATAGTTAATGGGGAGGCTTTGGATGAAACAAGCCACGGGGAATGAAAGACAAAGTTCCAAAATCAATCAATGTAAATAATGAATGGAACAGGAGAGAACATGATTTAAACACACACACCCCTACTATTTTTCCAATGAAACCACAGAGAGAATATATGTATACATATATATATGTATTTAGTGCCACAACCCCTGGTATGCCCAAATATGGGAGGAAGCAGACTGCTTCCTTTCTCTGTCTATCGGCTCGTCACAAGAGACCATCACGACAGAAAGCCATTATTTTTACTGTTGCCTTTGTTACATTTGTGTTGCATTTGGAGGAGAACCTTGTGGCTTAGTGGTTAACACAACTGCTTAATATGTAATACAGCACAGGTTCAAATCCCAGTAAGGGTATGGCTAGCTGATGAGAGCTAAATAGCTTGAAATAGATCTATACTAGTCTCCCTTTATTTATTTATTTATCAGCACAAATGCAACACATAGACACACGCACACACACACACACACACACACACACACACACACACACACATGGGTGGAGGGTATTCCAGATTTTTAAAGATATAACTTGCACACTTCCTTAGCCCATTCTGTAACAATTAAAAGTATAATAAATTGGAAGTCAGACAATGCGAGCTGAATTCCAATTTCCTCGGAGGGCACATGAGCAGGGAATAGGGGCAGAAAACACTTGAGTTCAATGGCTAGGAGTAGAGACTTTTCAGATATGTAACAGGATGCTCCAAACCTTAATTGGTGTAACGTAAAACATTCCATTAAAAAAAAAAAGGACGGTATTGGACTATGTTATGGATGGCACAAAAATTTTTGTCCTCATCTTCTGCTGATTACATTATTAGGAATCATCCTAACTTTTTTGAGGCTGTAACATTTTCCTGTTGTGCATGTGGTTCAGCTTGTACCCACTCTGCAAACAATGAAAGGTTTGTGGTTCCATACACAAGGGCAGCAAATGGGTTAATTCAGTAAAGTATGTGGTTTGAAGGCCTCACACCAGAAAGAAAGATGCTAGAACTGAATTTACATTTGTAGTTCTTCCATGAGAGAACTGACCTCCATCTCCACACTTGCTTTCCACACCTCTTTCTTTGAGGACTTCAAGGCCTTGTCATAAGAACTGAGACTGGAGGAGTTCAATGACAGTCCCCACATTTTCCATCCCCACAGAGACCTTCGGGGCAATTCTTTGACTTGTGATTGCAAGATCAAATGGCTGGTGGAATGGATGGAGAACACCAACGCAAGCATGCCTGCCATTTTCTGTGGTGGTCCTCCTCAGTACCAAGGCCAGAAGATCAGAGAGCTTCCTCTAAAGAACTTCGACTGTATCACCACAGGTAGGAATGGGTGTCTTTGCGCAACTGTCTTAAGAAACGGCATCAGAACTCATAAATTAGGTCAACGTTTGATTGATCAAATTGACATACATGTTCTCCAGGTGCTTCTGGGGCTTAGCATGAAGTTGCCTAAATTCCCTTGACAACTTCCAAACATTTGGATTTCCATGCACAGGTACAATATAGGTGGTACCTTGCTCAATATTAGTAACTGTGAGAGCGATCTTGGAGTCCTAGTGGACAACCATTTAAATAGGAGCCAGCCGTGTGTGGCAGCTGCCAAAAAAGCCAACACAGTTCTAGACTGCATAAACAGAGGGATAGAATCAAGATCACATGAAGGGTTAATACCACTTTATAATGCCTTAGTAAGGCCACACTTGGAATATGGCATTCAGTTTTGGTCACCATGATGTAGGAAAGATGTGGAGACTCTAGAAAGAGTGCAGAGACGAGCAACAAAGATGATTAGGGGACTGGAGACTAAAACATATGAAGAACGGTTGCAGGAACTGGGTATGTCTAGTTTAATAGAAAGAAGGACTAGGGGAGACACGATAGCAGTGTTCCAATATCTGTGGTTGCCACAAAAAAGAGGGAATCAAACTATTCTCCAAGCACCTGAGGGTAGAACAAGAAGCAATGGGTGGCAACTCATCAAGGAGAAAAGCAACTTAGAACTTTGGAGAAATTTCCTGACAGTGAGAACAATTAACCAGTGGAACAACTTGCCTCCAGAAGTTGTGAATGCATCAACACTGAAAGTCTTTAAGAAGATGTTGGATAGCCATTTGTCTGAAATGGTATAGGGTTTCCTGCCTAGGCAGGGGGTTGGACTAGAAGACCTCCAAGGTCCCTTCCAACTCTGCTATTGTATTGCATTGTATTGAATTGTATTTATAAAGGTTATCTAGTAAGATGAGAAGTCGCTGGTGCTAATATTTCCTATTTCCAGAAGTGTCACAGGCGTAGGGGTGGATTTATTTGTAAAATTACAAGATTTGCGTTAGTTAACTTTAAAAGTACTATTGATGTTATTTGACACATTTTCAGTGAGGCTGCAAGAATTTCTAAAAAAAGAAGATTGCATATGTAAAGGAGCTGCAGGTGCCAAAGTTCACTTTGTGATCGGCTGATACGTCAAATATAGTACATCAAGGCCAAATTGTGTTCAAATATAGGACATTATCTTATTTTGAAATTGTCATTATGTGATATCTAAAGAGGCTTTTCTGGCACTATCGTTAAAAGGCACTAACGTTTACCAAGAAAAAATATTTTTCAGTCTGAAATAATAAATAGCTTTGATGAAGTCTTTTTAAAATATTTGTTGTGTTGATTTATTGTAAAACCACATAAATTGTAACCCTTGTAATTGGGCAAAAGTCATCATATATTTATTAAGCAAAAAGGAAGGAAATGACTGCATATTAAAAATTGGCAAATGTTTTAAAAACATCTATAGCAAATGCTCCTGCATGGAGAAGATCCTTGACTGGAAAGTGTATTTTGTGGTTCTGGTATCTCGAATGTAAATTCCTCCAAGGACCCCCTAAACACGATTGTTTCCACTCTCTCCCAGATTTCGTGGTGCATCAGGTGCTGCCTTTCCAGTCTGTGTCTGCTGAGCCATTCATGTACTCCAGCGATCTCTATGTGGCTCTGGCTCAGCCAAGTTCCAGCAGCTGCACCATCCTGAAGTGGGACTACGTTGAGCGCAAACTGCGGGATTTTGACCGCATCCCTGGTAAGCCACACCTGCAGGTCAAAAGGGGACATCATTCACCCTGGTGTGCCTGGAAAGCAAACTAAAGACGAACCATTTGCAGTCTGGAATGAGAAATCTTTAAGGGACCAAGCTTACCCTGGGCTGTCAAAAAGCTATCAAAACCCTGCAGACTTCATAAAAAAATACTTTTATGGCTGCCTATCTCAACAATATTAAACAAGAAGATCACAAAAAAAAACCCATAGACATAAATGACAACCACAATGTTCTGACCCAGCTCCCCAAACATGGCAAAGTTAATTCAAAGATTCCTTTAATGGAAGTGCTGGCAGCCCCGGCAAAAAGTTTCCATCTCACCACAGGCTAACAAATCCCTCTGTCCGGAAGATGAATAGTTGTCTGCCAAATCTATTCATCACCACCCTGTGTCTTTTATCCCCAGAGGTAGGGTGGGGTTTCGCTAGCAGCGGTGGCTCTTCCATCCCAAGGTCTGGCCCATAGATTCTCATTGCTCTCCTCTCCTCTGCCTTCTGCGAGCCGCATGCCAGGCACTGGACCCAGCTGTTCCTTCTCTTCCTCATCAGCCACCTCCAAATCTGGGGGCTGTTGTCTCTCCATCTGAGGGCTGACGGATGGCCCAGGCTCCGCCTGTCTCTCTCTCTCCCTCCCCCCTCTCCCCCCCCTCTCTCTGACAGCTCCACTCGCTGTTTCCCCTCGGAGCTCTCAGAGCCCATGCCTCCTCCTCCTCCTCTGATTTTGCTACTGGATGGGGTGGCAGCTGAGAGGCCACAACACACAAGCCGCACAATGTCACAGTAACAATGCTTTTTCTCTCGTTTCTCTCTTGCAGCTCACTCTGCCGTTTACTGCAAACCAATCGTGGTAGAATCCCAGCTGTACGTTGTGGTGGCTCAGCTTTTTGGAGGCTCTTATATTTACCGCTGGGACACCAACATTGACAAGTTCATTAAGATCCAAGATATAGACAGCCAGAAGATCCGGAAGCCCAATGACATTGAGGCTTTCCAGATTGACGGCGAATGGTTCTTCGTCATTGCCGACAGCTCCAAGGCAGGCTCCACCAGCCTCTATCGCTGGAACCAGAATGGCTTCTATCCCCACCAGGACCTGCACTCATGGCATCGGGACACGGACGTGGAGTACCTAGAGGTGGATGGGAAATCCCGGCTGATCATTTCCAGCAGCTCCCAGGCCCCGATCATCTACCAGTGGAATCGCTCCCAGAAGCAGTTTGCTCACTGGGGGGACGTCGCAGAAGTGCTGGATGTCCAGATGGTCAAGCATTTCCAGATGAAGAGAGACAACTACTTATGCCTGAGCCGTTACATTGGAGACTCCAAGGTGGTCAGGTGGGAAGGGCTGCGATTCACAGAGGTGCAGACCTTGCCCTCCCGAGGCTCCATGGTAATGGAGCCTTTCAAGATCTCTCAGCAACTTTACATGGCTTTGGGGAGTGACTTCTCCTTTACCCACATCTACCTTTGGGATGAAGACAAGCAAAAATTTGTGAAGTTCCAGGAACTCTCTGTCCAAGCTCCACGGGCTTTCCAGTCCATCCCTTTGGAGGCCATGAGTGTCCTCTTAGCCCCCAGCTTCAAGGGGAACACACTGGTTTACAAGCATATTGTCGTAGACCTCAGCTTGTAGGAGGGATGAGTATTTCCTCCTCACGTTCCTCCCCAACAGGCACCACACCAGCCCTACTATTCTGCTGAAGTCCTTGCAGCATTCAGTGGCAACTGAGCAGAATCATCACTGGGACACGGCTACTGACAGTCTCTTTTTTACGTCCTATTCAACTGTTCCTTCTGTTCCTCATGAACATAAAAGATTATGAAAGGATCTTATTAGCTTGGGTGTATCTTGCCAGAGTCCTGGATTAGTTGCCCAAGCGTGAGACCACACAAGAGTTGCACATAAATTACCTATAGAGACACACACAAACTCTAATATATCCTCACAGTATATGCTATTTTCACTAGTATATCCTCATAGCTATGAAAATGACTTTGGAAGGCTTTCCTTCAAAGACTGCATGGATTGGCGTCTTAGGTAGCAATTGGTTTCCTGCAGAATAATTACAAGAGGCTTCCACATTATAATCTGAAATGGTTATGCTTTGTTTATTTGTCTTTAAGGGCAACTAAAATTGTGTTCACCAAATCATTGTCATGTTTCTTTCACCTTTGCTGCTTCTAAGGGATTGTTTTTAGGAGGCAATGGAGAACTACTTCATACAAGTCAACTTCCACTTAGTGGCTGGTTCGCTTAAAGACCAAGCTGCTAGTCCCATCTGTGATCACTAAACAAGGACAGCCAGGATAAAGCATTCCCATCTATTCGTCTCTCTGTTTTGGAGGGTGGGAGGACAGTGTTGGTACTAAGATTTAGGGTGGCCAGGTTGAGCTCCTTTTTCACCTTCCTTTTTCATTTCATGAAACTTACACAATTACCTTTCCAAATACCACCTCAGCAAGAAGGTTTTCTAAAAAGCATGTGATGGTTTGGGCTAAATTTTCCCGCCTACTTTAAAAATATTAAATGATTCTAAACAAAAGAAGTTTTGAGCTTGAATTGAAAATGGAAACCTAATAAAATCCTGTCTGTGCCTGCTCAGGAGAAAGTCCCTTTGCATATTTTTTTAAAACAAAGTCTGCTTGTTATCCAGGTCTGTTGCCTCCTTTCCATCCAAAGTGTGTACCTGCAGATGCAGGTCAAGGAAGCAAGAGGGGTGCAGCCCCCACTTCTAGGTCCAAAGGTAGATTTCTGGAGAAGAGATAGCAATTTCTCTATGGGTTTATATCTTGGATCTTATATTCCAATCAGGTATCTAAATCCTGGGGTAGGAATGTAGCTGGCTAATTTGAGGTTCACCTTTCCACCCTGACCTTACAACTACAAGTAATGAGAAAAATCCTACTCCAAAGGCAGGACGTTTTGGAAGTATCCTGGGTTTCTGCCAATACCTTTTTTTTAAAAAGTTTGGAGAACTTTGTCCTTAAACTGCTTTGTGTTTCAATCCACCTGTAAAATCTATTTTATCTAGTCTGTACTCCAGATATTGGGTAAAAGGCTTCAAAAATGATGCCAATATACTTTTTAGTTTTCCCTGAATAATGCAAGTGCATTATTATTAATACAAGTGTCTGATATTGGTGTCCAGATGGGAACAGAGGTATTGGTTCTTCTGCCACATATGCTGTCCTCATCCATCCCTTGTCACAAACTATGGGGCTATTGTGAATACGGAAGAGGTTACACAGCTGGTTCTCGTGGACCACAACATCTGCCACTTCCTTTAGCCTTTTGGGTTTCCCCATCTCAAAAGACGAGATGCAGTTGATGCTCAAAAGACATTCTAAGCAACCCTCATCTCTGTATCTGTAGCATTGGCTTTGTGAGGGCAGAGCTCAGTTGGTGCTTTGGGTGGGAAGCTTTTCATTTTTAGCTGGGTTACTTAAGGGATACACCTGTTCAGGTGACATGTTCCTGTGTGGAATGAACTGTGAGGTGGGCAGGTTGTGAATTGGCAGTGAAGAGCCTTTGCAGGGGAAGATTAATAGTGAGGACTGGTGTGGTGTGATATGGTCTCCAGCCAAATATTTCCTTTGATCAGATTTGTCAGGGAATTGCGCAGCTGGTGTCCAAATGGAGTCAGAGACATTGATACAAATTGGCAGTTTTATGTAAATAAATATATTTTCAGGAGACAAACAGAAGCATCATCAGGTAAATCAACAGAACAGGAACATCCTGAGGTAAATCACAACCACTTTAAACCCCTCCAATCCTTACATGAAGCACAAACCACCAACCATTCAGAACACACCTCCACCCAATCAGAACACAGCCAATCCAACCAGCTCAAACCCCCACTGGCAGTTAAAAGGAAGAAACTGCTGAGATCTCACATTGCTCCTGGAAGCACGAAGCCAAGCAAATAAGTCTGAAGATGACAAATGAGACTTCGTCGAAACGTCGCCAAGACACTTCCAATTTTACATGGGAGAAAACCCGAATAACCAAAGACCTAGGTAGGTAGGTAGGTAGATAGGTAGGTAGGTAGGTAGATAGATAGGCTAGATTTTTAATTCTGTTTCTTCATCACATCTAAAGTTTAGCAGGGGGAGTGACAGAACAGAATGAGGAAAAGAAAATCGCAAAGCAGGAAAACAAATATCCCGCTGAGCTGCCTTGGTGTATTTCTCTGTGGATGAGGAAGAGCCTTTGGGGTCCTTTTAAAAACCATCATCTCTTCCGTCATGGCAGGTAGGAATTGGGCCATCTCGCCCATTGAAGGAATCATTTCTGTCTCCAGAAGACTCAGTCAGAGGGAAATAGTTTCATTAAGAGGAGAGCTGGGCAGAGGAGAAGATGATGGAAAAGAAGTCAGAAGAAAACCAATGTGGTGAGCCATCTCTAAAGCATCTCAGGGGATGGAGGACTAATGGCCTTGTGCCTTTCGTGTGTCTCTCCCAGATATAGACAACTTGTGTGTCCTGCTAGCTGGATGGCAGCCATACTCTTTTAGGGAGCCTGAAGGTAAGAAAAACCCTGGATAAAGACATCATTAGGGCTCTTTCCAGAGATGATGGACTAATAGACTTGCTTTCTATTGAGTCTTACAGAGGACGTGAACAAACTGTCCACTCAGTTGGCAGGATGGCACCCTTTTAATGCCCCATCTTCCCTTTTTGAAGGTGAGTGTCTTCCAGCAATCATAACACAGTAACATAATATATTAGGAAAGACTAATGGCCTTGTTTCTTTTGTCTTTCAGATGAACCGAATGAGCTGTGCTGCTGGCTACCTGAGTAGCAACCATTTCATCTTGGATAGTGCTAAACAACAGCTGTCCAAGGTAAGAGTTTTCCAGCCATTTTGTTTCATGGGGGGGGGGGGGTTGGGGGAGACAGGACAGGAAATAAGACAGCCACGGCTATCCAATAAACATGGTAGGGCTGATGCAGAGATAGCAATAGCAATAGCACTTAGACTTACATACAGTATATGCCACTTCACAGTGCTTTACAGCCCTCTCTAAGCAGTTTATAGAGTCAGCCTCCTGCTTGAGTCAATCTTGAGCCTGGTGGGATTCCAACTGCCAAATTGCAGGCAGCCAACGGTGAGCAGAAGTAGTCTGCAGTACTGCACTCTAACCACTGCGCCACCACAGCTCTAATGAGATGAAGTAATAAAGATCTTCTTCTGTATGTATGTCTTACAGATGACCTCAATGACATATGCCATCAGCTGGCCCAGTGGCACCCATTCAAAAACTGAGCAGCCAACCTTTTTGGCAAGGTGTTTCCAGGCCATAATAACCATAAAGCAGTGGGTTAAGATGCAGCCTTCTAGGGTGGTTCCTGGTACTTCAAGAGAGAATCTGGAGAACCAATTGCCCATTTTCAGTCTGGCAGATGAGTCCAGACTGACTCGGAATAGTTGACCAGATGCTGACCAAGGTGCGCTACTACTCAGCAGGTGACCTCAAGGAAGGGTGCAAAGGGAAGCATACTCTCCTGCTTCCCTTCAATTGTAAACAAAGGGGCAAAAAAAGCACTCCCAGACCCTGAAGCGAGTCGGTCAGGAGGTGCAGCCCAGGAGAAAAGGGGCTGTAGCTGAAATTGCCTTTTGAACTCTCACCCCCACCCCCAGGTCTCTCTGTCGGCTTCTGCTCTATGGCCAGAAGGGCCCCTGCGGGAAATCCTGGATCCCGTGAAGCTTTGAACACCCCCAACTTCAATGAGTCTGCAGATACATGACGCAGAGCAACAGGTCTCGGGACTTAAAAAAAAAATCCTGTTGAAGCCAAATGGACACTAAATACGAGCATCGGAAGCCTATTTTTACTGAACTCCATCTCAGAGCAAAGATATAAATCCCATCTTCAGGAATGTAGAACCTTTGATAGATTTTTGAGTTGTATTTTTATTTTAACACTTTCTTTACTTTGCATAAGATAACTATTGCAAAAACCTCGACTTAAGAATGAAGTGCTCTTTATAGCACTTCAGCCGGGAAGATTTTAAAAGATGACAGCTATGGTGTTACCAGCTCCTTGTTCCCGCTGGAACAGAGTGAGGATTGCTGGAATAGAGCAGAAAGGAGTGAGGATTGCTAACTTTTGGCCATTCGGGAAAACTTTATTCAAGAAGAAAGAAATGATCTAATGAAATGAAAAAGCAGCTTTTTCCTGCTTCTGTGTAGGTCAAGATTGGCTACCAGGGAAGGTGAGTGGTTAAGAGAAGGACTGGATGTTTTCTTTGCTCACCAGTATCTTTGAAATCTATCATTTCCTCCATTGTGACAAGTAGGAATTGGGCCATCTTCCCCAATGAAGAAATCCCTTGCTTCTCCAGAAGATTCACATGGAAATAGTTGCATTAAGAGGCAGAGCTGGGGAGAGAAGAATTGGGGTGGCAGCCATACTCTTTTAGGCAGCCTGAAGATAAGAAAAACCCCAGATGAAGAGATTATTAGGGCTCTTCCAGATATGATGGATTAATGGACTTGCTTTCTATTGTCTTATAGAGGACACCCATTACTTATGCCATCAACTGGTCCAGTAGCACCCATTCAAAAACTGAGCAGTCAACCTTTTTGGCAAGGCGTTTCCAGGCCATAATTACTATGCAGATGACATAAACAAACTGTCCACTCAACTGGCAGGATGGCACCCCTTTAATGAGGAGCATGGCCCATTTTGGCAAGGGTAGATCTCTCAAACCTTTTATGGAGTAACCGAGGGCTAAATTACATGATACCCTCAGCACCCTGATCTACTTCAAAGGACATTGTAAAAAGAAAGAAAATGTTCCTTTCGTCCCAATTATTTTTTCTTTCCCTTTCATTCTGGGGCATGTGTACTGGGGAGAAGGGCTTCGGACCTGGGGTGTTTAGTGTTTTAACCTCTTCCATGGATATTTCATGATGTGGACTTAGGTCCAATACAGTATTTTCCTGTTTAACTCTCTTCATCTAGGGATGTGCAACCTGAAGCAACCAAAAATTATCAACAAATGGTAACGCTTGAACATGAGATAGGGATAAAGTATTTAAATAAATAACTGAAGAGTGACTGGGTGAGGAGTGGGATAGCAAGAGAACTTCCAGACAGAACCTGAGAACCAGCTGTAGGAGCCTTCAAAATCTCATTGAGGTCCTCCGTTGAATAATGGAGAAAGTACTTGTCTGAATCTCTACCACTTTCTCCTAGCTTCCAGGTAGCAGACCCGGTTTTCCGTACAGGATTCCTTCATGGAATATTAAAACTATAAATGCAAATAACACTGGATAACTATAGTTTTAGGGCTGATTAGGAAATGACTGACTAATGTCCCCTAGGTGTGTCTTACAGATGAGGTCAATGAATTGTGTATCTGGTAGAGTGGCAAACATTTCATGTTGAATGGAGCCATCATTTTGTGCCCAAGATGAGAGTATTCCATCTATAATAGCAGGAAAAGGTCGTTTCCCAACGTCACCAGAAGAATCCACCAGGAGGTACCGAAAAGAAAGTGCTGGATCTCCAACTTTACCAAAAGGCTCAGGACTTCCAGATACAGGATGAGAACCACCTTGCAGCCTTCAAAATCTTACTGAGTTCCTCAGAGTGAACCATCTTCTACTGTATGATCAGATTTGGGGAAGAAGGAAAGTGTCCCTTAATGGGTTCAAAAAGAAGTGGAGGAGGAAGGGGGAGAGCCGGTAGCAGTCCTTCAGGTGTCCTAGAGATTTAGATTTCAGGATCGGAGCATTGTATAATGCAGAAAGGATCCGTTTGAATCTCTACCACTCTCTCCCAGCTTTCAGACAGCACTCCTGGTTTCCTATACAGGATTCCTGCTTGGTATATTGAAATTCTAAGTGCAAATAACTTAAGTAATATCATTAGGGCTGATCAGGAGATGAATGACTAGTGGCCTTGTTTCTTTCCAGGTGCCTTACAGATGTAGATGACTTGTGCATCCTGCTCACTAAGCAGCAGCCATTTTCCTTTTGATGAACCGTAGATCAGATGAATGAGTAATGGTCTTGCATCTATGTGTGTCTTACAGATGTGGATGATCTGAGTGGCAGCCATTCTCCTTTAGACAGACCAAAGGTAATGAAGGAGCATATGAATCAAACTAATATTGGCTATTCGCTTTTATTATGAATTGCTTGTGCTATATAAACTTACAGTAAGAGCAACACTGGATAAAGATATTACTAGGGCTGATCAGGAGATGAATGACTATGACTTGCTTCTTTCTATGAATGCCTTGCTTCTTTCTATGTGTGTCTTACAGACAAATTGGAACAGTTGTGCACTCAGCTGATTGAGTGGCAGCCATTTCCACTTGGACACAACCAAATAGCCTTTGTCCAAGATGAGAATTTTCCAGCCATAATAACATAACAGTAGGAAAATACTTTTTCTCAACAAGTCACCAGAAGACATTGAAAAGAAAGTGGGTCAGTCCACATCCACGTATTTAGCGAGCCAGGAGTTCTACAATGATGTCTGGGCTGCCAACTATCGTTAAGTGCCAATTCTTCAATGAAGTCTGGCTGCCACTTGTTGCTAGTCATTTTGGTTCACACTACAGTGCTAACCAGGATGCACTACGAGGAGGTGAACTAGCATCACACACAGGACTCCTTGTTTAAGTGGGGTCTTGTCTCTATCCCTCAGTGTAACTGTGGTGCTCCTTGACAAAATATCCACCACATTGTGTCTGAATGTCTGTCAAGAGCTTCCACTGGCCCAAGGTCTGATTTTTTTCAACATAGACCACCCTGTCCTTGAATGGCTGGCTGGACTGGACATTAACATTTGTACTACTATAAGCCAAGCTTAAGAACAGCAAAGGGATTGACAATGCATGGTGGAACTCGGGACTTCCACCTGCAGAAAAAAAATATAGAGATCTGAAAAACTTTCTTCCAAGTGAAACTTTCTTCCTTCGTTTAGTTTAATTTAGTTTACTTTATTGTCGTTGCACATACAACTGAAATGCCATCTTCAGTGTACATTATAACTATAAAACACAAACATACATCCTTTACTTTCTATATAATTGAAATTGAAAACCCAATATTGCATTATACCATAGAATTCAATATGGTTTCTGCCCTGGGATAGAAGCTGATTTTCAGCCTATTTGCCCTTGTTTTTATTATCCTGTACTGTCTGCCAGATGGTAATAGTTCAAAAAAAGGGGTGCCCAGGATGAGATGGATCTTTAAGGATGTTTTGAACTTTCTTAAGGCAGCAGGAGCTATGAAGCTCTTCCAAAGAGAGGAGAGGGAAACCCATGACCCTCTGGAGCGCTGTCCTATCTGCCCCTGTGCAATTGGCAAACCAGATACAGGTGTAAGTTGAACTACTCTCTCTGGTGCAGCGATAGAAGGTCACCAGCAGTTTTTCCTTCAGTTGTTGTTTCCTGAGAAGTCTCAGGTAATATAATCTCTGCTGGGCCCTTTTGACCAGGGCTGCAATATGAGTGCCCCAGATCCGGTCGTCTTTTATGATAACACCCAGAAACTTAAAACTGGCCACTTGCTCCACTCGGTCTCCATTGATAAGCAAGGACTGGATGACTGATCTATTCCTTCTGTAGTCCACTATAAGCTCCTTGGTCTTATTGGTGTTAAGGACCAAGTTATTATTATTTCTCCAGGGAGATCTTGGAGGGGGATTTTAATGTGCAAGATATCTCCCAGGTGTCATTCTATCGCTAACCAGGTATCACCCTGCCAAGTTTTCCAATATTAGACAACATTGAAGACTCCTTGTAGTTGCCAATATGTTATTGAATCTTATTTATTTTTCTGCAGAGTTAGGTTTACAACTCAAACTGTTCATCTCTAACCCTAAAAGAGGATTTGGGAGCCACCTTGCAGTTTCAACCCAAATGATTACTTTCTTAGTGGTGCTTTGGATATACTTTTTATTGTTCCTTTTTAAACAAGTGTTGTATTTTTCTTTTTTTTAAATAAATTTTATTCATAGACACTTTTTTGAAAAACAGTGCATTGTCAGGGTATACCATTTACAAATAAAAAGACCAAAAACAAACAGTGGTGTTAAACATTGACATACAAGCTAATAACAATAATAATGATATAGTAACAATGGTAATAATATAACCAAAAAGCTTTTAGCTAGGTTTTCTCTTACATTAAAGTATTGTAATTATTTACCTTCTTCTTTTCAGTACTAACATTTATGATCTTACTTTTCTCTCATTCCTACCTCTTGCTTCTATCCATTCATAGAATTTATTCCAAATCTTCTAATATTCTGTATCTTCTTGATCTTTAATTTTAAAGGTTACTCTAACCATTTTGGCACAGTTAAATAAAATTTGGTTTACACCCTCCTCTGGTGGGGTACCCACATTTTCCCAACATTTAGCATATATGATCCTTGCTGCTGTCAGTATGTGTAAAACTAAATATGTGGTCCCTTTATCATAGTCCTCGGGTAGTATAAGTAAGAGACATATTTCTGGTTTCAACTCAATATTCTGTTTAGTTATCATTTCCAGCCAGTTTTGTATTTTCTCCCAATAATCTCTTGCTTTACTACATGTCCACCAAGGTACCAGGGGTCTGACTGTCATCACGTTCTGAGGTGAAAAACGGTTTGGGAAAACATTTCTGCTGCCTGGAAACAAAAAAGATAGCTCTCTGGACCATTTTAGCTGCTGTGAAGGGAATGTACGAGAGGCATCTGATGACCAAGGCGCTCTTGATGGACGCTTTTTCTGCTGGACGGGAGCCAAATGGTGGACAAAGGAAGATGTGGTGTTGCCACCTCCTGAAGGGATCTCCAGGCCTGAGGAGCTCCAGGGCGCCCTGGAGGGAGTTGAGACCCTTGGCACCAGGCCCCAGAGATGGCACTGGTGACCCTTTGAAGGAGAAGACCACCAATACTTTGGGCCATTTGAGATGGCATAGAGAGAAAACAAAGAACCAACAACTGATTGAGGGGACATCTGCAGAAGAACATTTTGAGGGGATGACAAGAGAAACACGACAGAGGAAATGACATGTTCTGTCAAAAAATAAAAAGGGAAATGGAAGGCGGTGGAGTGCAGGAGAATAAACTATACTTGTTTGGGGATCTTTGCTCTTGTGGTCAGTTGCATTTCTTTTCATATGCTGGTTTGCTTGTTTTTACTTCTAAGCTATTCCTGCTCGCTCAGGAGTCAGGCAGCTAATAAACTTTTTTTTAAAAAAAAAAAAGCCAAAGGCATAAGTACATGTGTCTCATTTCCCCTGAGAAATCTCTCCTGCGCCATATTGGCATCATCTTCAGGCTCTGTGGTAGATCGAATGAACCCAGGCAGGAATTATGATTACCAACGGAACTGCTTTGTCTGTTGGTAATGAGGGAAAACCGTTTAGTTTTGAATCTGGACATTGCCCTTCTGAAGAGCGCAGAGGAAGGAGGCTTCCCTCCTTGGGAGGTCATAGCAGACATCTCACAAGTTTAGAAGCTCATCGAAATGACGATGCTTTGATAAGAAGTAGCCCCCATGTTACAACCAGTCACTCAATGACTGTTTAAAGTTAGGACGATGCTGAAAAAAAGAGACTCACAGTGAAACCTCACAGTTAGGCAGGGTCCACAAGGCCACAATGACTAAAATGGCGGCGGTTTGGCAACTAGTATTTGCATTTCTGATGGCTGTAGTGCCCTCAGAAGCAGATTTCTCATCTTTGAGGGGGAAAACTCAATCTTTTACAATTTTGTGCTTGAGAAAATTAAGTATCAGAAATCCCAGCAACAAATTTATTTATTTTTCTGAAACAGCTCCAGTATTTTCTTCCAAAGCTCCTAAGCAGAGCTGAACTATTGTTTGCCTTTCCCATAAATTGCCTCTAAATTGAAAAGGTACACTGCCCCAAAGCATACAAGACTCAAGCTGGCCAGCTGAAATAAATTGATTCCTAGAACTTTAATATAATGGCTTTCAACTTGTTTTGGGTTTAGGATGCCCTTTCTCTTCCATCACTGCATAACCTAGAAACAGAATTGCCTAAAAAAATGAAGACCTTGTGTTCAAAAAACCTGATATAACAAAAAAAATACAATAAATCAGTTCTGAATTGAAGCATTTTTACCTATTTAATATATGTAATAGAATGTGATGTACAGTGTCGTAAAAATATCCCAAAAAAGAAGAAAACAGATAAACCACAAGCTATAAATCTTACACAGCAATGCAATTCCACAACAAAACTTACATTATTAAACCATTGCAATGGGGCCTAATGACTCATAGCATGTCCTATTGGGAAAAGGACACTACTCTTATCTCAAGCCACATTTCTTATACCTTCTTTTTTACTGACCTACGCATTCCATATTCACTTTGTTGTTTTTTCCTACTTTCTTACTTTCTGTAAACACCCGTATACATTTGAAGCTGTCTGCTGTTACTTTCAGTTCCTCATTTCCCACCATCTCATTCTTCCTGCTCTAAATATATCCATACAATCACCTGCTTTGCATAAAAAGCAGCACACAAGTTAGCACATTAGAAATAAGTCTGGTGCATTTTGCAATTATGTTCGTTTAAAACTTTGTTTCATGTAGCTTTTTAGGGCCTACTATCCTTCTAAAACCTAGATAATCAAACCCAAGTTTTCCTCTTCTCGCAATAGAAAAGCCTAGATTTTGTTGAATTTTAGAATAGAATAGAATAGAATTTTATTATTTGTATGCCGCCCTTCTCCAGGAGGACTCAGGGCGGCGAACAATTCAAAAGGGGGGAAAGGGGAACATAAAAACGAAATACAAATAATAAAAATAGACAACAGTCACACAACCATACATGTCGAGAGGGGAGGGAACTCATCACCCCCAGGCCTGCTGGCAAAGCCAGGTTTTGACGGCTTTTCGGAAAGCCTGGAGAGAGGTGAGGGTCCAAATCCCTGCGGGGAGTTCATTTCAGAGGGCCGGAGCTGCCACAGAGAAGGCCCTCCCCTGGGTAATAGCCAGATGGCATTGGCTGGTAGATGGCACCCGGAGAAGGCCAACCCTGTGAGATCTAATGGGTCTGTGGGAGGTAATTGGCAGCAGGCGGTCTCTCAAGTAAAATCAAAAACCTGGAAACCCAGACAAGTATCAAAAATACTCAGATCTGACTTTAAAATCTCTACTAAAACAGGCTTCTCTTCTTTTTCCAGGTTTAACAAGGAAAAATGGCCAGCAATTGAGAGCAAGTCTACCAAATCCTATAGAAAAATGTTTTCTTATAAATGGCTGTGGAGGCTTCCTCCAGAATGACACAGCACAGAATGCATTCAAAATAGAGAAAATTGTGCTCTTTTCTTTTTTCCTAATTACTTGCGTGGGGATTATTCTTTATACTATTTATGTTGTTTGTATTTTTTGTCATGGATTGGACCAGTGAGGCTAAAATCAATTTCATTGTATACATGATGTACAATGACAATAAAAGCTGTTCTTAATCTTTGAACACAAAAGGAAAATAAGAAGCCATTATTCAAATAAAAACCAACCACTGCCAATGAACCAAATGAACAGGGCCAGCTCTGCAGTAAGAATATATACTTCAGGACCAGACCAACTCCAAAATAAAAGAGGGTGTTGAGGAAGAGAAAACTTTTAAAAATATCTCGAAGGGACATTTCCAATCAAATCTCCTAGCTGAAATCATGGAAACCTATTTGAGATCGATGTCAGACGTTCCAAGCTTGTAGGATATTTTATTTCATTAGCTGAAGTTTGGCTTTAAAACAGTTCTCCACTATACCAATTTGAAACATTCCAGGTCAGACTATATTTCAAAAGGAACTGCCAATTCTAACGGCAAATCTTAACAGCCATTTTAAGAGTCGGGTGGGTTGCGTGCAAAAAAATAGAGACAGAAAAGGCAGCCTGGTTTTTGCCAGAAACATGTGCTTCTGTCACTGAAGTTTCTGGAAACCCAATAAAACTCCTTTCCTTGCAGTCAGTCAGCCTCCATTTTATTTCCAGCGCCTTTCTCCCGGCTTGAAAATGGACCCTACTTTTCTTCCTACAATTCCTACAGAGCCAAGGGAGGTCACCCCAAACACTGACTTTTGCTAGAAGAAGCAATTTGGTTCTGAAAATGGTGTTTGTCTAAGCTTTGTATACATGTTTTCTGCACTTTCTGTTTGAATCTTCGCACCAATATTTATGGACGGTCATTAAAACTTTGTAAAGGAACAGAGAGGGTGACGGCCTACGAGTTTTGCAAAGTAGTATACCTGGACATTTAAGAAGTAGACTGTCCCTAAACATGGAGGTTCAAAGAGGCCTAGTATAACAAATTACTAGAACTTTTTCAGATTATATGTGCTTTTAAGTATTCTGCTCCCCCACCCACTTTCATTTAGAATAGTATTGCATAAGTGAAAAATAATATTATGTAAAAAAAAATCCTAAGATTTTTCTGGTCAAATAAACCCAAATACTACATAAATAAACTAATGAAAAATGCAATAAATCAGTTTTCAATTAAACATATTTATTTAATATGAACAGTATAACATATAAAGAAAAGCCAAGATTTTGTTGAATTATAAATGAAAATTTTAAACTATGACAGGATATTTTTTTTTAAAAAGAATAGATCTGAATTTAAAATCCCAATATTGACAACCCAATCTTTTTTTTTTAAAAGGCTCCTGTTCTCCTTCCACTTTTAAATAAGAAAATTTGCCACAAATTGAAAGCAAATATAGCAAAAATAATTTTCTTCAAAATGGCTACTGAGGTTCCCTTGAGAAACCCCACCGCTGAATGAATAAAAAATAATTAAGAATTGCAAAACAGTCTCCTAATACAACAGGAAACTCAAAGGCCAAGAAAACCTATTTGTAATCGATTGTAATTCGTCCCAAACTTTTAGGATATTTTATTTCATTAGCTGAAGTTTGGCTTTTCAGACTGTTCTCGTCTTTCTCCCTCATGCCATAATTTTTATTTGGAACATTACAGCCCAGACCACATTTGACAAAATTGCACTTGCAGGAAAAAAGGAGCTGCAAATTCTAATAGGGACTAAACAGTTGGGGGAGTTGCATGCAAAAGGGAGAGAGGGAGGGAGGGAAGGAGGGAGGGGGAGAGAGACCAGTTTTTGCACAGATTTTCTGGAAAATTGTTGCAATTATCAGCTGCATTTTGCAAAAATCAATTCCCCATTGCGTGCCTAACTTTGAAGGAGTAAATCCACAAATTTCCAGTGCAAAACCTGTAATGTAAATTCAAGAGGATGGCATTGCAAATTCTCTACTGATGAAATTATGTGGTCTTGAGCACCACTGCTATACATTTTTAATGTGTTTAAAATAGCACAGTCATACCTGAATGCAGTCCCTTCATATAAATCTTGTTGCATAATAATAAACTCGCTTTCTTCAAATAACAATAATTGGGCTATAAAGTATGTTGTGGCAACCAACCTGCCTTGTGCATTGACAATGCTGCCTATTCGTTTGGCCAAAGGGTTAATGAAACTGGGGCATTCTGTTAATTTCTGTCAAAATGGTAGCCATGACAGTGCAAGTGAAGTTCTGTCTCGTTTTATGTCCATTATTAAAAGACACACATTTACCTCCCTTATTTAAGGGCCATCGGCCACCTATGCTTTGTTTCAGAAGATGTTCCTTTTAAATTCAGGGTTTTAGCATAAAATGTTATCTGGCCTTCTGCTCTGTGTTTTAATGTATTGAATTTACCTGCACTCTATGCCTGGTAGCTCATAATATAATAAAAATGATTAAAATGCAGCAATCTCAAACAAAACAAAACAAACACATAGATGAAGGTATCTCAACAGTAATCCGAAGAGCAAGAGATCTGTTAAGGACAGATCCACTTGCTCCTGTATCTGTTAGCATCTCGTGTTTAAATCTCCTAATTTGGACTTCCACCAGGGGTTGGGGGAGCAATAGCTCCTTGCCCCTGGCCTCTTCACTCTTCTTCTTCACTCTTCTTCTGCTTGCATGAATATAGCCACCGGGCATTCACTCTTCCAATGTCCTTCTATTCTGCATTTAACACACTCGGTGGGTCCCAAAGGGACCCTTCTGATGGGCTGTCTGCTAAAGCAAGGTCATGGCACACACTTGAAAGTAAATCAGGAAGACTGTAATTGTGAGGGCGTCTGTCTCTCAAGAACAAAGAATGCTTATCCAGAGGAAATATGCATGTGTAAAGTTTGTAGCAATTATGGGTAGTTAGACAACTTGCAAACCTCAGCTAAAAGCTAGGGGTGGCAAATAAAATGTGTATTAGATAACTCTTGGGACATTCATTAGCCAAGGCTTAGGAATAGGGACAATTAGAGACCAATAGAACAAATTGTAGAATTATTACTAAAAAGATTATTAGATAATATGCCTTGTTATTTCACCTTGTCCCGCCTTCTCCTGTAGTGAAAGTGTATAAAGCTTTCTTAATCCTTTGTTCTGGGTTGTTGGCCTTTTGACCAGGAACCCTTTTCCTTGGAGTACTCCAATGAAAAGCAATCAGAAAACCTGCACCTCATGTCTGGCGTCCATCATTGGCTTCAGCTCCAGGCTCGGACCCCAATTGGGGACAATACTTCCTCTTCTATGCCCTCTATTACTTCAGATTCCCTGAACTCCTCCTCCTCTCTTCTGATTATAGACCCCTTCCTTCCCCCTTTTGCTGCCCCAGGCTTCTGCTAGCAGGATAATGTTTTGGAGGGCTTTCTGAATTTCTTTCTCATTTTCTTCTTGCTTAACTCAGATTTCTTTTGTGTATTAATGTAATTATCTCTACTGCAGTGATGAGATTCTTTTTTTTTTTAACTATCGGTTCTGCGGCTGTGGCTTGATGGGAGTGGCAGGGAAGGATACTACAAAACCCCATTTCCTCCTCACTCCAGGGGAAGGATACTGCAAAATCCCCATTGCCTCCCTGCTCCTGGGGGAAGGATATTGCAAAATCTCCATTCCCACCGCACTCTGGGGCCAGCCAGAGGTGGTATTTGCCGGTTCTCCGAACTACTCAAAATTTCCGCTACCGGTTCTCCAAAACCTGTCAGAACCTGCTAATTTCACCCCTGCTCTACTGCCTTCTCATCCTCTATTCCGAGTTGAAATACTTGCCCACTTCTTCCAACTGCTTGATTGCAAAACTGACTTTCCTTAAACTTTCTGTAAGTAGATTCCACTCACTGGGATACAGGCAACCTGGTTGATTTTCTAACTTGTATTGCAGAACAGAAATATGCAGGCCAAAAGCAGCGCAAACCTGAGCTGCAAAAGCAGGCGTCAGATGACACATTTACCCCACCTTTCTCAATGTTTTAACTAAGCAGAAAAAAACGATTAAAAGCAAAACTGCACCTCCCTTTTCTGCTTCTTTCTCTCTTCCAAGGCAGAAAGTCCTTGAAAAAAAGAAAGAAAACTAGGAAATGAAAGAGAAGATAGGAAAAAATGTTTAAAAGTCTACACAGAAATCACTCCCCCCCCCTTTTCCTACTCAGCATTCTTTTAACAAAATCTCTCTCTCTCTCTCTCTCTCTCCCTCCCTCCTTCCCTCCCTCTCTCTCTCTCTCCAGTAAATCATTTGCATTTTTCCATGAATTTCTCTCCCACATCTTCTGTGGGGCTTGTCTCACCCCCCCCCCCCATTTTCTTGCAAACACTGGTTATTGGCCTTCCACTTCACAATTCAAACTTGCAACTCACTATTTCTTTATAAGAAAGGGAATCAAAATAACTAGTCCATTTTGTAGTCTGGGTGATTGGGGGGCTCAATATACCTAGGTATTTACTCTCAAGTCTTGGAATTTATGCAACACAAACATACACATACACAGCAGTAATAATAGTAGACACCCCAGCACTACCACATATGCCAACTTGTGTTCCTGAATAAAAGAATAACAAAGTTGGAAGGGACCCTGGAAGTCTTCAGTCCAATCTTCTGCCCAAGGTCTTTGCACTTGCCCTTAATTGAAGGGCAAGTGCAATTAAGAAAGAAGTTGTTAATTGCTAATAAACATAGCTTGTAGTTAGAAGTGGGTGGGGAAATGACACCTTTCTTCTTGACCTTGGGGAGAATTGGCCATTGCATAAGAACAGAATATTTGCATCAGTAGAAGTGGGATATGTCACCTGCATCATCATCCATCCATCCATTGGCATCCATCAGTCTCAAAAGATGATGGTATCGTTCTCTGGAAAGAGGAGTGTTCTCTCCAGAGCACGAGGCCTGGGTAGATTGATTTGGAGGATAGGCTGTTACCCCAGCAGCAGATCCCCCCTCTCCACGTGGCTGAAATAGTCCCATGGAACGGCAGATTTGATACGATTGGTTCCAGCTGCGTCGTAGGAATTACCAGAAGGTGATTGTACACAGTCACGAACTGCTTCTGGTACTCTGACTCCAGATTTCGCCTGGAGGTTGACTCCTGTAGTGGACAGAACCACAAGGCAGTGGAGGTTTGTAATCAGAGTTTCCCTACTCCTAGACGATAGTTTTGCCACTTGATCTGCTGTTGGGGCATAGAGCCCTCTTCCGCCTTCCAAACCATTGACCGTCTGCTCCCGTAACCCTGGAAAGGGGCCCTTACGAGGTGCTCCCAGCCGGGCCAGCTGGTCCAAGGTTTGATAAGGAGGTGTTACTCCTCCATCATTCATGCTTTGTCCTGGCTTGTGACTGGCAGAGCCTGGCTTCCCAAACGTTGGGCCCAAGATAGCAGGTTTCACCTGCATCAACTGTTTTGTTTTAAAGAGTTGATGAGGAAGATCAGAAAGCATGTGACTCTGAAAAATATTCAGGTGGAGATCAGTCTCAATTCCAGGCCATTCAAGTGGGACCTCCCCAGTAGATGATTGGTTACCTGTAGGAAGAAAGAGGTTGTAGTAAAGCAGCTATCTTAGGAAGGGTGCCTGTACACTTTGGATGAGGATAGAACACTTTAATAAATAAATAAATAAATAAATAAATAAATAAATAAATAAATAAATAAATAAATAAATAAATAAATAAATAAATAAATAAATAAATAAATAAATAAATAAATAAATAAATAAATAAATAAATAAATAACAATAAGCTATGCATTCCAAAATATAACTAACTTTTATAACATCAGTAATGTGGGGTTGTTTCCTGGAGGTGTATTTGGAGGGTCTAGAGGGCTATAAACAGAGGTTCTAGAGATACAGGAGTTTCTGTGCATATGTACAAAGTGCTTAGAGGAGCAAGTGTTTATGGAGAGGACTATGAAGGTTCTAGAGGCCTAGGGGTTTGGGGAGATTTATACAGAGGTTCTAGAGTAACAGAGATCCTTGAAGAAGTATATGATGTCTCAAGAGAGGGAGGGCTCTCCAACTGCAGGTAGGATGGGTCTAGAGTGGCAGAAGCCCCTGTAGGTATGTATGGGCTTTCTAGAAGAACAGGAGTCTCCATGGGGGTGTATGGAGGTTCTAGAGAAATGCTGGTCTCCCAGAGAGTATATGGTGGCTCCAGAGAAGCAGTGGTTTCCAGAGGGATGTATGGAGGCTCTAGAGATCTGGTGGTCTCGTGCAGTATATACGGTGGCTCCAGAGAGGCAGTTGTTTCAGGAAGAATATATGGAGGTTCTATGTGAGCAGATGCCTCTGGGGGTAAGTATGGTGGCTGTAGATGAGGAGGGGTCTCTAGGGGGATGTATTCAGGCTCCAGAGTGACTTTTGCTTGTGGAGGAACATATTGGGGGGGTAAAATAATTGTCTTTGGAAAGCGATATTCTGGTCTATCCACTGATTTTGGTCTCAAGGGAGATGACTTGTCAACTACAACAAATGGTAGTTTCCTGGGAATAAAGCGGGACACTGGAGGCGACAGTGATGTCTTGTCCGGGACATATGGAGCTTCTTCTAGAATTGTGGGAACTGTTTCCTCACGGACGTAGGTTGGTCCCATGATCCTTGTTTCCTTAGTGGGATTGGGGACTGATGCGGAATTGATGTCTTCATTGTTACGGTTTTGTAGATGTTTCTCCTCTAGGGTCCTTTCTGGTCCCACCATCTTGGTGGAGATCCATTCCACAAACTGCTGAACGGAGGTGTAAATTATTGGGTGCTTTGTCTTGGCACAGTCCGTCTCAAAGTTGGAGACTCCAACTACGTAGTACGGTGACTTGGGGGATGTCTGGCATGTCAATAGTCCCCCAAAGTTTCCCTGTAAAAAAAAAGAAAAAAGAAATAAGATTCAGCAATCCAACTTCAAGCCTACAGAGAATGTAATTCCAATCAAGCACAAGGGGGAAAGAATACGTTATTTGGGTCCATGCATTTAGAATTGCTCTCCGTTAATTCATGCATTGCTGAACTAAATGCATCTTGCTTAAACTTTAATTAAAGGTTAATTCAAATCCAAATATAATTTAATTGCCTAACCTGTTTAAAAAAAAAAAGTATAGCCACCTGAGAGAAAAATTGATTTATTCTGAATATTTTCTCCTAATGGTCTGCCAGATCATGGTCATAACCTGTTTTGGTGATTTGGAAAACAAACAAATTCCTCGCCCATTCAATTATCTAAATCTCCCTTCAGAGTAGGGTTCTTTCAATAGTTGAAATCTGGGGGCTTAGTTGATGGCTTGGTGCACCGGGGTCAAACTCACCGTGTCATGTTGCCGTCACATGATGTTTTGTGGCATTTTCCCCATTTGTGGAGCTGGGGTGGGCATGGCCTACGTGTGACGCATCCGGCCCATGGGCCGCCAGTTTGACACCCCTGGCTTAGTGGGAGCTTTGAACCCATAAAAGTGGCTCACGAGGGAACACACTTACATTGGCAATCTGTCATGGTATGGCCTTGGGGGACAGGATGATGAAACCCCACAAAGGGAACAGCCAGATAAAATGCAGCAGGAATGTGGGCAGGGCAAGAGGCTCAGAAGACACCCTCCCTAGTATCTTGGGCTATAAAGGGGAAGGGAACGATGTTCTTCCAAATTGGCAAGATGCCGCTAATGAAATGTTACAATAAAGTAGGATTAGCTCATCTGGTCTGATTTCCTATCTGGTTGATACAGACTGAGCCAACGGAAACAGCTTTTGCTTTTCTTGCTGCTGATGGGCACAATTCTGAACTCTTTACCTGGCAAGAGTCCCTGTCCCTGTCCTCCAAATTGGCACAAAGAGTGTGGGGATTCATCCCTCCGTTGTACCATCTGCTGCTGTTGCATGTTGTGGTCTCCAAAATATTTGCTCTGGCTCCATACACTACAGCGGACATACCTGTGGCCAAAGCAATGAAATTCAGTTGGATGACCACCTTTGCTTTTCCTTAACACACACTCACACAATACCTCATTTCCCAAACCACAAGTCTATAGTCTGCTTGATACAAACCTCATCAAAAGAGAGAGAGAGAATCTGAGAAATTACTCGTGAATTGGTCCTTATGTCAGGTTTCCAAAAAACACCCTAATTGATTCATGAGTTTCGGGCCAAACTTCAAAAGAAAATTAGTCATTTCTTAGGAGCATTAATTTTGGCAAGATCTTTCCACAGTCAGGTCTAAGCTTTGTTTGAGTTATAGCTGACCTTTACCCCTGTTCCTTCCCTCCCCTCAGTCTGTGTCATAAATCACATTCCCCAATGAGGTGCACCCCTCCCAAGCCTGCTGCCATATCTGAGGCCCGACTCTAGCAGAAAGTATGCGTGGAATGCGCTTCCCCCCCTTTCCTCACTATGGCAACTTTAGGAGTTGACACCTTACCAAACTACATATCTGGAATTGATGAGTTCACCAGGTCTGAGCTAAGTGGTTTTAACATCCTTGTGTTACTCAGTAATCAAGGTGTCTTATTTGGCATGGTGGAAAAGCTGGCTCGCTTCCACTTGCTAAGAACAATGGGCCAGAGAACTGTTCTGCACCCAAAGGGAAAGGGACACACCAGTTCAAAGTAACAACAAATATTGCAATATTGCACACTCATCTTCTCCTCTACTAGCATCTAAGTGCTTCCACCTGTCAAACCTGAAGCCATTTTCTTCAGCACCTTCAGGACTGCCACAGCAGAGCTGGGTAGAGCTGTGGAAATGGGAGTGGGGGGAGTAGAGATAGCTGGGGATTTGTAGGCAAAACAAAATTATTTCCTATGGGAACCAAGGACTTTCTCACCAGGTGTTAGCAAGGTGGAGACTGGGACCTGATTGGGCCATGTGATGGACTCATGAGGAATGGAAAGAACAAACTTTACTTTTAACATGGAGAAAAACCGTGGGCATTTATAGAGTCGGTTTTCACCAGATGTGCCAATATGACATGCCTAAAAAATCCATGCTTTGAGGACCCTCCCTGCCTTGGAGTTTTGATTCCGTTTGATGTGTTACTTGGAACCCTGGCACTACCATCATAGATGGTGAAACAAGGCAGGTTACCCATCCTAAGATGGACAATATTGTGAGGGTGTGTCCCTGCCACGGTTAGATGAAGATGAGGGAAAGCCTATAGGATCTCTAGCCTCCAAGGGAGAAATGGAAAAATATCCTATATTGACTCACTTGCCTGTCTCTAAGGGAACATGGGGAATCTATACAATAGATGACCCATATAGAACTCAATGCTTGCTTGTGCCTCCCTCCGCTCTGATTCCCTCACCCTCAGAGCTCCAACTATTGATGTAACAGCTGGAGAAGGCTTCAGAGTCCATGGAGATTGGTGGCAAACAGATTGGCTGCACATAGTTATCAAAGTTCACAGGACTGTCGAGCTCAATTAGTGCAATGTCGTTGATCACTGTGAACAGATTGTAATCTTGGTGGAAAACGATTCGTTTTATTGATCGTAACTGTACGGTGTCCGGCAATTTAGAAAGGTCAGTGACACCCAACACAACTTTCCAGGATTTCAAGAAACTGCAAAAAAGAAGGAAGGAAGGAAGGAAAGAAAGAAAATCAGATGTGCAACATCCCAAGAAATCTTTCAAACACAGCTATATCCCCAGATTTCTAGTATGGGACCGTATGCTCCTCCTCAAATACAAAGAATTCAACCACAATATACAACTTCTGAAGGTCCCTGGTGGCACAACATGGCCTCCATATACTCCTGAAAGAGTTTGAATATCTGAGAATGGCTTGCCTGCAGAATTTGTTGGTGCTCTATCACTGAATGTATTCAAGAAGAGATTGGAAAACCATTTGCCAAAATGGTATAGGGCTGTGATGGCGAACCTATGGCATGTGTTCCACAAATGGCACGCAGAGCCATTTGTTAGGGCACACAAGACATTGCCCTGTCAACTCCAGTGCGCATGTGCACGCTGACCAGCTAACCTCAGCCTTCTTTTTTGGCCGCTTTTTGCCTTCCGGTTTCAGTGAAGCCTCCAGAGGGCCTCTGGGGAGGGGGGGGAGGCTGTTTTCGCCCTCCCCAGCCTCTTAGAAAGACTCTGGAACCTGGGGAGGGTGAGAAACAGGTCCATTGCGGGCCAAAAACGGGGGAGGGTGGGGGTCACACACGAATGTGCGGGGGAGCGCACACATAGAATTATGGATGTGGGCACATCCATGCACGACCTCCCTATAGCTCCCCCTGCTTTTAGCACGTGATGGGAAAAAGGTTAGGCATCACTGGTGTAAGGTCTCCTACTTGAGCAGTGTTGGATTGGAAGACATCCAAAGTCCCTTCCAACTCTTTTCTTCTATTTCCGTTCTTCCAAATTCTGAAGTCCATCCATTGCACAGACAGGGGAAGAGGGATGCCCTTAATGCTTTTTGGGGATTGGGCACCATGTTAGGTTGAGGGCTGGCACAATATGAATGGAAGAATTTATTTCAGCGTGATGATCCTCTATTGTTTCCTGGATTTAGGGAGGAAGTTTAGTTCTCTTTTTTTTAAAAAGAATATTTAAGAACGTTCTTCAATAAAGCATAGGAATATGGAAATATAACCTTTGGTTAATGGTTTTAATCTCAGATGGTAATACCTTTCAGAAGTTGAAAGCCAGACTGGGAAGTCAAAGAACATCCTGGAAGAAAACAGTGGCCAACAATTACTTGGCAATAATGCCAAGAAAATAACACAATTGTGTCCGAGATGTCAACAGGAGCCTATCTTGGTTTACAAGTGGCTTTTCACAGAATCAATATTCTTTTGTTCCACTGTGCACTGGATTATTCTCACTAACTTTAAGTAATGCATGGACTGGGGAATTCTTGGAGCTGAAGTCCACACATCTTTAAGTTGTTGAAGTTGAGCTACACTATTGTAGTTAATTGTGTATAATGTATTATGTACATCATTCTAAACTCTGGGAATTGGATGGGCATTATATAAATAAAATAAATGAATACAGCATCTTCACCGTTCCACAACTACTCAGCAAGTAGCTGCTGGTTTCTTTCTTACTGTCTCTTTGCACTGAAGCAGTGTGCTGCGGTGAGGATCCAACGAGCATCAATGATGGCTCCATCACAGGAATGCCTTGCTCCCCTGGCAGTGTAGATCTGGATGCTGATAAGCCATGGCCAGGTCCCAGGTAAAGCATGATCACCCTTCATCACCTGCTTCTGGTCCTGGGGTTGGGGCTCCAAGAGCTGCATCCCACAGACTGAGAAGAAGCAAACAGAACGGGCAAAAGGGTAAAAAAAAAAAGGCCCCAACTGATTGTGCTCAGGCTGAAATGGCATTTCCAGATGATGTCATAAACCCCTGATGGTGAACCTATCACTTGAATGCCACAGATGGCCCGCAGAACCATTTCTGAGGGCACACAAGGTTTTGCCCTATCAGCTCCAGCATGCATGCATATGCTGGCCAGCTGATTTTTAGCCTTGATTTTTGGCCATTTTTTGCCCTCCTGCCCAATGTGCAAACTGGAAGTTTGGGAACAGACTTCTGGCTTGTGCGTTGGGCCATTTTTCGCCCTCCAGAGGGCAAAAAAATGACTTAACGGGCAACCCAAAATCCATTCCCAAACTTCTGATTTGTGTCATGGGCCGTTTTTCACCCTCCCTAGGCTTCTAGAAAGCCTCTGGAGCCGAGGGAGGGCGAAAAATGGAGCTACTGGGCCTACCGTAAGTTGGAAAAAGGGCCATTTCCAGCCTCCAAAGGGCCTCTGGGGGGGGGCAAGGGGCAGGGAGGCTGTTTTCACCCTCCCCAGGCTCCAAGAAGGCTGTGGGCTCATGTGCGGGGCAGCAGAGGTGTGTGGGAGCATTAAATTATGGGGGTGGGCACCCGAGCGCATGTGATAACACACATGCATATGCTTTTGGAACCAGAGGCGAAAAAAGGTTCGCCATCAATGTCATAACCTGTGAGCAAAGGAACGGTGGGGGTGATTTCTCTGAATGTGCTCCCAGGGAAGCAAGATGCTTCCAAGGGGAGGACTTTCATTGATCCCTGATCATTGCATCACTTCGGGGGGGGGGCAGAAGGGGTTTGTTCAAGTTCCCTCTGCATAAAAATTTGGGCAGCTAAGGGCACTGCACATTGCTGAAGAGAAGCCTGCAGAATAAAAAATAGGACACATCTCCACCACCTCTTCCCCATCTCACTAATAAGCAGAAGAGCATCCTGCTCCATCTGTGTCTTTCTCATTCAAATTCCTCTTCTCCTATTTCTAAAACAATTTAAATGTAAAATTAAGCTCACATATGAACAACTCATAACTAAATATAGCCACTAAATTTTATATTTAAACCTTGGCCATTTCTTTTTTTTTCTTTTTTTTAAATTTTATTTAATAATAGAATGACATTGAATATAACATAAAAATACATTATTATTGGATAGATTGAAAATGATGTAATGAATTGCTACAATATAAATGATCCCAACATTTAGTATATCTCATTGAAAATGAAGGAATAAATAGTGATAGTTACAAATCAGGTCTAGTGACAAATGAGGTACAATGATAATAATGTATATAAACATATTCGATTTGATAATAATTTCATTTTCAGAGGCCATTTCTTTTCTTCAAATCCCCCATATTTAATCTACAATATAGGTTTGATGCAAATCAATACTTGGTAAGAAAGATTGTAAATAAACAGACAACTGAAGCAGTTTTTAACAAATGAACATTCTTCTGCTCTCTGCAGTGCTAAAATCAGTGATGGTTTGGACCAGAGGTCTTCAAACTTGTCAACTTTAAGACTTGTGGACTTCAACTCTCAGAATTGCCCAGTCAGATGGAACCAGTTGGGTGGAGAATTCTGGAAGTTGAAGTCCACAGGTCTTAATAGCAATAGCAATAGCAATAGCAGTAGACTTATATACCGCTTCATAGGCCTTTCAGGCCTCTCTAAGCGGTTTACAGAGAGTCAGCATATTGCCCCCAACAATCTGGGTCCTCATTTTACCCACCTCGGAAGGATGGAAGGCTGAGTCAACCCTGAGCCGGTGAGATTTGAACCGCTGACCTGCTGATCTAGCAGTAGCCTGCAGTGCTGCATTTAACCACTGCGCCACCTTGGCCCTTAAAGTTGCCAAGTTTGGAGACCCCTGGTTTGGACTATTAATCTTGCTACCTTGATAGTTGTCTCCACACTGTACTAGGGGATCCTAATTTGGGAATTTGCAACTCTACGGATGAAGTGATAGAATCATCACAGAACCTTACATAGACTTGTGGACTAAACGATTCATAGAATCATGGAGTCTTAAGGACTCAAAGAATCAAAGGGGTGGAAGGGATGTTGGAGATCATCCAATCCAACCCCCTGTCAAAGGCATGAGTCTTGATTATACCATCCTGGACAAATGGTTGTCCAATCTTTTCTTCAAATTATGATGGAGCAACCCCATCTCTGGAGACTATTGTTTTGTTTTGTTTTGTCAGGAAATTCCTCCTTATTTCCAGACTGGCTCTCCCTCTAGTGAGCTTTCACTCATTGCTTCTTGCCCTGCCCCCAGGTTCCAAAGACAGTAAATTGACCCGCTCTTCACTATGACAGTCCCTCTAGCTTTGGAAGATGTTATCATGTCACCTCTACGCCTTATCCTCATTAGGCTAAACATATCTGTTTCCTTAGCTGTTCATCATATGGTTTGGCCTCCATACCCTCAATATCTTTTTTTGTATCAAAGTGACCAGAATTGGACACACAGTATTCCAGCTATGGCCTCACCTTTGCAGTGTAGAACAGCAAGTCCAAGGGGAGGCCAAAAGAAGACCACCCAAAAAGTCAGACAAAAATCTTATTCTTACAATAACAAGCTGAGTTAATTGTATTGTGTAATTGTTTTCTAAGCCTCAATCATAAGAATAGAATAGAATAACAGAATTGGAAGGGGCCTTGGAGGTCTTCTAGTCCAACCCCCTGCTTAGGCAGGAAACCCTAGACCACTTCAGACAAATGACTGTCAAATCTCTTCTTAAACATTTCCGGTGTTGGAGCATTCACAACTTCTGGAGGCAAGCTGTTCAACTGATCAATTGTTTTAATTGTCAGGAAATTTCTCCTTAGTTCTAAGTTCCTTCTCTCCTTGATTAATTTCCACCCATTGCTTCTTCTCCTGCCCTCAGGTGCTTTGGAGAATAGTTTGACTCCCTCTTCTTTGTGGCAACTCCTGCCACATTTATGTCTGTTTCATGCAAAAACTCTATAAGGGCTTTCTAGTCAGCCATAAGTATAGATACTGTCTTTTCTCTCATCAAAGAAATTAATGTAGCCATTTCTGCAAATCCTATCATCTTCCTCAACCATTCCTCCATTGTGGGTAATTGTCAAGTATACAACAATTTCCCTGCTAGATTAGAGTGCTTAGTTGACAAGATCAACTAAGCTGTCTTTCATCTGGCCCCTTAATCCAGACTCACCAGATAGTATGACCTGCTGTTTTCATGGGGCTTATTCCTAGGTAAGTTCTAAAGTTCTCTATTTTAGGGCAAGTGTTGTCTGTCTACAACAGGGTGCTGAAATTACAACAGGTTCTTTGGCAAGACCAGAACAGCTCCAGATGCAGAGACATGGTTGTGAAAAACCTAGATGGTGGGCCCTGGCAATAGAAGTCATGGAGAAACCCCACATGCCACCCTTTCCAGGCTTTCCCCTTACGTGTTGACATGTCACATGTCCCCAACAATGACAGGAAGACGACAGCTGCTCGGATGAGCCAGTCCAAGAGCGGTCTCTCTCCTGCACTGTAGACCATGGCACCTGTCTTCTATTGTTCAGACCAAGAAAGCAACCTTAGTAAGTTCTTCTGCATTGCTAGGAGACAAGGCCTGAGTTCCACCAATGGGCTAGACTGGAATGAAGAATTCAATCCATGGTTAATGGTCCAGGGAGAGATCGGAGTTCCATCACCTACCTGTGCTCATCCTGATGCTTCACATCAGTTACAAAAACAGCATCAAGGCTGGGCCTGAGGAAAGTCTACAGGTAGCTCAGCCAGGCCTTTTCTCTCTGGGCTGGGGATGTTACCTGGAATTTTAAGCCTTACCATTCACCTTTTAATAAAGGTAATATTAGCATTTAACCATGTCATCCATGCCTCCTTTTGAAGTTCAAGAAAACCTGTTTTCTTTTTAGCCTTTTTTAATATGCCACAAGTGACCTGTTCATCATCTAAACAACACAGAGAGAGGATTCTAAAAATCCTTGAATGCACTTGCAAATTTTATGAAAGATAGAAACCTGGCTGGGAAAGAAAGTGATTGAAGCTATAAATTTGCCACTTGTGGAATATTTGGAATCCTTGTTTTCTGTTCTTCGATTCTCACACATAGTCTGTGTCCTTTATTGTTTGATCACTTGCTTCCTGAGGCATCACCTATACTGAATATAAATCACTTGTTTCTGTACTCTACAAAAATTCTTGACCCCCTTTAATAAACACTTTTTGCTTTGCCTGAATTACTGGTGATTCAGATTTTTGGGTGGGAAAAATATTCCCTTTGCCAAAAAAAAAAAAAAAGTCAGGAAATAAGTCTACAGCTCCATGCAAATATGGAGTGCTTGAGTTTCTAGGCAGCAGCATGAGCATCTTGAGATTTTAATAGACAGTTATCAGGTGCGGTCAACTGGATATAGTAATATAATACTTTTGATGGCCTCTCCCTAGATTAGTTGCCTTTGGGTCCATGCAACAAGAGACATTTCTTCAGTGAGACCCAAATTTAATTCCCCAAATGTAAGTTGCACATAAATTATCTACAGAGACATACTAATGTATCCTCACATTATATCCTATTTTCACTAGTATATCTCATAGCTAATTAAATCCTTTTGAGCATATGAACATGACTTTTGGAGGTGTTCCTTCAAAGACTGCATGAATTGGCATCTTAGGTAGCAATTGGTTTCCTTCAGAATAATTGCTAGAAGCTTCCACATATCATAATTTAGTCTGAAATTGCTATATTTTGTTCATTTGTATTTGCTAGGCACTCCTGCCACTTTCCTCAAATCACCTTTAAGGTTACGAAAATATAAGGTTTTTTATAAGGTTCAAACACAGAATGCATTTCATAAAACTTTCATTCCTTTGTAAAGAATGAATGAAAAAGCAATACAGGTAGTCTTCAATTAGCAACTGCCTCATTTAGTAACCATTTGCAGTTACAACAGTGATGTGAAAGTGAGTTTGCACAGATCAGAAAAGCAAAGGAAAGCCGAAGGAAGACTAAAAGTGTGGTCGTGGTTTCCCTTAGCGGCTGGTTCGCTTAAAGACTGAGCTGCAGGTCCCGTTTGTGATCACTAAACAAGGACAGCCAGGATGAAGCATTCACATCTAGTCATCTGCCTGTTTTGGAGGATGTGTGGAGATGGTGTTGGTACCAAAATTTAGGGTGGTTAGTTGAGCTCCATCACCTTCCTTTTTCATTTCATGAAACTTACACAATTACCTTTCCAAATGCCACCTCAGCAAGATGGTTTTCTAAAAAGCATGTGATGGTTTGGGCTATGTTTTCCTGTCTTCCCTAACAATATTAAAGGTGGCACTTCTAAACAAAAGAGGTTTTGAGCATAAATTGAAAATGGAAACCAAATAAAATTGTGTCAACAACTGCTCAGAAGAAAGTCCCTTTGCATATTTTATTTGAAGATGATTTATATCTAAGTCTGTTGCCCCCTTTCCATCCAGTGTGTACCTTCAGATGTAATGGCTAATTTAAGGATCACCTTTCCACCCTGACCTACAACTACAAGTAATGAAAAAATCCTACTCTTAAGGCAGAACTTTTGCCAATATGTCATTAATTCCAGTCAATATCTTTATTTAAAATTTGGAGAACTTCGTCCTTAAACGGCTTTGTGTCTGAATCTTTCAGTAAAATCTATACTATCTGGACCGTACTCAGTTAATGTTCAAAAGACATTCTAAGCAAGCCTCATCTCTGTATCTGTAGCATTGGCTTCTTGAGGGCAGAGCTCAGTTGGTGCTTTGGGTGGGAAGCTTTTCATTTTTAGCTGGGTTACTTAAGGGATACACCAGTTCAGGTGACACATTCCTGTGTGGAATGAACTGTGAGGTGGGCAGGTTGTGAATTGGCAGTGAAGAGCCTTTGCAGGGGAAGATTAATAGTGAGGACTGGTATGGTGTGATATGGTCTCCAGCCAAATATGTCCTCTGATCAGATTTGTCAGGGAATTGCACAGCCGATGTCCAAATGGAGTTAGAGACATTGTCACAAATTGGCAGTTTCATGTAAATAAATATATTTTCAGGAGACAAACTGGAGCATCGTCAGATAAATCAACACGACAGGAACATCCTGAGATAAATCACAGACCACGCATACAGCACATCGGAAAATGGCGGGAAAGAAGGAAACTCCCCCTTTACCAATGCAACCAATGACAGCTCAGATTCCCTCATGCAGTGGCCGTCTTTCTTCAGCCGATTGGTTATAAGTGTGGCCCGTTACTCGCTGTCCAACCCTTCACTGCTCTGGCTATTCATTGTCAAATATCTTAGCACCCCCTCACTGGTGTAGTGTGCTATGGCCTCCATCACCAAGAGGCCTTTAACCAATATAGAATGGAATGGAATAGAATAGAATAGATATTGGAATGAAGAATAGGATAGGATAGGATAGAATAGAATAAATATTGGAATGATGAATAGAATAGAATTCTTTATTTTCACTTTGAATGTATACTAACCAGCATACATTAAAAATGAAGTTTTGTTGCATACAGCTCTCAAAGGATAATCACCTTCAGTATACACTACATAAACATGGCAAGATAATTGCAAAATTATCCATATAGCCACATATATTATATGACATGGAGAAACAACAAAGTCTAGTCCAGATGTCTACATGTTTATGGTAAGAAAAATAAATTTTGCGAGTTTACCAGTGGGATGGTCTAGGGAACAAAACTTTTGCAGAATGTGATAGTCCTGCTAGAAATACTTCAAAACCTCCTCCCCTCCAAGAGACAGACCATAAAGTGGGTGTGGGGGATCTCTAACCATGCAATGTCATCTCCTATCTGACCAAACTGCCATTCCTTGGTTGCCACAGGGACATGCAGTCACTAGAGGCAGGGGAGGCGTGGCCTCACCAGTCATGAGGAAAAGGAAAGAATTTTAAAGAATTTTTTAAAAAATAATTAAAGCCAAGATAGTTGCTACCAGATTCACAGTGACTTGGAACAGTGCTTAGTGTTAACTATAGGAGGAGGCCAGAGAAATAGGGGCCTCCTGTGCATAAGCAATTTTTCACCTTTTAAGAGTTAAGCAAGGGTTAACAAGCAAAAACTTTGTATGCAAAGGAGGCACGTGTTCTCTCGCCTCCTGTAGAGGGTATTTTTAGAGGCTTTTTAGAGTTCTCTGGGAGCAACTAGCTCAGTCTGACTCAGAGCTCTGGCCTTTCATGAGGGCAAGGCAGGCAGAAGCAGAGTTGAAATTGTCTCTGAAACAGCTGGAAAAGGTGCGTGTGTGGGGAGGGGGGAGGAATTCAAAAAGTTTGATCAGAGGGCAGCAGGGGAAGGGGGGGTATGGCAGAGGAGCGGCTTTCAAGACTTTGGAAAATATATCCAATCCAACTTCTGTGTTTGTGTTTGTTTGAGAGTGAGTGAGTGAGAGAGGGATCCAATTTCTTTGTTTGTGTGTGTCTGTTTGAGAGAGGGGGAGGGAGGGAGAGAGGGAGGAAGGAGGGGGAGGGGGAAGAAAAAAATGGGAAAACTTATTTTGCAAGGGGGAAAAATGCTGTCGCTTTAAATCGGAACTGAGCATGCCTGGCTGTGGAATTCTGGGAGTTGAAGTCCACAAGTCTAAAAAGTGCCTCACCAGCCATAAAGCTGACCACAAGTCACTGGGTTGCCATCATTGTCATTTTGTACCAGGTGCTTATTGCACATTTCCAAGTGGTGTCGGTTGTTGTTTGGCCATCATACCTACACAATATACTTCCCTGAGATTTTTCAGGGATAGATTATTATTATTTTTATTGATTTTCTATTAAATACATTTCTTAATAAACATCATGTTGTCTGGGTAGTTTGCTTAACAATACAAATTTACATTCATAATCTCCACCCCTTTTTTTCCATCCATTGGTAAAATAAATTCCATGTTTGATAACATTCTATTTCTTTCTGTTTAATTTTCAACTTCAATCTATCCATTTCTGCACAATCTAGTATCTTCCCAATTATCTCTTCATCTCGACTTTTCAGGGATAGTTTAGCCTTCACCAGTCCACCCAGAATCAACCAGAGTTCTGCTAGTTCCCCTTCCTAGTCTTCCGCAGAAACAGGATTTGAATTGCAGCTGAGCAGCGGATGGACAGCTGTGCCTTTAGCCTCACAATTCATATTCTGTTATGGGCACAGCTGGATGGAAGGCCATCTAGCAAGGGTTTGGATTTTGCCAACATCCAAAAATCTACCTAGGAATGGACCTAGAAACCAAACATTTTGGGTTCCACATTTTCTTGTGATAGTCCTGAAATGTAGGACAGTGATATAATGACCAAACCATCAAGGGATGTTGGACTGAGGATTTGGTCACTTAGGCCTCTCCTGTATGACAAATGGCTCTCCTGACTCTTCTTGAAAACCTCCAATGATGGAGCACCTAGGAGTTCCATAGGCAAGCTCTTCCAGTAATGAAGTGTTCCCTCTGTCAAGAAATTTCTCCTCAGTTCCAGGATGGATCTCTCTTTAATGATGCGCCACCCATTACTTCCTATCCTCCCCTCAGGACAATATAAAGAAGGTGAAGACAGCAGAACAAGCAACAAAGGACCAAAAAAGAGGATTCTCAAAGCCTGTGGTCAGTCCACTTCTGGAGAGTCACATTATAAATCAGAAAGTCACACAAAGTCCCCATACTGGGCACAGCTGGATGGAAGACCAGCTAGCAAAGCTTTGAATATGGTCAACTTATCCAGAACTAAATATTTTGGGTTCTATGCTCTCTTGTGATGGTCCTGAAATGCAGGGCAGAGTCATAATCACCAAACCATCCATGGGTGTTGGACTGAGGACTTGGGCCTCTCCTGCATGATGGGCAAAACTGATAGCTGATGTTGGCACTTCATACATCTCTTCCCTGATATAAACTCTTTGTAACACTTCAGACACGATTTTTTTTAAAAAAACATTGACAATTATGGAGTTACCAGCTTCTTGTTTCCACACAGCTGGAACAGAGGATTGATAACTTTTGACCATTCAGGAAAACCTTATTGAAAAGTAAGTTATCTACTGCAGTGGCCCCCAACCTTTTGGGCACCAGGGACCAGTTCTGTGAAGGTAATTCATGAATGAATGAATACATGAGCTGGTAACCCCATAAGCCGTTGTGTTTTTAAACCTTTATGGCTGAAGTGCTATAAAGAGTTCATATCAGGGAAGAGATTATGAAATTGCTGAAGCTTGTCCATTTTGAGAAACTCAAAATGGAGTTTCTTTTATCCAAATAAACTGGGGCTTCCACCCCTATTCTCACAGAAGTGATGGGTGCTCCATCTCTGGAGGTTTTCAAAAAGAGACTGGACAGCCACTTGTCTGAAATGATACAGAGTCTCCTGTTTGAGCAGGGAGTTGGACTAGATGATCTCCAAGGTTCCTTCCAGCTCTATTCTGAATTTGATTTTCATAAACCTGAATTTAGCAATAGTAGCAATAGCAATAGTTAGGCTTATATACCGCTTCATAGGGCTTTCAGTCCTCTCTAAGCGGTTTACAGAGTCAGCATATTGCCCCCAACAACAATCTGGGTTCTCATTTTACCCACCTCGGAAGGATGGAAGGCTGAGTCAACCTTGAGCCTGGTGGGATTTGAACAGCAATAGCAATAGCAGTAGACTTATATACCGCTTCATAGGCCTTTCAGGTCTCTCTAAGCGGTTTACAGAGAGTCAGCATATTGCCCCCAACAATCTGGGTCCTCATTTTACCCACCTCGGAAGGATGGAAGGCTGAGTCAACCCTGAGCCGGTGAGATTTGAACCGCTGACCTGCTGATCTAGCAGTAGCCTGCAGTGCTGCTTTTAACCACTGCGCCACCTTGGCTCATAAACATAACAGCCAAACTGCTGAACTGCAATCAGCTGAAGTAGCCTGCAGTGCTGCATTTAACCACTGCGCCACCTTGGGCTACACATATATAGATGCTCAAGAAAATCCCAATGGCCCCATGTGCTGAGGAATTTGAAAAAGAAATGTATTTGCATTCTTGCTTATGGATTATAATTTTATACACACTCTGTCGTTTCTGAAATCAGAGTTTCTTTTAACATTTGGAAACTCTAGAGTCTGTCTCATGTTGCAGATAAGTTAAAATTTCCTTTTAATTATATTCTTAGACATTGGAGTGATATCATCTTTTCTGTTTTTTATCCATATCTGCTTTGAATGAACATTAGTTCCTAAAGTGCTAAAGTGATAAATGATTTTGTTTATATCTGTTCCAGTTCAGTATTACTTGAAAGAAAACGGTGGTGTGTTTTTGTTACTTTTTCTTTCAACATCTTATACAATATTTATATTTTGTAAATTCGCAATATATTCTTTTTTTTTCTTTTCGGTCATGCAATAACATCTTTAAAAAAAATAAAAAGGATATATTCTTGTAGGGGAAAAAACTATTGCTAATAATAAATCACCACGTGCTGTATTATACTCCAATTTCTTTCTTTTTTCCTCTCTCTGTTATAGCTGCTTTCAGCCATTAGAGGAGGCCAAAGATTCAAAAACGTGAGATATAAATAGCAGCTTCATTTTAGCTTGGTTCCTAAAATTGTCTGGATGCGGAATCTCATCGATTCCCTTCCAGAAAAACAGCAGAGCAAGGAAGCAGAAACAAACAAACCTTTTGCAACGTTTCATCAAAACACAGCAAGAAATCATTGAGGATCAAACCTTTCATAAAGAAAATATTTCCTTTAAAGAAAAGGTTTTGCACCAGATGTTGGATGTTTATGGGCAAGAGTACTTGTCAGCCCTTCTTCATTCAAAAATCAGGAAAGAAAACCACAGGACTCCATTGGTAGAAATCAAGTGTACTTTTACTAATTATAAATGAATAGAAGCGAAGCTAAGTGAAGTCTGGTTATTTAGGCGCGAAAGTGAATAATATATTGTATAATTCATTCCCCTCCCCTTGGCATCCCGTGCACAGTCCAATCATAATTCTCCCAAATGTCAGGTGTGAGATAACTTCAAAAGGCATCACCAGGATGGAATGCTGGTCCGTGGGCCTTGGCGGGAAACACTCCTCCTCCACATGCGCAGTAAGGTGGACAGTTCAAAATCTAGAATCTTCCTCCAGCACAACAAAGAGTCCCGTCCCAAATACTGTGCCCCCCCTCCCCGTTTCAATGGCAGCCGAAGCAGCAGCAAAGCCGAGGCTGACAGTACAGGAATATGGGATGTGCTGATGTAGAAGTGACAGTAAGTGAGGACATTTTTTTTTCCTGATTCTTAAATATCGGGATCCAGATTCTATGGCAGTGGTTAAGGCACAGGGCTAGAAATCAGGAAATTGTCAGGCTTGTCACAACTTAGATGTCTAGGAAAGAAAGACCCTCGACTCCACTTCTTTGAAGTGAAAAGTTCTTTTAGTCAAGCGGTTACAGAGTAAGCAAATCTGCATCTGAGTATTCCCTGTGCAAAGTTTGCAATTTCCCCTTTTCCCGGTCCTTCACCCTTGGCCAGTCCATCAGTGTCTAATTGCATTCGCTTTGATGTTTTGGGAACAGCTTTGGCGCCTCTCGGGTACAGTTTTACATTCAGTTCTCAGGCTCCATACTTGATTGACCAGTTAATTCCAGATCAACATCTCCTGTCATCTGGTCCTTCCCACCCTTTTTACTGTCCATGCCCATTCGTTACTTCCCCAATTTCCTCTCCCCTCCCACCGGGGCAGGATGTCAGTGAAGTTGTGTATGCTGAAGATGGCAGGCCTGACATTGATGGTGAGTTCTGGTCTCGCCTTTGGCATGAAGCCAGTTGGGTGATCTTGATCTGTCCCTCTCTCTCAGCCCTAAGAAACTGCCAATGGCAAACCACTTCCAAAATCTTGCCAACTGCAGGGACTTGTCCAGGCAATGGCCAGGAATCAAAAACTGACTCAAAGACACCCACACCCACACACACAATGGTAGAAAAACCTAGCAGCTTCAGATGTCTCCAAGTGGGCGATATCACCAAGACAGATAAGCACTTGGCTACCAGCCTCCTGATGCCTAAGATCTTAACTGGCAAGTCTCTACTGGCTTTCGAGAAGTTTGGTGTCTCACCCACATTTTCTTGTTCAGCTGCAGCAACACCTGGTTTATGTTCCTAGGATGTGGGTGATATACCCAGCATAGGCGGAAGCTGAGATTGGAATCATGCAACCAGATGATTCCCCGAGATAATCCATGGACGTGAATGTTGGACTTTGAAGAAGCCCCAAGAGGGAGAGTATTGACACCTCTGAACATTGGCGTTGGAGGAGACTCCTGAGAAGATACCAGCATGGTGGGCTGCCAAGAAAACAAACTGATGGAACATTGAATAAATTCACCCAGATTTCATCCTGGAGGCCCAGATGGTCAAGCCCAGATTACCCTACTTTAGATACCTTGTGTGAAGACCCAGCTTTCTGGAGAAGGTTCTGATGTTGGGAAAGAGGAGAAGAGGACGACCACCAGCAAGGTAGATTAAAAGAGCCAAGGTGGCGCAGTGGTTAGGGTGCAGTACTGCAGGCCACTTCAGCTGATTGTTATCTGCAGTTCAGTGGTTCTAATCTCACCGGCTCAAGGTTGACTCAGCCTTCCATCCTGCCAAGGTGGGTGAAATGAGGACCCAGACTGTGGGGGTGATATGCTGACTCTGTAAACCGCTTAGAGAGGGCTGAAAGCCCTATGAAGCGGTATATAAGTCTAACTGCTATTGCTATTGCTATTAACTCAGTTTCACCAGCAATGAATGCACTTGTCAGGTGTGACAGCACTATTGGAAGACCTACATGATCAGATGAGGGACAGATGTCTTGGAGAAGATCTATGTGATCATTGAGAGTCAAATGCTACTTGATGACAGATCCAGAACAAAAGATCAGCAACAAAAGAACATTCAATCTGGAGTCCTAATTTAGAAACAATATCATTCAATTAAGATGTATTTTTAGGGTTACACCTCCAACAATGTGAGCATATCTTTTGTCTGTTGCCTGTCTGTTTTGGTTTTGCTCCACTTCTCAAGGGAGGAAGGACAGAGGAAGGGAGAGAGGATGGAAGGAAGGAAGTACACGGGGAGGAAGGAAGAGAGAAAGGGGCAGAGGAAGAGAGGAAGGAGGGATGGAAAAAAGGAAGTATGGGGAGAGAGAGAGGAAGGAAGGAAAGAAGGAAGGATAGAGGGAGAGAGGAAGGAGGGGAGGGAGGAAGAATCTGTTTGATGGTTTTCTGTAGAAGTGCCATTCCCTATTTCCTCCCTATTTCCTCCATGTCCTTTTTGTACAACTTGGGGAGAGAAACGAATAGTAGCGCACAACCAGAGAATAACAATTTGGCACTGTGAGACACACAGAAGCCCTGGAAACTGGTGCCCCCACACTTTTCCATGTACAGTTCCTCTGTGGCCCCAGCACTGGTGGACGGGATGTGAGAGATGCGAGCCAGCTCAGCTCATCTCCACCATCACTGGCCCAAACCAACATCTGGCTGCCTCTCCCTCCAGCCTGCTTATTTTTCCCTCAACCAAGTCAGCTGCTGCCATCTTCCCAAAAATATGGGAACCCCCCTCCCCCGGGATAAAGCACAGCAGAGGGGTAGGGACAGAAATTGGGGACAAGCCCTTGCAGGGCTCCTGGCGGGGGGGGGGGAACCCAGCTTCACTCTTTACTCCCTTCCACCTGGTACGGTGGCCCCACCCTGCCCCATCCCAGGAGCTGGAAAGCAGCAGGAAGGGCCTTGTCATCAGGAGGCATCAAACCTGTCGGGCCGGTTTTTGTGTCTTCCTCCACCCACACCCCCTTCCCCAAACTTCTTTGGAAGTGGAAGCAGTTCGGCAGGAGATAGACTTGCTCAGTTGAAGGTGGAGAAGCACCTGGCAGAAGTGGTCCTAAGCGCTCTTCTTCTTCTTGTCTTCTCCTGGGCAAGCTGGACTTGGGGCCTGGAAGAAGATATACAGGGCTGGAGAAGCTGGTTCCCCCGGTTGGTTGACAAGGAGACAGAAAAGGCCGTGCTTTCCCCAGGTACCTTGCTAGAGTGTTTGGGGATCAGGCCCACTCAGGAAACAAATCTAATCTTGGACCCTGCTGGAGTCTGGAATGGGACATGTGCTCCTCCTCTGCCTGGCCTTTGCCTTTGTCCACCGAGATTTGGTCCACTCACAGCAGTGCTCCGCAGAAGGAAACCTTCTCTCGATCCTCCAGTTTGCTGATGTAGGTGCTGATCAACGTATTCCTGCTCAACACCAACCTCCCGGACCTCTGGATGCCCTCTACCACCTCGTCCACAGTTACCTGGATGTGATCCAACAGAATCCTTTCCCCACAGGTAAGTAACTCTTCATCCTGTTGGTCGGTTTGGTCCGGGTGCTTTGAATTGGGGAGGAAATGAATGTAGTCGTGTGCTCTTGGGAGCAGCTTAATTAGCAGAATTGGGCGAGTGAAGCTTTTGATAGCATGGAGATCAGCATTTGTCACCTGCTAGAATTGTTAACAGATTAACAGAGTTGGAAGGGAACTTGTAGGTCATCTCGTTCAACACCACCACCACCCAAGCAGGAGACCCTACACCATTTCTGACAGATCTCGTCCAATCTCTACACCATTTCTGACAGATCTCGTCCAATCTCTTCTTGAAAGCCTCCAGGGATGAAGCTCCCACAACTTCTATTGGTAAGATCTGTTGCATGGGTTGACTGTTCCCACTGTCAGAAAGTTCCTCCTTATTTCTGGGTTGAATCACTCCTTGATCAGTTTCCATCCAATATTCCTTGTCTGGCCTTTGGGTGCCTTGGAAAATAGCTTGATCCCTCCTCTCTGCAGTAGCCCCTCAAATATTGGAAGACTGCTATCATGTCTCCCCTGGTTCTTCTCTTCCCCAGACTAGCCATGCCCAGTTCCTGCAATCATCCATCGTATAGATGTCCAATCCTCTAATCATCTTGGTTGCTCTTCTCTGCACTCCTTCTAGCGTCTCAACATCTTTTTTATAATGTGGTGACCAAAACTAGATGCAGTACTCTAGGTGTAGCCTTACTAAGGCTTTATAGAGTTTTATAGAGTGATATTAGAACCTCACTTGAACTTGATTGTATCCTCTGTTAATGCAATTTAGGATTGCATTGCTTTTTTGGCTGCCTTGGGGATTGTTGATCTAAAAGGCTGGGGAGCTGACAAGGGTCAGGATGCAGAGGAGAGCAATGCAGGTGATATGGGATCTGCAGGCTAAATCTTACCATGAGTGCTTAAGGGATTTGCCTATGTCTAGTCTATTGTGAAGAAGGACTAGGGGTGACATGATAGTAATCTTGCAGTACTTGGGAACCTGCCACAGAGAAGAGAGGATTATTCCTCAAAGCACAGAGGGAAGGAGAAGAAGCAGTGGGTAGATAGCCATCACTCCAACCTGGAACTAAGAAGAAATTTCCTGATAAGGAGGACAATTAATGGAATCGCTTGTGGGTGCTTCACTACTTGAAGTTTTTAAGAAGAGACTGGAGATTCATTTATCTGGAATGGTATAGGGTCCCCTGCCTTAGATGGAGGGTTGGACTAGAAGACCCCAAGGTACCTTTCATGGGTCTAAGAATGTATTTACAAAACCTTTGGGAAGCAATTTCTGTGGGCAGTTCTAGTTTGCTAGCCAATTCCTCACGTACCTTAGAGAAGACCATTCTAGACCTATTCCTTCTTTTTCTGGTTTGTATTTTGCATTGTCTTGCTAACTTGCAAATAAGCCACATATATCTTGGTCCACATGTTGTGCTGAGCTAAAGCCTTAGACATCACATTAAGGCTTGGTGCAGTGTGTGAATTCAACCTGAGAATTCTTTGCCAGTTTTTTTTTCAAGATTTCCCTCCAAAGTGATATTTGTATTCTTCCTCTCTCAAAATAGAAGCATATTGTAGACTTCATTAGGGATTTCCCCACCCCCTAATGGAAGGTTTTAATGGAAGGTGGGAAGCTTTTATTGTAGTTTAAGCTTCCTTCAATCCTAGTTCCTAGTGCTTAATAAACACCTGTCTTTTCTTAGTTTTGAGAAAGAACAGAATTATGTGTGCAATTATATTCAAGTATATATTACAAATTAATATTGCAAGTATTTAATGATTTTTTTGTCATCCGTAAGCCAGCAGCCTCTAATGATAGACTTGGCAGGATAGAAGCATATTACTTAATGAAACATTTCAGAATATTTAAAAATAATATTCTGTTTCCAAACAATTTGGGAAATATGTTATACTTGCATATCTAAAAATTTTGCAATTTCTTTTATGACGTCAGAACATAAGTTGTTCAATAGTTCAGTCTGGTTTTTCTGAAGGATTACGGGAAAGCAAAGTTGTACCTATATTGTACATTAATATCCCTGTTACATTGCATCTACACACATAAAACAAACTAACGAATTACTACATTTCATCCTCTTTCAATATCCCCAAAATTATGGGACTGAGGACCATAAAAATGGATAGCTTGGGAGCACCACCTTGCTGTAAGATCCAAGGTGCTCATTTAACAGATGTTTTTAACTGGCTCTTCAAGATAAAATAAAATAAAAATAAAACCCAGCACAAGATGCTTTAAAATGCAAATAATCAGCAGACGAAAGCAACAAAGTAGGCACAGGTGAGCTTTAGAAACTGGAAATTATGCCAATCACCAGAATGATGCCAAGTCATGCATAATGAGAGGTCCAGGTTTCTGGGCTCTTTGGGAAGCAATGCTGATCTCCCATCCCAAATTCCCATGGGGGCTGCCATGTTATTCCCCTCCCATCACTTATGGCAGGGGTGTCCAAACTTCCCCAGCCAGCAGAGCCCGCTGGCTGGGGAATTCTGGGAGTTGAAGTCCACAAGTCTTCAAGTTGCCAAGTTTGAAGATCTCCGATCTAAGTGGAAAGATTACAGTGGAAGGGATTGCAAGAGAGTAAATTATGCTGGCTGGAGAATTCTGGGAATTGAAGTCCACAAGCCTTCAAGTTGCCAAGTTTGAAAATCTCTGACTTATGGGATTCCCTCCAGGTGCTGGAAGATTTCCTGCAGCCAAAGGAGACCCCCAAAAGGAAGTGACTATGTGATAAACTGAAGGCAATCCCTATTCTCCCTCAGCATGGCCTCCACAGAAAAAAGACATGCTTGAGATAAAGAAGAGCAACCTATGATTTAGGTCTCACTTGGAGGGACCTCTGAAGTCCTCAGAGAATGTGATTTGATGATCAGGAGAGCTCCTGGAATCTCAGGTTGTCTAGCTTTGATAAGTATCTCTTAGGTAATTAACTCTGGCAATAATTGGCTTCTGCCACTCCGTCTGTTCCCGCTTCCTCCTAATTTCCTTAAAGCAGTCTTACTTAAGAGTAGAAGAGCTTGCACAAGGACTCCATGGAGGCTGGGGAGAAGCCCAATACTCTGACCCAATCTTCCGTTGGCCCATTCAGAAGGCACAATCACAAGAGAAGAGGGGGTATCTCCTTCTGCTTTTAAACAGCCTTATTTTATTCCACAGAGCTCCTGAAGGATGTCCTGAATGAGCCACCAACTGCTACAACTTCTCAGGTGAAGTAGTGAGCCTGGAAGAGTGGAATCCCTCACCCCACCCATCTGTTTCTTAAGGGGTTTGTGTTGGCTGTCACAACTCAGCATCTACAGCAATTCTCCCTCATATCTCAATGTGCTGTATTTCAGCTCTCAAAATTCCCAGACAGATGTTTGGAAATTCGGCAAGATAAATGATTAGCAGACCTGGGAATCTCCTGATTTGGCTGCCTGGAAATTTTACTTATAGTGAATGACTTGTACATGAATGCTAAGAAATATATGAATGGGAAATATCTGGCAGGGTTGATATTTAGTAAAGATTTATCATTAGTAAATGGGTGCCCTGGATAAGGAACAATGAAAGATTTTGAGGAAATTGGAATGATTTTTTTTTTAGATTTTCAGATTTACATTTAGATTTTTTTTAGATTTTTATACAAATGATGGTGAACGTTCCCAATACTTCTTCCTTCTCCCTCTTTTTCCCAACCAACAACCCTGCCAGGCGGGTTGAGCTGAGGCTGAGAATTGATTTAAAGTCCTTCAGCTGACTTTCAGGTTTAAGACAGGACTAGAACTCCCAGTCTCCTGGTGATTGGTCCAAAGTCACCCAGCTGGCTTTCAAGCCCAAAGCGGGACTAGTTTTAGTCTCCCAGTTTTTAGTCTTGTATCTTAACTATTACATCAAGTAGTTCCACCAAGGCTTGGAACAAACCCCCAAATTCTATTTAATTTAACAGAATGGGGAGATAGGTAAGATAAATCATTCTCTAAAGATTACTATTATTATTATTATTATACAATTGTATCACAGCGGCCAGTTGTTTCGCCGGATTTGGCATTGGTTACTAGTCGGGCCCCACCCAGGGGCTTAGGACGTCGTAACGTATTTTCGTAATATGCGTGCAGATCCAAGCAGTGCGGCTTTTTGCATTTGTTTGATGGTGATTTTGTCAATTTTTAACTGTTTTAAATGTAATTCCAGTGCTTTTGGAATAGCACCCAGTGTGCCAATTACCACTGGAATTACCACTGCTGGTTTGTGCCATAGTCGTTGAATTTTGATTTTTAAGTCCTGGTATTTTGCGATTTTCTCATGTTCCTTCTCGGCGACCCTGCTATCACCTGGTATTGCGATGTCTATGATTGTGACCTTATTTTTCTCAACCAGTGTGATGCCAGTATTTTGTCGGTTTGTATACGGAAATCCCACAAGATCTTGACCATCTGATTTTCGGTGACTTTTTCAGGCTGATGTTCCCACCAGTTTGTTGCTGTTTTAATATTATAATTTTTGCACAAATTCCAATGGATCATTTGTGCTACTGAATTGTGCCGCAATTTATAATCAGTCTGCGCGATTTTTTTACAGCAGCTGAGTATGTGATCAACAGTTTCATCAGCTTCTTTGCAAAGTCTGCATTTGGCATCATCAGAGGATTTTTCGATTTTGGCCTTAATGGCATTTGTGCGGATAGCTTGTTCTTGCGCAGCCAGGATTAGTGACTCTGTTTCTTTCTTTAATGTACCTGTTGTTAACTATAACCAAGTTTGTTCACTGTCCACTTTATCTTTTATTTTTTCCAGAAATTGGCCATGCAGTGCTTTGTTCTGCCAACTCTCCATTCTTGATTTTATCACATCTTTTCTGTATTCTTGTTTCGTCTGTTGGGCCTTCAGTAGATTTTTGTTCTTTACTTCGATTAATAGATGTTCTTGACTTTCTTTTAAATAATCAGCCAGTGCATGTTTTTCTTCTTCAACTGTTTGCTTCACTTGTAATAATCCTCTGCCACCTGATTTTCGGGGCAGGTACAGTCTATCAGTATCACCACGTGGATGTAAACTGTAGTGCATTGTCATTAGTTTCCTGGTTTTTCGGTCCAAAATGTCCAAATCAGCTTGTGTCCAGTTAACTATACCAGCTGTGTATCTTATAACTGGTATTGCCAGGTATTTATGGCCTTGATTGTATTTCCACCATTCAATTTAGATTTCAAAATTTTCCTAACTCTGTTGGTGTACTCTCACCTGACAATAGTTTTTACTTCTCCATGCTTGATATTACCCAACTGCAGAATGCCTAAGTATTTGTAGGCTTCATTTTCGTTGCATTTAATTAGTTGAATGTTGAATGTTGATTTTATTTATATGCTGCCCTTTTCCCCCGAAGGGGACTCAGGGTGGCTCACAACTCAACCAGGGAAGGGGGATACAAACAAGAATTTAAAACGACATAAAAAAACAATGCATGATTAAAACACAACAGTCATACCAATTTGAGATGGGGGCAACAGTTCTTTAGCCCCAGGCCTGTCGGAACAGCCAGGTTTTAAGGGCTTTGCGGAAGGCCTGGAGGGTGGTGAGGGTTCGAATCTCCACGGGGAGTTCGTTCCAGAGGGTCGGAGCAGCCACAGAGAAGGCTCTCCTCTGAGTAGTCGCCAGTCGACACTGGCCGGCGGATGGAATTCGGAGGAGGCCTAATCTGTGGGATCTAATCGGTCTAGTGGAGGTAATTGGCAGCAGGCGGTCTCTCAAGTACCCAGGTCCAATACCATGAAGGGCTTTATAAGTGACGACTAGCGCCTTGAAGCGTATCCGGAGACCAATAGGCAGCCAGTGCAGCTCGCGGAGGATAGGTGTTACGTGGGTGAACCGAGGCGCACCCACGATCGCTCGCGCGGCTGCATTCTGGACAAGCTGAAGTCGCCGAATGCTCTTCAAGGGCTGCCCCATGTAGACCACGTTGCAGTAGTCCAGTCTAGAGGTCACAAGGGCACGAGTGACTGTTGTGAGAGCCTCCCGGTTCAGGTGGGGACGCAACTGGTGCACCAGGAGAACCTGTGCAAATGCTCCCCTGGTCACAGCCGACAAGTGGTGTTCAAAAGTCAGCTGTGGGCCATTGGGCATTTCAATTCCCTCACATGCAGTGATTTTGCCTCTTTTTATGGATACAGTGGCGCATTTTTCCATGCCAAACTGCATTGAAATATCGGTGCTGAATACTCGGACTGTATTTGTCAATGATTGGATTTCTATTTCTGACTTTCCATAGAGTTTTAAATCATCCATATATAGTAAATGCAAAAAAATTTCAGCTTCTTTGGCTGTTTGGTAGCCTAATTTCATTTTTTTAAAGATTACTGATAGTGGGATCATTGCGATGATGAAGAGAAGAGGTGAAAGTGAATCATCCTGGAAATTCTTTGCTTGATATTAACCATTCCGTAGATCTCATTCCCTACTGCCAACTCAGTTCTCCATTGTTTCATCGCCTTTTCAGTAAAGGATGTAATATTTTTGCTAATGCCAGTTGTTTCTAAGCATTTTATGATCCAACTATGTGGCAGTGAGTCAAATGCCTTTTTGTAATCAATCCAGACCATATTCAAGTTCGTTTTCTGTTCTTACAATTTTCTAATATCATTTTATCAATTAGGAGCTGATCTTTTGTGCCCCTGCTCCTTCTTTTGTTGCCTTTCTGCTCTACTGGCAAGATGTTGTTTGTTTCCAAATAATCCATCATGTTATCTGCAATAATGCCTGTGAGTAATTTGAAGGTTGTTGGCAAGCATGTTATTGGTCTGTAGTTTTCAGGTGTTGTTCCTTTAGTTGCATCTTTCTGAATCAAGTATGTTTTTCCAGTTGTCAACCATTCATCAATTTGGCCCTTTTATAAAATTTCATTCAGTTGCCTGGCCAATATTGCATGTAAACTGGTCAGATATTTGAGCCAGAAACCATGTAATTGTTCCTTTCCAGGTGATGTCCAATTCTTTACCTTTTTTACTCGATTTTTGACCATCTCAGTTGTTATTTCTAATACTTGCATTTGTTTGTTGCCAATGCTTTTCTCAAAGTCATGTATCCACTTTGCTTCCTTATTGTAGTCCTTTGCATTTTCCCACAATTCTTTCCAGAATTCAACTGTGGCCTGCTTTTCTGGTTTTTCACTTTTGGTGTCACCATTCACATTAAGACTTTGATAAAAACACTGTTGGTCTGATCGAAATTGCTGATTTTGTTTATATTGGATGATTCGTGCCTCATATCTTTCAATTTTTCTAGCTGTTGCTGTTATCCGCTGTTTTACAATCTCTATAGCTTCATTGATGTTTCTTGTATCCAATCTATATCTTCTGATTAGCCGATCTATGGTTTTGTTGTTTTTAAGCCGATGCTCATGCATGTTCTTTAAGTTACTAGCATCTGCCCTTAATTTTTTGACTTTTTGTTCTAATCGGATTTTCCACTTTGGCTTTGATGCTTTTTCTGTTGTGTGACTAGGTACTTTGATTTTAATGCCTAATTCATTAGTGACTAATACAGCTGCGCTGTACATTAACTGGTTCGTTTCCAAGATGGATCCCGATTCAATTGTTGAAAACACTGCATTAACCATTTTCATGATAGGGGCCAAAATGTTCTTAGGCACAGTTGTTAGTGATGGTAAATGTTGCCTTTCCTCATTAAGCAGAAAATGCTCCATGATCTTATCCTTCAATTCTTTTTGTTTTTGAGTTAGTTCATCAGTTGGTTCAGTGATAACTGGTTCTAGTGGTGGTGGTGTTATTTCCTCCCCGAGAGCTTCTTCTGGGAGTTCTACCATAATGTCTTTAGTTGTGTCTTGAATATCAGTTATTTCTGCTTGTGATATTGTTTTTTTGGTTTTGCAATTTGCCTGAATTTCCTCTAGTTCAACTTCACTAAACACTTTATTCCGTATAATAAATCGCCTTTGATCTGCTAGTCGTTGTGCACTAACATTTGAATCTGGATATTGTTGTTTCCATAATTCATACATTCGCTTTAAATAGCCTCTTTTTTCTGGCTCTGAGTTGTAGTAACAGGCCATTATGGCACGGTTTTCATCTGCACTATATTTTTGTCGTTTTGTTGGCTGGTCCACTTGTAGCCCACTTGTCGACGGATGTCCAGGGACCCCAACATCCGCCGCGGCCCTTGTTAATCCGCGCGACGACCGATGCGGTATGGGATTCTTATTCATTTTTTTCACCATATTGTATGGGTTGGCGGGTTTTTTTTTATGGGACCAGATGCCAACCCTCCTCCTTTCTCATCCGGGCTTGGGACCGGCAACGGTGGAGTTGTTGTTGTTGTTGTTATTATTGTTGTTGTTATTATTATACAGTTGTATCACAGCGGCCAGTTGTTTCGCCGGATTTGGCATTGGTTACTAGTCGGGCCCCACCCAGGGGCCTAGGACGTCGTAACGTATTTTCGTAATATGCGTGCAGATCCAAGCAGTGCGGCTTTTTGCATTTGACTGATGGTGATTTTGTCAATTTTTAACTGTTTTAAATGTAATTCCAGTGCTTTTGGAATAGCACCCAGTGTGCCAATTACCACTGGAATTACCACTGCTGGTTTGTGCCATAGTCGTTGAATTTCGATTTTTAAGTCCTGGTATCTTGTGATTTTTTCATGTTCCTTCTCGGCGACCCTGCTATCACCTGGTATTGCAATGTCTATGATTGTGACCTTATTTTTCTCAACCAGTGTGATGTCTGGTGTATTATGCGCCAGTATTTTGTCGGTTTGTATACGGAAATCCCACAAGATCTTGACCATCTGATTTTCAGTGACTTTTTCAGGCTGATGTTCCCACCAGTTTTTTGCTGTTTTGATATTATAATTTTTGCACAAATTCCAATGGATCATTTGTGCTACTGAATTGTGCCGCAATTTATAATCAGTCTGCGCGATTTTTTTACAGCAGCTGAGTATGTGATCAACAGTTTCATCAGCTTCTTTGCAAAGTCTGCATTTGGCATCATCAGAGGATTTTTCTATTTTGGCCTTAATGGCATTTGTGCGGATAGCTTGTTCTTGCGCAGCCAGGATTAGTGACTCTGTTTCTTTCTTTAATGTACCTGTTGTTAACCATAACCAAGTTTGTTCACTGTCCACTTTATCTTTTATTTTTTCCAGAAATTGGCCATGCAGTGCTTTGTTCTGCCAACTCTCCATTCTTGATTTTATCACATCTTTTCTGTATTCTTGTTTCGTCTGTTGGGCCTTCAGTAGATTTTTGTTCTTTACTTCGATTAATAGATGTTCTTGATTTTCTTTTAAATAATCAGCCAGTGCATGTTTTTCTTCTTCAACTGTTTGCTTCACTTGTAATAATCCTCTGCCACCTGATTTTCGGGGCAGATATAGTCTATCAGTATCACCACGTGGATGTAAACTGTAGTGCATTGTCATTAGTTTCCTGGTTTTTCGGTCCAAAAGGTCCAAATCAGCTTGTGTCCAGTTAACTATGCCAGCTGTGTATCTTATAACTGGTATTGCCCAGGTATTTATGGCCTTGATTGTATTTCCACCATTCAATTTAGATTTCAAAATTTTCCTAACTCTGTTGGTGTACTCTCGCCTGACAATAGTTTTTACTTCTCCATGCTTGATGTTATCCAACTGCAGAATGCCTAAGTATTTGTAGGCTTCATTTTCTTTGCATTTAATTAGTTGGCCATTGGGCATTTCAATTCCCTCAGATGCAGTGATTTTGCCCCTTTTTATGGATACAGTGGCGCATTTTTCCATGCCAAACTGCATTGAAATATCGGTGCTGAATACTCGGACTGTATTTGTCAATGATTGGATTTCTATTATTATTATTATTATTATTATTATTATTATGTTAATCATTGGTGAGATCCACAGCCTTTGGGGCTGGTTGGTAGCTCAACAGCTCGAGTCCTAACCAAGGACCTAGGAACTGTTAAGGTAACGTCAGAGGATATAAGCTGTTCCAAGTAGGGTGGTTTTTTGTAGAATCAGAATGTTCACGTCTGATAAATTTAAAATTTCCAAATAGCGAGGTAGCTCTTTGGGTATTGCTTCAAGGACTCCAATTACAATCGGGACAACACATGATTATTGTTGTTGTTGTTATATACTTTATTCATTAAACATGAAACTCAGCCAACTGAACATTCAAAAATGCATTACAAATACCAGTGGCTGGTGCTAATGGTTGGTATGGGTTGCTGCCAGCATCCAAGGACCTTCTTAAAATATAAGATGCTCCGAGTAGTGCAGTTTTTTGCAGTTCTGCTGGTGTTATTGCAGGAAGCTGCAATTTGTTGATGTATCTTGTAAAATTCTTGGACATGGTGCCAAGTGCCCCAATGACAATGGGTATTACTGCTGCTGCTGCTGTTGTTGTTGTTGTTTGTTGTTGTTGTTGTTGTTATTATTATTATTATTATTATTATTATTATTATTATTATTATTAATTTTCCTTGCTCAGATCCTTCGATACCAGGCAGGATATGTTGTTTGCGCTGCAATTGCAGTTCTCTATTTTGTGGTGGTGCCCCTGGTCGGACTGAGCCTTTGCTGCTTCCAGAAAAACCGGCACTGCGGTGGACGGATCAAGGCCTATCGTCGCTCTCTGCTCTGCCAGCGGAACCTTCTCATGGTCTCTCTTCTCCTCACCACCCTCGTCCTCCTGTGAGTGTGAAAGGCGGAGCCAGATCCGTGATCGATCCTGTCTTGTTGTCCCCATAGAGATGCGGGGATCGGGAAGGACAGGAAGGGGAACCAGCATATGAGTCCAACAGAGATGCTAACGCTGTAAATTGAAAGCCAAGAAATGATATAGGAAAAGTCAAACAAAATAGCAACCCTGGTCCAAAACAGGTGTTCTCAAACCTGGCGACTTTAAGACATGTGGACTTCAACCCCAAGAGTTCCCCAGCCAGTGTAGCTGCTGTACCTTATACCTGTAAAGCAGTTTTTCATACTGTAAAACATACCTAATACTCCTTTCTCCTCCTATTTTCCCAAGCAGCCTAGAATAGCCCCACATTGAGATAAATTTACCAAATAAATAAGGAACAAACAAACAACAAATCTGGGCTGAGAGACAGTAACTGATCCTGACAGTTTCCATGCCTAAGGCAGGACTAGAACTCACTGTCCCCTGCTTTCCAGGCCAGCACCTCAATCAAGAGCCAAGGTGGCGCAGTGGTTAAAAGCAGCACTGCAGGCTACTGCTAGATCAGCAGGTCAGCGGTTCAAATCTCACCGGCTCAGGGTTGACTCAGCCTTCCATCCTTCCGAGGTGGGTAAAATGAGGACCCAGATTGTTGGGGGCAATATGCTGACTCTCTGTAAACCGCTTAGAGAGGCCTGAAAGGCCTATGAAGCGGTATATAAGTCTACTGCTATTGCTATTGCTATTGCTATAATCCTACACCAGTTGTAGTCCACATGGCTAAAAAGTCACCAAATGTGAGAAACACTGGCTTCTGAGAGGGATCTAGTCTTGAAGTCTAGGAAATCTAGTAATCTAGTCCTCTTTTTTCTGCAATTTCTATGTCATGAGCCATGGTGGCGCAGTGGTTAGAGTGCAATACTACAGGCTACTTCTGCTGCCTGCCAGTTGCCTGCAATTTGGCAGGCAAATCTCACCAGGCTCAAGGTTGACTCAGCCTTCAAATGAGGACCCACATTGTTGGGGGATAATAGGCTGACTCTGTAAATTGCTTAGACAGAAGGCTGTAAAAGCACTGTGAAGTATACAAGTCTAAGTGCTATTGCTATTTTCCTCCCTCCCTCCCCTCCTTCCCTCCCTCCTTCTTATTCCCTTTCCCCTTCTCCTTCCTGGTACCACAGTGGTTAGAATGCAGTATTGCAGGCTAATTCAGCTCACTGTCAGGAGTTCAATCCTGATGGGGCTCAAGGTTGACTCAGCCTTCCAGTGGGTCAAATGAGGACCCAGATTATTGGGGGACAATAGGCTGACTCTATAAACTGCTTAGAGAAGGCTGTGAAAGCACTCTGAAGCAGTATATAAGTGTAAGGGCTGTTGCTATTTTCCACCAGGGGGTGTGTTATCTGTGCTTTTGCTGCCAACCAGAAGGTGAAAGAGGAGATGGACCCTGGTGCCCGAGATGCACTCAACACCCTGAGGACTTTGAGGAGCCATCTGAATGGGATCCCTCGAGTGAGTTGACTCTGAAAAAAACCCGGGGGACCAATCTCAAACTATGATGTTCAAAAACATCATCATTTCTACTTCATGCTGAATATTTTGGCATAAGGCAATTCAGGGCATCGAGGATGTGTTCATTCCACAACGTTAAACAGGTCAAATTTGACCAGAGGGCAAGAAAGGGCAAATGGAGTGAAGCCAGAGATGCAGGGTTTTTTTAAAAAATCAGGACTGAAAAGGGACATTATTTGGGGAGGAGAAATCCTGGAAGACCATGCTAATTTGGATGAGGTTTGAAAAGAATGCTTTACCCATTGTTAAATACAAATATAGAACTTTAGCTGGTTTTATAAAGTTATCACACCATTGGGGGGGGGGATAATAATCTACAGACGGTCATTAAAATTGTGGGTTTTCATTTTGGCTCCAATAGTTAACCTGGGAACAGAGGCATTGGAAAGGATCTCAAGTTGTAAAAAAAATGGAAGGATGGAACTTCTTAGGGCCGCCACCCGCCGGTCATGGGCTATTTATCCTCTTTACTATCATGTAACTACAAGGTTACCATTCAAGGCAAACCATTCCAGGGCTGAAAGGATCCAGGGAATCCCCTTGGTCAGAAAAATCAAGATTTTGTCTGTTGACAGCTGCCATGGATTTTATATGTTTCCGATCCCTTTGAAAAAAGCCATTTCTAGATCAAAGTTTGGAGATCCAGAAGTGACGCTTGTTCGTGCTCTGGAGCCTCATTGCATTGAGCATTTCCCTGGCACATGCCCAGCGTCACACAGTCACCAAGACGACGCCTTCGCTTAGCAGGTGTTTTCTAGGCTGCAAACCCTGGCAGCTGCAAGGCAGGGCAGGGAAAAGGAGGGAGGAGTGGGAAGAGCTGAGCTTCATGATGCCAGCAGCCTTTTCAAACTCTCCTGCAAGAGTTTTGTTGCACAAAGGAAGGCTTTGAGATGGGAGAATGGGGGTGGGGGACCCAGAAGCGCCCCCCTTCTCTTCCTCAGTCAGGGTAGGCTGTCCCTGGGGGAGGAAAAGGGGTCAGCCTCCCAGCCCCAGGAGCTTTCATCCTACCTCCGAGCTCCCATCTAAAAAACCTGGGGTGGCAAGGCTGCAGAAGGCAACAGCGTTGGTTTTTTTTAAAAACCTTGGCCACTTTAAGATGTACAGAGTTCAACTCCCAGAATTCCCCAGGCAACACAGGTCATCCTTGATTTACAGCCACCGCTGCGCCCCAAATTTCTGTTGCTGTGAGACCATTGTTCAGTGAGTTTTGCCTCGTTTTATGACCTTTCCTGCCACTGTATTCAGTCGCTACCAGTTCAGGCGAACCGATCCAAACCGACTGAATACTACTGTCAGCATTCCAAGTATCATGTAGAATTAAATCAGAGTCCAAAGCAAAACGATCCTTAAAGTTCCAATTTAATAACGCAGACATCTGAGCACATCTGTGTTAATCCCAATTCTGGAAATGACATCACAATTCCATTTAAAAGTTCATGATCTTGTCCCCACACCCACAATCCATCACATGGTCCAATCTTCTTCTTCCACGCTGGCATCCACACCCAGCTGCTTCCGTTCAGGTGTAAAAGTACGGAGACAAAAGATGACCTTGGCTTCTAGTAAAGAATGAAAACAATACATTCCACAATCCTACTCCTGTTTATTCCCCCCTCCCATCGACTATACTAATGAAACAGCATAATGAAATAAGAGAAAGTGTGGCAGGCCAAAATTCTAAAAGGAATGTAATTGCAGGCCTGATAACTACATCTGCCTGGAAGACTATGTGCATGTGCGGATGGCGCGCATGCTCCCATTTCCGGGGCTGGGCGAACCGACTGTTACATTATGTGATGCCCACCTCTGCCCCAGTGTTCAGTCACTCCAGGTTTGCTGCAGTGATGGGTTCCAGATCCTGTTGCAACAGGTAGAGTGCAACGGGGCCCGGCGTCCACCACATGAACGCACACAGTATGCACTCGCATACGTCCTTACCTCCTGTGACACTCCACGATGCCTCCGCGATGCTCCAGCTGCTTGGTGGAGCATTGCGCAGCCACTGTATGCTCCATGTGCGTGTGCAGAAGCACCGAAGAGCTCAAATAGGGGTAAGGGGGGCAGGTAGGCGGGTGGGCCCTCCGGAGCACCGTACCGGAACGGTACCCGGTGCTCCCGGCAGGCACCGGTACGTCCGTACTGGGGCATACTGCCTGCAACCCACCACTGGTTTGCTTCTGCCTGGGGACAATCCCTCTCCTTCCCGGCTTCCCTTTGGCTCTGGAGGACTGACTTTTCTCTCCTTCCGCCATAGGGGCTTCGGCTGACGGTGGAACAGTTTAGAGTGCCCGAAAGGCAGATTCTCGGTGACCTGAATAGTAAGTCTCCTTCTCTTCTGCTGCAGATGCTTGGCGAGAGATTTTTCCCACCAATACAGCCTTTTGTGTTAGGCCGGTGACATAAACATACAAGATGTGCAATGCGGCCCATCTGCCTTTTGCAGACAAAAGTTCAGGTGCTTTCCAAAGGGAACGGTTTATTTTTGAATGCTTTGGGGTTGAATGGGAAGAACGGGGATTAATACTACATAAACTGCTGCAGTTCGTCCTTTTCTCAACTGTCCAGCTTTAGCAAAAGGCAGAAGCTTTTGTGAGCTGCAGCTGAGGCAGGAAGTGAAAAAGAAAGAGCCTGGTGAAAAAGAATAAAGCTCCAGGAAAGAGTGCGGAAAAGGGGCAACAAAGATGATTTGGAGGCTAAATTGTACAATGAACGGTTAAGAGAACTGGGTAAAACTAGCTGACAAAGTGAAGGATTAGGGAGGGACATGATTATTGTCTTCTAGCAATAGCATTTAGATTTATATACCACTTCACAGTGTTTTACAGCCCTCTCTAAGTAGTTTACAGAGTCAACCTTTTGCCCCCAACAATCTGGGTCCTCATTTTACCCACCTCGGAAGGATGGAAGATTGAGTCAAGGATTGAATTCCTGGCAGTGGGCAGAGTCAGCCTTCAATGCTGTATTCTAACAGGAAGGAAGGAAGGAAGGAAGGAAGGAAGGAAGGAAGGAAGGAAGGAAGGAAGGAAGGAAGGAAGGAAGGAAGGAAGGAAGGAAGGAAAGAAGAAAAATAGCAATAGCATTTAGATTTATATACCAATTCACAGTGCTTTATATCCCTCTCTAAGCAGTTTACAGAATCAGCCTCTTGCCCCCAACAATCTGGGTCCTCATTTTACCCACCTCAGAAGGATGGAAGGTTGAGGCAAGGATCAAACTCCTGGCAGTGGGCAGAATTAGCCTGCAATATTGCATTCTAAGCACTGCGGAACCAGGAAGGTGAAGGAGAAAGGGAATAAGAGAGGAAGGAAGGAAGGAATAGCAATAGCACTTAGATTTATATATGGCTTCACAGTGCTTTACATCCCTCTCTACGTGATTTACAGAGTCAGCCTCTTGCCCCCCAAAATCTGGGTCCTCATTTGACCCATCTTGGAAGGATAGAAAGCTGAATCAACCTTGAGCCTGCAGTACTGCATTCTAACCACTGTGTCACTATGGCTGGAAGGAAAGAAGGAAGGAGGGAGGGAGGGAGGGAGGGAGTCAGGGGAAGGGAAGGAGGGAGGATGCAAGGAAGAAAAGAAGGAGGGAGGATGGAAGGCTGAATCAACCTTGAGCAGGTGAGCCTCAAACTTCCAAATGATAGTCAGTCGGCAGTCAGCAGAAGTAGCCTGAAGTACTGCGCTCTAACCACTGCACTACCACAGCTCTAACATCTTGAGGGACTGTGACAGAGAAGAGGAAATTGACCTATTCTCTAAAGCACCAGAGGGCAGGAGAAGAAGCAATGGGTGGAAATCCATTGAAATCCAATCTGGAATGAAGGAGAAACGTCCTGATAGTGAGAACGATTAATCAATGGAACATCTTCCCTCCCATCACTGGAGGTTTGGAAAAAAAGACTAGACATCCATTTGTCCAGGATAGAATAAGCACTCTTGCCTTGGGAAAAAGGTTGGACTAGAAGACCTCCAAGGTCCCTAAGATTCTATGATTCTAAGCTTCTGCCTTTCAATAAAATGCTTAATGTAGTTGGAAAAGGTACCAGGGATTCCCTCTGATGTTTTGCTACCATAGACTAGCTAACATGGCTCTCGTCCTAGAATGTACATCATCAAAACTAGAATAGACACCTTTTCCCAGAATACTTTTCCAGCCCACCTTGTACATGCCTTAAAAATGGCTTTAAAAATGAAACACATTATTTGCAACACATCATTTGCCTTTGTATAAAATGCAAAAAAATAAAATGGACTCGTTTAATAGGCTTCTTTTGTTACAACAGCTGATCAGATTCCTAGACTTAAAAATAAAGCAGGAACCTATTATTTTTCCAGGTCTGGCAGGATTTTATCTCTTTTACAAATGGTCAAATTAATGCCCATCACGTTGTAGGGAAATTTTAAAAGGCCTGCCGTAAGATTGTTTAAAGGAATAGCTGTTGTGTGCAAGGTGAAGCAGTAACCATGCCATAAAAATAGAAAGTTGCATAATTTCAAGCCAATACCTACTGCCCTAATGGCTAGAAAGCTGTGTTTAAAATGGTCCAAAATGATGTTCACTTTATGTGTCACGTCTAGTTCAGTAGCTGCATGATGCAGTTGGAGATGAGCATGAGTTTGGGGCCATGCGGTTTCTGTCCTAAATGGGAGATGGGTGGAAGGTGCATTTCCCCCCCCCCTTCCCCCTGGAGTCCCAAAGGTGCTTTGTCAAGAAGCAACTGGACTTCCTGGGTTTTCTTTAAAGACATTTCACTTCTCATCCAAGAAGGTTCTTTAGCTCTGACTGGATGGTGGGGAAGGGAAGGATTTAAAAGAATGCAAACGACCAGCTGTCGGCAAATCCTTCCATTCCCCACCATCCAGTCAGAGGTGAAGAAGTTTCGTGGATGAGAAGCCGAGGTGGTATCCAGCCTGTTCTCTCTCGTTTGGGTGAACCGGTAGCGGCAGCTGCGTGAGACTCTGCCCACCCACACCAATGTAATGGGGGAGCACTGCGCATGCCCAGAAGGCGTTTACGCTCACATTTGCCCAGAAAGTCCAGCTGCCTCTTGAAAAAGCACCTTTGGGACAACTATGACCTGGATGACTGAGAATCTCTACAGACTTTCCCCCCTGGAGATTTCACTAAAAGTGCTGTTGTGCCTTGTAGATATTAGCTGGAGCATTGGCAGCACCATTCACTTCCTGCTGAAGGAAACCGTGTCTTCTGCTATGGCTGCCATTAAGGGCAGGGTGCAAGGTAAGGAAAAGTCTTTCCTTCTGCTTTTGCTATTTTTCCTCTTCCTTTTTCTTAATGCAACAGAGTCCTGTAATGGGTAGAAGAAATAATCTTGAGGAGCAAGAGGGAGAATGACAATCAAGACAATGGTAGAGAAAAGCAACCTGAGTCTTGGGTAGAAACGTAGTTTGAGAAAGAGCCTCAGAATTGACTTCTCCTTGTTCTCACAAAAGTGAGATAATTGTATTAATAACAGTGAATAAAAGTTGGAATTAATCTTCATGATATCTAGCCTGGTCTTCCTCGGAGGGCTGATAGCAACTTAGCTTAACCTCTTACTGGGATGGGATGAACGGCTCCTTAGTGTGGCTAGGCTGGCTAGGAACCCTGGGAGTTGTCATTTGACACACCTGCTGAGCATCGGACCAGGGAAAGTAGGTCTGGGTTGGCCATACCAGGATTCACTCAAGGCAGCTCTTTCAGCTACCCTCTTTGATAGGGGGAACAATTTCCCACTTGGTTAACAGTGGGAACCTTTTCAGAAAAGACAATGGAAGGGCTGGAGCAACTTAACCGCGGGATATTTTCAGGAGAGACAATTAAAGGGCTGGAGTCATTTGTAGTGGGAAAACATGGTAACATCTTCTGGGATGCCTGTTGGAGTGAAGGCGGATAAAAGGAGACATTATACAGATAGATAAAAGAGGGGCAGAGAGTACTTTCTCTTTCTGTCTCTTTTGCAACTTGGGGGCATTCATTAAAACTCCAAAGGGAGATGCCAGGCAGATAAATGGAAGGGCAGCTCCGAGTTAAGCTAGGGAGTTTTCTGCCATCAGATGGGAGGATAGCCTGGGGGTTGGCCTTGGCAGGACTTATTAATCTAGATCGGGGCTGCACGTTACCTACTAATTAAATCAAAGGAACGTAAAAAGAAGTGCCAGCTGTTAGGAAATCAGGTATTTTGCCTTTCATCTGCTGTCCTGTGCTTGTCAGATCCTTTTAATGCAGGCTCTTGTGCCCCCCTGGGCCAGAGGGATCCAAAAGAAAGATATACAGTGTGTGTGTGCGTGCGCGCGCGTGTGTGTGTGTGCATAGATGTAGATATAGATACAGATACAGAGATGGATAGATAGATAGATAGATAGATAGATAGAGAGAGAGAGAGAGAGAGAGAGAGAGAGAGAGAGAGAGAGAGAGAGAGAGAGAGAGAGAGATCTGGAGCTGGAGAGGAGCGAGTTAAAAAAGATGCAACTACTGTACAAGTAATCCTTGACTCACAACAGTTCATTTAGTGACTGTCTGAAGTTACAAGAGCATATTTTTTTTTATTTATGTCCATTTTTCACACTTGTGGCAAGCAAAGTCAATAGGGAAGCCAGATTCTATTAACAACCGTATTATGAATTTAACAAATGCAGTTATTCGCTTAACGACTGTGGTGAGAAAGATTGTAAAATGGGATAAAACCCACCTAACAACTGTCTCGCTTAGCAGCAGAACCTTTGACCTCAGTTTTGCTTGTAAGTCATGGATTACAGAACACAGAATAGCAGAGTTGGAAGGGACCTTGGAGGTCTTTTAGTCCAACCCCCCTGCCTAGGCAGGAAACCCTACACCACTTCAGATAATTGATTATTCAAAATCTTCTTCCAGTGTTGGAGAATTCACAACTTCTGGAGGCAAGTTGTTCTTCACCTGTAGAGGTTGATTTGCTAGCATGGCCTTTGTTACAGCTTTGCACGAAAACATCTGGACAGCCCATCTCCTGGGTGATTTTTCTCTTTAAGACCTAGAGAGCTCCCTGCACCACTTACATGCGATTCACAGGACCGTCCAGGCCTTGATCCGGGACCAGGATGAGCTGGCATCAACCCTGCAGGACCAGAAGCAAAGCCTCACATCTCTCCTGGAAGAGCCCCGTTGTACGTACTGCATGGGGGCCCTTAGCAGAGCTCAGGATTTGAAGCTGGGAGCTGACTTCCAAAATGTAAGCCAATCCGGATCCTGACGGCACCCGAACGGGAATGGCGCATGAAACTAAAACTGAACTGGTTAAGGAACAGGCTTCTGAGATGACAATGGGCCTTGTTGTCCTGTACAACAAGGTGTAAATCGGTAGGCATAAATCTACAACCTTGGAGGTCTCCTAGTCCAAACCCCTGTTCAAGCAGGAGACCCTCTATCATTTCAGACAAGGGATTGTCCAGTCTCTTCTTAAAAACCTCCAGTGAAGAAGCAACCTCAATTTCTGAAGTCCCACTGATTAATTATTCACACTGTTAGGAACTTTCTCCTTAATTCCAGGATGCTTCTCTCCTTGATCCATTGTTTCTTGTCTTGCCTTCAGGTGCTTTGGAAAATAATTTGATGCCCTATTTTTCATAGCAGCCCTTCAAATAGTGGAATGCTGCTATCATGTCACCCCCTTAGTCCTTTTTTTTCTCCAGAACTGGCCATACCAGTGGTGGGTTCCGGATCCTGTTCCAACCGGTACGGTTGGAACAGGGCCCGGTGACGTCCACATGGATGTGCACCGCACGCCCATGCATCTTAGCACCTTTGCAAGCCTCTGCAATGCTCCAGCTGCTCCATGGAGTGTCGCGCAGATGCTGTATATGCCATGCGTGTGCGCAGAAGCACAGAAGCCTTAAAAGACAGGTAAGGAGCTCGGGCGGGCAGGTGGGCCCTCTGGAGCACAGTACCAGAACGGTATCCAGTGCTCTGGGCAGGCTCCAGTATGCCCATGCCAGGGCGTACTACCTGCAACCCACCACTGAGCAATCCCTAATGTCAACTCATAAAGTTGCCATGGTGAGGAAGCGGGGGGGGGGCGTGCGTTCCACGCATATCTTCGGCTAGAGTCGGATCTCAGATTACTACAGCAGGCCTGTGATGTGTGTACCTCATTGGGGAATGTGATTTATGACACAGACTGAGGGAGGGGTGGGAAGGAACAGGAGTAAAGTTCAGCCATAATTCAAATGAGGTTTAGATCTGACTGCAATAGGATATTGCCGAAATGAAGCTCCTAATAAATGACTGGTTTTCTTTTGAAACTTGGCTCCTAGTTCCTAGTTCCTGCAACCATTAGTCTCCAGGTCCTTAATCATCTTAGTTGCTCTTTTTTGCACTTTTCATAAAGTCTCAACATCTTTTTTGTAACATGGATACCAAAACTGGATGTAATACACAAGCTGTGGTCTTCCCAAGGCTTTATAAAGCGGTAGCAATACTTCACGTGATTTTATCGCTCTGTTTATTCAACCAAGGATTGCATTAGCATTTTTGGCTGCTGCCACACACCGCTTGGCTCCTACTTAAACCAGATTTAAGCTCTGATTGCTTTCCATCTCAATGCTGTTTTATATATTGTCACTTTGCTCTTGGATCCCAGGGATTTGTCTTTTACAAATCTCTCTTGCACATTTCTTTCTTCAGGTGCCTTCTGTTGAAAGAGTTTTGAAAAATTTGTATGGGCTACCTCAGACGAATTTCTCTGAAATGATTCAGAAAGTAAGTGAGGAAGATCTCCTTTCAGCCAAATGCACATTTTTTGGTCTCCAGTTTCATGGTTAAAAATATTATTTTTTGCGCTTCTAGGCCAACAGCAGTTTCAATGCAATTCCACAGTTTACGGTAATGAAAATGGACAAAGTTGTTCAAGGTGAGTGAAGTTTTTTCCAGGAAAAAACAACCTGGAGTCACACAACGGCATCTGGAGTGTGTCAAACAAAGTCACGTTGGTGGCCAAGAACACACAATTGGAATTACAACTATGACTATTTGTTAAATTTTGCGGTGACATTTGCATGGTGGAGGCCATGGATGGTAACCCTTCGCTTTCCTTGCAGAGTTGAAGAAGGACATTGAGAGAGTTGCCCAAAGAGTCCGGTACATTGAAGATGACTTCCCCATCTCTGACCAGACCCGTCCCATGAAGGAGGCCTTGGTGAAGGCAGAGAATGTTAGCCGCCCTTTCCTGAAGGAGGTGAAGCGTTTTGAGACCTACAGGTAAAAGAGAGAGGTGGGAAGAGCAGACACTTGGCAGACATTGATCAGATAATCTGACCAGAAACCCAACACTCCAAGGGCCGCTAGTGAATGGAGGGGTAATATAATATGGGCAGAGCTACAGCACACATTTGTGACCAGCCTGGACAAAGGATTTCCTTTCTCCCTGGTCTTGCAGGGAAGGGGAAGATTTAGGAGGGCTCTTTTTTTTTTTTTAAAGGCATACACGATGTTTTCTTGTGTTCCTTCCTTTTACTTGAAAACACATTTACAGAAATCCTAACAAAGGTGGGATACAAACAAATGAATGATTGGACCAGGACTTTGGGCACTGCAAATAGGGATTGGAGTCTCAGGCTGGTCATCTCTGTCCAAGGAGAAGATCCAAGGTTGAGAAAAACACTGCGAGAACTTGTAGGAGGACCCACTGTTGAGGCAGAGTTTGTACATGAAAACCTTCCGTTGACCTTTACAGTTCCAAATACTTTTTATATATGCACAAATATTGTGATTGATTTATTAGAATAGAATAGAATAAATATTGGAATGAAGAATAGAATAGAATGAAATGGAATGGAATGGAATATGAAATAGAACAGAATAGACTAGAATTCTTTATTGGCCAAGTGTAATTGGATCCATAAGGAATTTGTCTTCGGTGCGTATTTTCTCAGTGTACATTAAAGGAATCAGTGATAAATCATCAAGTAGTTTTTGACTACAATAGCAGCCCCAATGGCAGATTGTCTGTCCCTCACTTGGCCTTTCAGGTCTTCCAACATTGTACCAATTGCCAATACAACTGAGAGTAGAAGTGTTCGAGGGTGTAAATGTTTTGCCTTGGGTAGAGAGAAGCAGGAGTGAAGGCGATGGCTTCAACTGTGTGGTCCACAGATGCCATCTAGACTTTTTTTTTTTTTTACAAAAGCACCACGGATGCCATGCCTGTAAAAAAAAAAAAAACCCTTGCACTCACGCACTCAATTCAAACATTTCTAATTGAGTTGAAACAGCAAACCACATTTCTGGTGGGTGCTGGATGAAGAAGTTACTCAGAGCCTGATGTTGCCTCCTGATTCCCCACATCTTTTTTGTCTCGGCCAGGTGGATTGCAGGTATAATAGCATGCACAATTATCCTGCTGATAGTCTTCTGTAACGTTCTGGGCCTTTCCTTTGGCACTTACGGGTTGGTTGTGCGAGACGATCCCAGTGACTACGAGAGCCGGGCTGAAGCTGGAGCCAAATTTCTCATCACGTAAGAACTCTTGGATGTCCTCTCTGTCAATCAAGGAGAATACTTGTAACTCAGTGTTGAAATGAGGGCTCCTTGGCATTCTCTGAGCTCAGTTGTTTCCTTGCAGACATTTCATTAACCACCAGCAATCAGCACCCAGGTGAGCACAGATTAGCTCCAAGATTAACACCAGACCAACAATCAAGAAACAAAGAAACAATAGCCCCATGCCAAACAAGCTAACAGTAAACAGTCCAACCAAAGAACCTCCAAGACCAACACCGACAGGGCAAGCCACTAGAAGTGAGAGCAAACCCTGCCTCTTCCAGCACTGATGATGTTACCTAGTTGGGCAATGAAATGTGCAAGAAAACAGACATCAGACAGCACCAAGGACCCCCCAGTATCCCTCTTCCTCCTCCTCCTCCTCCTCCCCCTCCTCCTCCTCCTCCTCCTCCTCCTCCTCTGCCGCCGCCGCCGCCGCCTCCTCCTCCTCCTCCTCCTCCTCAATCCCATTCCCTGCTAGCACTGTGGATGTTACCTAGTTGGGCAATGAAATGTCTGCAAGAAAACAGACAGCAGAATGCACCAAGGACTCCTCAGTTCCTCCTCCTCCACCATTACCACCACCCCCTTCCCCTCCCACCCCATTCCCTCCTAGCACTGGTGATGTTACCTAGTTGGGCAGTGTAACATCTGCATGAAAGCAACCAAGCTAAGGGAGCATCAAGAACTCCTCATGTTATCCCCATATCCAAATTTGAGGACAATTGAGGTCCTTCTGGAGAAACCAAACAGTGGGACAATAGCAGCAATAGCAGCAGCAGCAGCAGCAGCAGCAGTAGACTTATATACCGCTTCATAGGCCTTTCAGGCCTCTCTAAGCGGTTTACAGAGAGTCAGCATATTGCCCCCAACAATCTGGGTCCTCATTTTACCCACCTCGGAAGGATGGAAGGCTGAGTCAACCCTGAGCCGGTGAGATTTGAACGGCTGACCTGCTGATCTAGCAGTAGCCTGCAGTGCTGCTTTTAACCACTGCGCCACCTTGGCTCTATAGACAAAACATGGAGGGCAGAATGTGGCTATTTCTGGGTACCTGTTCCTAAGTAGAGATGTCAGATGCTTCCCTCTGGTCAACCTGCCTTCCAGGTTCTTTGGAGGGAGCAACAATCTTGATGGGGAAATGTGGTGGTGGCTTTTCTCCCCTCCTCCCTGACATGTGTTTGTCCATCTGTTTACAGTGGTGTCACCTTCAGCTTCCTCTTCTCCTGGATTCTGATTCTCTTGGTCGCCGGCACCTTTCTGATGGGGGGAAACATCCAAACGTTAGTGTGCAAACCTTGGGCCAGTCAAGAGATATACACAGTGAGTTTGCCTGCATGAACATGAGCAAGTGGGCTTCAGAATTGTTGGCCTTATTTTAATGGAGCCCTGCAGTTGCCCACATTGTTGATGATGTTGAGACTCTGGAAAGAGTGCAGAGAAGAGCAACAAAGATGATTAGGAGGCTGGAGGCTAAAACATATGAAGAACGGTTGCAGGAACTGAGTAGGTCTAGTCTAGTGAAAGGGACACAGTTGCTCAGGAGCTAAGACGCTGAGTGTCAGGGCTGCTTCACTTAATAACCAAGAAAGAAACCACTCAACTCCATTTTGCAGAATTAAGAGTACTTTTACTGGTTATAAGTAAATAGAAGCTAAGCAAAGCTGGATCTGAGCAAAAGCGCGCGCAAGCATAGATATCAATACATGACCTATTCCCCTCCCCTTGGTAACCCCGGCCCATAGTCCAATCCAATATCTCCACAGCTGTCATGTGGGAGATATCTTCAAAAATCATCATCAGGTTGGTATGCCGGACAGTTGCCTTGGCAGGAAACTCCTCTCCCTGCCACATGCGCAGTAGATGGTGAGAACAACTCCCAATTAACAGTCCTCCTGTACAGAATATTTCCCACACCCAAATACCATGCCCCCCCTCCCCATTTCAATGGCAGCCGAAAAGCAAGCAGCAAAACAGAGGCTGACACTGAGCTTGTCAATCAGAATGGTCGGCAGTTTGGTGGTTCGAATCCCTAGTGCCATGAAACGGAGTGAGCTCCCGTTACTTGTCCCAGCTTCTGCCAACCTAGCAATTTGAAAGCATGTAAAAATGCAAGTAGAAAAATAGGAACCACCTTGGGTGGGAAGGGAACAGCGTTCCGTGCGCCTTCGGCATTTAGTCATGCCGGCCACATGACCACGGAGACGTCTTCGGAGAGCGCTGGCTCTTCGACTTTGAAATGGAGATGAGCACCGCCCCATAGAGTCAGGAATGACTAGCACATATGTGCAAGGGGGACCTTTATCTTACCTTAGTCTAGTGAAAAGAAGAACTCAGGGAGATGATAGCAGTGTTCCAAGATGAAGAAGGGGTCAAGGAGGGGGTCTACCTTCAAAGAAGAGGGGGGTCAACCGGTTCTCCAAAGCATCTGAAGACAAGACAAGAAACAATGGCTGGAAATTAGTCAAGGAGAGATGCAACCTGGGATCAAGGAGAAACTTCTTGAAAGTGAGAACAATGAATTAGTGGAACTGTTTGCCTTCACGAGTTGTGGTTGTGGCTTCTCCATCACTGGAGTTTTGAAGCAGAAATTAGACAGCCTGTCTAGAATGCTATAGTTACTTCACCTTGGCCAACTCTGATCCCCATCAGCTCCAAAACCCTTGAAAAAGTGGTGTTGAAATTGTTGTGCTTGGGAGAATCAGTCAGAAAGTGTGTGCAGGCAACTCCCCCCTCCCCCCCAACTTTTGTGCGTCACATGCCCACTTGCACACAAACAGATACTGTGCAAGTGCATTTCGTCAGGTGCATAAACGTGTTGCCTTCTTTTCTGGATGGATCCAGTGATGAAAGTCTGCAACTTTCTTTTAAAGAAATCCCAGGGAAAGATAAAATAGAAAAAAATACAGATAATCCCCAATTTATGACCACAACTGAGCCCAATATCTCATCGCACATACATAAGAGAGTTGTTAAGTGAGTTTTCCCCCATTTGACATCTTTTCTTGCCACAGTTAAGTTGGTAACATGAGTCTGACTTTCGTCATTGATTTTGCTTATCAGAAGGTCATAAAAGGGAAAAAAGGAATTTAAGAGTAGGAGATAGAAGGATAAGCAGAAAACTGATGAAAAAATGGAATATCAGAGAGAGTAAGGGATGAGTTAAGAGAAAATTGTTAGGTAAGGAGCAAGGGAAAGAAGGGATGTATCAGTAGGAGAATGAAATACGTTAATACTGCTAATGATATATGGTTAAATAAGATGATATTGTTAATTGTGGATAACAAATTAAGTAAAATGCTGGTTAGATTAAAACTGAATTTGAGGATATATGCTACCTATAGAAATGGAAAATGAAATGATAAATTTGGTATATTTTCTGAAAGTGCAAAAAATGCTTTTGTTTAGGTATTAAGAAAAAAGTAAGTTTAAGATGGAAATATAGAAAGAAAATAATGGGGCTGAAATTGGAAATGGTAATGTGATGTGAAACAAATTATGTATATGAGAGAATGTAAAGGAGGGGGGAACCCAGACAACACTTGGTTTGTAAAAGGATTTTAAAATTTGTAACAATTTTTTTTTAATTACTTGAAAAAAAAAAAAGGTCACAAAAGGTGACCCCATAACCCCGAGACACTGTAACCGTCGTAAGAATCTGCCAGTTCTTTAGTTAGGGTTGGCCTCCATGGGCACTGAGTTCCTCCAAGAATCCACCATGCTGTAATGCATCAGCATAGTAGATATGGGATCTAGCGTAGCCTTTTGCAACGGAGAGATGGAAATGTTCTCAATGCAGAGAGAATAATGCAATATTATTATTTTTGCTATTCAGTTTATTGACACCCCTGGCAACCTCCCGCCTTCCGTGAATGTCTCTCGATATCTTGGCTTAAAGCAGAATCTCAACCTCACGTCGGCATATCAGTGAGTACCCCCTTTTCCCAAGGGCATCTTCCTTTTGCTAAAGAGGTGGGCCCTCCAGGCCATCACCTCAACAGGGTTACCGAGTACACAATAAGAGAGTTGGAAGGGACCTTGGAGATCATCTAGTCCATCCCCGATCAAGCAGGAGACCCTAGCCTAGACCATTTCAGACAAGTGGCTGTCCAGTCTCTTCTTGAAAGCCTCCAGTGATGAAGCTCCCACAACTTCTGGAGGCAAGTTATCCCATTGATGAATTGCTCCAACTATCAGGAAATTTCTCCTTAAGGCTAGGTTGTACCTCTCTTGGATAAGCTTCCATCCATTGCTTCTTATCATGTCACCCTTAATCCTAGTACCAGATAACTAAACAGGCAACGGAGAACAAGGATAATTGTCTAGAATGGTAGAGGGCTGGTACATGTGCCAGAAGTGGCATGCAGAGCCATCTCTCCCGGCACGTGAGCCATCGCCTGTTGCTCTTCCGAGTTCCGGCGTGCAAGCTAGGTCGTCTTCACACATGCCGGAGCACCAAAAACCAGAAAAGCAGCCGCCCGGTGTGCATGCACGCACCAGGAAAATGATCTTCCGATTTCCGGCGTGCCAGCTGGTCTTCACACGCACACCAGAAATCGGAAGATCATCTTCCCAGCGCACACATACGTACTGGGCAGCTACTCTTCTGGTTTCTGGCACGTTTTGGCACTTGGTGCTGAAAAGGTTCACCAACTCTGGTATAGGGTCCCCTGCTTGAGCAGAGGGTTGGACGGTCCCTTCCAACTCTGTTATGCTATTCTGTTCAATAAAGTACTACAATCCTATTGTCTCAAACATATTTGATTTTAAGGCTCTGCCTTGCCAGATGAAGGACATGCAGCCGAAAAGGAAGACATGTTCTCCTTTTGCCCAACATACAGTACCCCTAACCTGGTAGAGCCAAAGGTTAGGGACTATGGAACCTGGGAGTTTATGGGCTGTCTGCTAAAGCAAGGTCATGGCACACAGTTGAAAGTATATCAGGAAGACTGTAATTGTGAGGGCGTCTGTCTCTCAAGAACAAAGAATGCTTATCAACAGGAAATATGCATGTGTAAAGTTTGTAGCAATTACGGGTAGTTAGACAACTTGCAGACCTCAGCTAAAAGTTAGGGGTGGTCTGCAGCAAATGAAATGTGTATTAGATAACTCCTGGGACATTCATTAGCCAAGGCTTAGGAATCGGACAGCTAGAGACCAATAGAACAAATTGTAGAATTTATTAGATAATATGCCTTGTTATCTCGCCTTGTCCCGCCTTCTCCTGTAGCGAAAATGTACAAAACTTTCTTAATCCTTTGTTCTGGGTTCTTGGCCTTTTGACCAGGAACCCTTTTCCTTGGAATACTCCAACGAAAAGCAATCAGAAAACCTGCACCTCGTGTCTGGTATCCATCATTGGCTTCGGCTCCAGGCTCGGACCCCAATTGAGGACAACATTACCTAGACATCTTGTATAAAGCAGGCAATTACAAGCTGTTGTGGGTAGGGGTGGTTTACTTAATTTCATTCCGTCTCCTTTCAGGCAGTGCAAGAACGGTGCAGGCCTCTGGGAAGTTCTGCAACTGAAGGACCAGTACAGCCTCAGCGAGCATCTCAGCGTTGCCAAGGTAACAAGCCTCTCGCTGCATCCTTGGTTGCCCCCTTTTGCAAAGCAAGCTCGATCCCTCTGGGATCCTTCAGGAGGATCCCAGGAGACAAAAGCACACCATCAGGATCAGCCACTTGGCTTCCAGAGGTTCTCCAGATGTTCCTATCAACATGAGAAGAAAAACCACTGAATCACAGCATCCCAGTCTCTCAAATCAAGCAATATGTTAAAAATACTATAGGATGGCTTCCTCTGTTGAATCAGCTGAAGATAGTCAAGAGATCTTGTTTTGCAATATTGGCTGGGGTGGGGCTGGAATTTTGGGCAATGTTTCTCCTCATTATATTCAAATATACCCAGCAGGGCAGTTGAGGAGACCGTTGGCCCAGCTACCCATTTTGTAAACTCCAAAAGCTCACAACCTTATTTATGGGGACTTTTGAACTCTTCAAGAATGTAGGTCACCTCTCCTTGTAGAATTCATTCAATCTTTACTATTGGAGAACTCTGGACGATTAATTTGCTCTCCCCACAAAGAAGAAGAGAGGGAAATTTAATATAATCTTTTCCTATTCTGTGCACACGTTTTTAGGATCAACAAGGCTGATGCTCTGAATCTTAGGTAAATAACAAGGATAGAGACTTGTACAGTCTTTTTCTTTATAAAAGAAAAGTCAGCAGACTAAAAAAGATGGGGAGACTCTAGAAAAGAGTGCCGAGAAGAGCAACTGGGATGATGAGGGGAGTGGAGGCTAAAACATATGATGAACGGTTGCAGGAACTGGCCATGGCTGGTCTAGTGAAGAGAAGGACCAGAGGAGACAGGAGAGCATCTTCCAATACTTGAGAGGCTTCCCCAGAGAGGAGGGGGTCACACTATTCTCCAAAGCACCTGAAGGCTAGACAAGGAATAATGGATGGAAACCAGTGGTGGGTTCCGGATCCCGTTCCAACCGGCTTCACCCACATGGACGCGTGTGGTGCGTGTGCACACGGGCGTGGCGCACGCATACGTCATACCTGCCTGCAATGCCTCCACAAGCCTCCGCGATGCTCCAGCTGCTTACTAGAGACACTCCAGATTGGGGGAGATAATGGGCATCTGTTGCTGTTTTTCCTCCCAAGGGGGAAAAATAGACTGAAAAAGCAGTAAAAACACCTCTGAGTGTTATTTCAAGCTGGAAAACACATGGAGGAAATTGTTTAAGAGCCAAATTGACCATTTCCAAGCCCCATTTTCAGCCTGTGCAATCCTGCAGGTCGAGGGGCAATGGGGAAAACAGCCCCCAGGATGGTCCTTCCGCCCATGGAATCTGGCGGCTAATAAATTCAGAAAATGCATCAATTAAAAATAAAATCATTAAAAATGAATTCATTAAACTTAATTCAATATTAAACTGAATAACCATACCAAAACATGCCATTGTACAAATACAAATACAATAGCAGATTTGGAAGGGACCTTGGAGGTCTTCTAGTCCAACCCTCTGCCTAGGCAGGAAACCCTACACCACTTCAGACAAATGGTTATCCAACATCTTCTTAAAACCTCCAGTATTGGAGCATTCACATCTTATGGAGGCAAATTCTTCCACTGATTCATTGTTCTCACTGTCAGGAAATTCCTCCTCAGTTCTAGGTTGTTTCTCTCCTTGGTTAGTTTCCACCCATTGCTTCTTGTTCTGCCCTCAGGTGCTTTGGAGAATAGTTTGACTCCCTCTTCTTTGTGGCAACCCCTGAGAGATTGGAACACTGCCATCATGTCTCACCTAGTCCTTCTTTTCATTAAACTAGACATACCCAATTCCTGCAACCGTTCTTCATATGTTTTAGTCTCCAGCCCCCTAATCATCTTTGTTGCTCTTCTCTGCACTCTTTCTAGAGTCTCCACATCTTTTCTACATCATGGTGACCAAAACTGAATGCAGGATTCCAAGTGTGGCCTCACCAAGGCATTATAAAGTGGTATTAACCCTTCATGTGATCTTGATTCTATCCCTATTGTGTGAAAGCAGCCTTCCTTTCCTCCCCTTCTGCTCCAGTACACAGCAGAGTTTCAGGAACGTCTCCGTGCCATCAATTTGCCTTTTGAAGACATCATTTTGTTGAGCGCAGGAGGCAGGCAGGACTTGGAGACCTTCAGAAAGAGCCAGGTGGACTTGGTCAACTACGCTGACTTCACGGCAGAGGTGAGTCTGCAACTGGGGGAAGGAGAGGGAGATGCCTTGGGCTCCATGCCTACGGAGACTCTCCATCATCCAGGTCATGGTTGTCCCACAGGTGCTTTTCCAAAAGGCATCTGGACTTTCTTGTTTTTTCTTTGGAAACATTTTGCTTCCCATCCAAGAAGCAGCTTCAGTTCTTCAATTCCTTGAGTTCTTCACTTGTCCAGAAGAACTCAGAGGTGGTATTCAGCCGGTTTGCACCAGTTCGCTCGAAACAGTGGCAGAAATTTTGCCCAGTTCGGAGAACCAGTAGCAATGGCTGGCTGACCACCTCCCCGAACCGTTTCCCCTGTCGCTGCTTGCTCACCCTGCCCACCTGGTTGCTACTTGCTTGCGCTGCCTCTTTGCATACTGGCTTTTAAAGAGGGCAGCGGCTGGCCACAGGCTGCTGAAAATTCCTCCAGTTGGCGAAAAAGCAGCTGCCGTGTCCGCCATCTTCTTTGTTCATGTGCATCCCTTTGCTTTGCAAGTCCAAGCAGACCAGGCACCGACACCTGGCCTTGGACTCCCGCAGGTCTTCCCTCTGCTTGGAAAGCCTATGCTCCTAGTCCTCAGTGAGGTGCTTCTGCTGAGCCTCCTTCTTGGTCAGATCCAATTTAAACTGACCTGTTTTGCCAACTTTTTCTCATGGCAGCTACTTAGCTCCAGCAACAGGTTCCTGTTGGGGCCCTAAGGAGCCTGGGCGGGCAGGTGAGGAATGGCGAGTAGATGCTGGCAAGAGACCCCTCGACATGAGTGACATCAAGTTGGCTACACCCTCAGTCACATGACCACCTAGCCACGCCCACCCACCTGGTCATTAGGCAGATCATATTAGTGGTCCGCGGGATTTAAAATTATCAATTTAGTGGTCCCAGAGGTCCGAAATGTTGGTGACCCCTACTCTATAGAACAAAAGCTTGCACATTTGAAAACTCCCCTCCCCTCCCTCAACCTTACCTTCCAGAGAACTAGGGAGGGAGGGTCCTGTCTGAGACCCTTTTGACACCTGCATTCCTTCTGTCTGACTGTTGTCCCGGCTGCTTACTTCCTCCCCCCCAAGTACCTTCTCACAGCTCTTTACACGGCTGATGATTTCTCTTGCAGATGCGCAACCCTGTGGTGGGGATCAATGTAGAAGGACTGGCAGTAGATCTTGAAAGGTTGAGTAACGTTCAGGTGGGGAATCGTATGAGACATGGGTGGCCATTTATAGTGGGGGAAGGGGAAGCAAAGTATTTCTTAAATTCCCATCCTCGCTTCCCAGCCAACCCAGAGATGTTGATGTTTCCTGCAGAGTGACAGGATTATGGCAGAACGATTGGTGGAGGAAGCTCAGGAGCTTAGGAGAATCCAGGAGCAGATGGTCCTCCCAATGGAGACCCTCGTGGTAAGCCTTCGAGTGGAGCCTCACCTGGAAATCCAGAAGGGCTTCAACAGAAAGAGCTAAGAACCTTTCCGGAGGTTTTAAATGATAGACTATAACATTTACCTTTAGATAAGGTGAAGGTAGTGTTTCTGGTTCCACTTGAATGGAAGAGGAAATATGTGGATTAATATTTCATGGGATCAAACCTAATTTGTTTTATTTCATTTTATTTAAAGGCACAACTGAAAGAAAGTGTCCAGTTTTTAGCAACCATGTCACCTAGCTTCCAGGTATTGTTATTACAGGTGAAATAATTTCAAGGGTGCTATCTCTTTGTGCTATCATTTATCTATCTATCTATCTATCTATCTATCTATCTATCTATCTATCTATCTATCATATCTATCAATCATATCTGTCTACCTACCTACCTACCTACCTACCTACTTACCTACCTATCATATCTATCCATCCATCCATCGTCCCCCCCCCTCTCTCTCTCCATCCATCCATCATATCTGTCTGTCTGTCTGTCTGTCTGTCTGTCTGTCTATCTATCTATCTATCTATCTATCTATCTATCTATCTATCTATCTATCTATCTATCTATCATCTATCCATCCATCCATCCATTCCTCTCTCTCTCTCTCTCCATCCATCCATCCATCCATCATCTCTCTTTCTCTCTCTCTCTCCATCCATCCATCTATCCTATCCTATCCTAATCTATCCATCCATCCATCCATCCATCTATCTTTCCTTAAGTTGGTCGTAAGTCGAGGACTACCTGTACAGTGCTTCCGCATTAGCCCTTCTACAGCTCTCTCATCTATGAAAATTCTTTGTTTTCTACATCCAACATGAGCCAGGGGGCCAGTTTGGCCCATCAACACCTGCCTTTAAGAGCAGATGTTGCTTTTGTTTTGCTCTGGAGGCCTCTTCACTGAAGGATATTTCATCCTCTCTCACCTCTTAGAGGATAATGAATGCAAATTCCAGCCGAAACATCTTGCACAATTAAAGATTAAGCAGATACTTGGCTTTTGTGCGTGCGGGGTGGTGGTGGTGGTGGTGTCAGCCAGCTGGACCATAATTACAGACAAAGAGAAAACACCTTGTTATCAAACACAGAGGAACCGGTTACTCCTTGCCATAAATGTTAAAACGCCCTGTGCATTTTCTACATACAACATTTACAATTGAATAATGAAAAGTATCTGACTGGGCATGCAAAAAAATAAATAAGTATGTGCATTAATGTTCCAGTTGGCAACACATACCTGTGGGCACCTAGGCACACACCCCCAGATGCTGTCTATGGCACACTTGAACAGATGTGTATAATTTTGTGCTGAGTCCCTAAAATGTTGATTTGGCTGCTACAACATTGTGTAGATAACTGATTGTGTCCCTGGCATCAACTGAACTAAAATAAAATTCTACACTACGTAATTATCTCCTTGTACTTTCCTTTCTCCTCCTCCTCCTCCTCCTCCTCCTCCTCCTCCTCCTCCTCCTCCTCCTCCTCCTCCTCCTCCTCCTCCTCCTCCCTCAGCCTCTTCTGGCTTCCCTTGACGGCCAAATAACTTGCTTTTTCTTCCTGCTCTCCCCAGGCTCAATTCAACAATACCGAGTCCCAGATCACCCTTGTGGAGGCCATTCTCCCCTTACAGACAAAGAAGATTCTGAGACAGGTGAGCCGGAAGAAAACAAAAGGTTGTTCCCAAGCGCAGGGCTATTCAAGGACTGACAGACATCCTCAGATCCTTTCAGTTGCTCTCAAAATACTCTACCACTGTCTTCCTCTGCCATAATTCTGGAGGAGCCTTTCTCAACCTGGTGTCCTCCAGGTTTGCTAGGAAATCAACTCCCATACATGCCAACACATCTGGGGAGCAGCAATGTGAAGGCTGGTTCTGGTTTAGAGAATATACAAACGCACACGTAGATAGAGCTGGGTCGCGCATCTGTAATTACATGTTCATTGACCTGGATTCTGCAAGATGCTGGATGCACCGAGAGGTGCATACTAATAATAAAAGAGAGGAAAATCCTGTTTATGAACAATTCTGGGCCGCCCAGCGGCCCACCATGGCAAACAGAATTATGGCCGAACTAGGCACTATTTCTGATCCAGTTCCTCAGTTGTCCTTCATCCCTTCCCACAAAACTCATCCTCTGAAACAAGAAATTCAAGGAAGGTGGGGCTGGGAAGAACAAAGCATGGTGGAGAGGCAAAGAGAAGGAGGAAAGGGGAAAGGAGTGGCATTCGTGAACAGTCTAGAAAAGTGGCAGGTCAAAATGTCTACGGAGATTCTCAATCATTCAAGTCATGTTTGTCCCAAGCTTCTTGGATGAGAAACATCTTCAAAGGAAAGAAAAAACAAGAAAGACCAGTTGCCTCTTGAAAAAGCACCTTTGACATGTCAAGAGTTGTGTTTCTTTTGCCACCTCAATCTAGAAATAGAAATGACAAAGAATCATAGCATCAAAGGGCTGGAAGGGACCTTGGAGGTCTATTCTATCCTATCCCATCCCATCCCATCCCATTCCATCCCACCCCTTGGCTTAGATGATGTTGTATCAAGAGGGAGAGAAATCGCAGGAGACGATGGGCTTCTCTGACAAATTCTTTTACAAAATCTGTTCTTAACTCAATTTTCCTTTTCTTCCAGGAGTTGGACTGCTTTGTAAGAAAAGAATTGGGGTACATCTCCCAGTACCTGGACTGGATGAGGACTTCGGTGAGAACTTGCTTCCCTTACAGATCCTGGAGTGGCTCAGAATGATGGTGCCCTCAGGGCAGTGATTACACACATGTTCCATGCCATTTCCTTGGACAAAGTATGGATGTGGCTGACCATTGCCTTCTTCTGGGAGGCTGTTGGACTTCCCAGTGTAAACGCCCCTCCTGCCCTTCCTGGCTCTCATCCAAATACTACATTGACTCAACCAGGCTTAGGTTAACCAAGGTAGCCTGGGTGCTGCCTGCTCCATCTTCTTTTAATGACCCACATAATCCCTTCTGGGGCAGAATCTGGACAACTGAATGCATCTGAGTGCTTACTGGCCCGATGCCTTTCCTGTCACCAATGCGGAGTGTTTTTTCCCAGCAGATATATTCTCATTATGCCCAGAGATAAAAATATCTGCCTTTATCTAGACTCGAACTGACAGCCCTCCTGATTGTGAGGCAAGAGCTCCACCTCGAGGCCACTGCACCAATCTGGGTGCTGCCTGCTTGCTGGGCATAATTTCATACAACGAGGGACAAAAAGCCATAGGCAGGCCAACATAACGGAGATGCTGGATAGCCATTTGTCTGAAACAGTATAGGGCTTCCTGCCTAGGCAGGGGGTTGGACTAGAAGACCTCCAAGGTCCCTTCCAACTCTGCTATTGAATTATTGTATAAAGTCGGTGTGCAAATCACCGACAATCACAGTCACGGAAAAGTATCCCTTTGTTGAGATAGGTGTTGAAGCAGATGAAATACTCAGATTAAATAAACGTGATGTAAGGAATTACAAGTTCCTAAGGGAGAAGCATGAAAGAATTACCAAAAAGTCAATAAGAGTTGAAATTCTAAAAAGGGCAAGAGATGATGGGTAGATATAGAATGCTTCTTAATATGATGGGTACGTTATTAAGAAGTAGAAAGTAGAAATTGGGAAAATAGCATTACGTATACTGATATATAGAATAGAATAGAAGAACAGAATAGAATAACAGAGTCGGAAGGGACCTTGGAGGTCTTCTAGTCCAACCCCCTGCCGAGGCAGGAAACCCTACACCACTTCAGACAAATGGTTATCCAACATTTACTTAAAAACTTCCAGTGTTGGGGCATTCACAACTTCCTGAGGCAAGTTGTTCCGCTGGTTAATTGTTCTTACTGTCAGGAAATTTTTCCTTAGTTGTAAGTTGCTTCTCTTGATTAGTTTCCACCCATTGCTTCTTGTTCTACCTTCAGGTGCTTTGGAGAATAGTTTGACCCCCTCTTCTATGGGGCAACCCCTGAGATATCGGAACATTGCTATCATGTCTCCCCTAGTCCTTCTTTCTATTAAACTAGACATACCCAGTTCCTGCAACTGTTTTTCATACGTTTTAGCCTTTAGTCCCCTAATCATCTTTGTTGCTCTTCTTTGCACTCTTTCTAGAGTCTCCACATATTTTTTTATAATAAAATACATTATAATTACCATGTATACACAAATGTTAAAAGTTGAAAGATTATGAATATGAATATCTAAATAATGCTATCCTTATTAGTGCTGTGTATAAAGTATATTGACCCAGACAATTCGCTGTTCACTAAGCACTTATGGATGTTAAAGAAAAAACTATAAATAAAATATATTTTTAAAAATATTCCTTTGTTTTGTTCCAGCTGACTAAGGATGTGGCCTCCTGCCAGCCCTATTCTACCGCTCTGGACAATGGCCGAGTGATCTTGTGCAATCGCATCATGGATCCTTGGGTAAATCTTTCTGCCATCTAACTAAAGCCTTCAACCTTTTTTCCTAGCCGCTCCAGGTAGTTCTCAACTTACAACCATTCATTTAGTGGCCATTCGAAGTTACAATCCCCATGAGTCACATGATCAAATTTTGGATGCTTGGCAACTGACTCATATTTATAACGGTTGCAGTGTCCTGGCATCATGGGGTCCCCTTTTGTGACCTCCTGACAAGCGAAGTCCATGGGGGAAGCCAGATTCACTCAATGCCCGTGTTACTAACTTAACGAAGGCAAGGATTCACTTAACAACTGTGGCAAGAAAGGTTGTTAAACAGAGGGAAAAACTTCACTTAACAAATGTTTCACTTAGCAACGGAACTTTTGGGCTTAGTTCTGGTCATAATTTGAGGATGGGATCAGGACTATTGACTTTACGTTCATCATTTGCTTCAATTCATATTGACTCTGGCTTGCAGAGAATATTTATTTATTTATTCATCATTCATTCATTCATTCATTCATATACAAAATAACAGGGATAAGAATAAATATGAATAAGAACACAGGAAATGGGTACAAATAAATGGGGAAAGTAGGACAGGGACGGTAGGCAAGCTGGTGCATTTATGCACATCCCATTTACGGACCTCTTAGGAATGGGGTGAGGTCCATGCTAGACAGTTTCAGGTTAAAATTATGGGGGTTATTTTAGTTATTTTGACCTTCTGATGAGCAAATTCAGTGGGAAGTCAGATTTGCTTAACAAGCATGATATAACTTAACAGCTGCAATGACTGACCTACCAACTGTGGCAACAAATGGTCATAAAATAGGGCAAACCTCCCTTAACAACTGTCTCACATAAACTGCTGCCTTTAAAATTAACTTCGCTAGTGTGCAAAGGTGCTACCAGGCTTCTCAACAGCGATGTCTACAGGTAGTTCCAGATGGTGATGCTCTCAAAACATGTTTGCGTGTTCTGATTGGCTGAAGATGGACTCGTCACAAAAGGGAGGATTGGGCTGAGGAGAATCCTTCCTGTCTCTTTTGAGTGCGGGAAACCCAGAGCTAGTCTGACTTTAGTACAGCCAACATCCTTTTAGTAAAAAAACCTTTTCGCTTCAACCAAATGGAATCGAGGGTCTCTCTTTCCTAAGGAATCATATTGGGGCAGATCTGATAGCCACAAGGGTGTGAACCTGTTTTAATGTGCATCACGATCCTATCACTTCACCTAAATCCCTTCTTAAAATCCAATTTATCTGTTGGTTTCCTTTTTCCCCCAAGAAATGTACAGCTCATGTCTACGTAGGTGTAAGATAAAAGGTAGCATCCCTCAGTCAAGGTCAATGCCTGGTGACTTCATGGATATATTTGTGGAATCTTCCTGGCAAATGCATTAGAAAAATTTGTCACTGCCCCCTTGTGGTTGTTTCTTCATTTTCCTAATCTACTAATCTTCCTAATCCCCTATTTTTGGGATTTCCTAGTGGTGCTCTGTCCAAACACTAATCTATGTCAGAGTTCATTGCACAAATTCAAATTCAGAAGCACACACAGATGACTGATGCAAAAGGACTCATTAAGAATAGATGAATAAATGTACAATACCAATAGGTGATTCCTCCGAGTTAACACAAGGCAGGAGAGTTACAGGCAAACATAAGCAGTTAGTTTCATTTCAGCAGACGAGCCCAGACAGACTGCTAGTTTACTTCTCAGAGCAGCAGACTGCTTAAGTTTCTGTTTCAATTCTCTGTACAGACTCAGATCTGTTTAAGCTCCCTTGGCTGGCTTAGTTGCTATGCCTATTCATTGGCTGACCTTGTTCCCATATCTCTCCCAGTCATGAATATTTTAACAATCTGATCCAACCCTGCTTAGCTTTTCTGAGCCACTGAGATGGGGGTTGCCAAAATAATGTTTCCCCATCATTAAAAGCATAAATCTAGACTTACTTTGCAATTGTGTAATTATGATAAAATCTGAATTTCTGCAATGTTTTTAGGGATACATCCATCAAGTTTTGTTAGCAAAAAATAAGGAAATTGGCCATCATTGAGTTCTTCTGGGTGCATTTTGTAACTTCCCAGTCCTGGCATTGTGTGAAGCCACAACCTGAGCTAGTTTTAATTGCTCTGACCAGCTTCCTCTTAAAGCTTGACCACAAATATGATATAATAACTGTTCTTAATACCTACTCATGTCTAGCACTTGTTAAGTGTTTGCTGCTATGGTTTAAATTTTCATTACCCTCAGGAGTTCTATGCTAAAGCATATTCAAAACGCTGTGCTTTATTAGTATTTTTTCAATGTTTGCCTCTTTCTTCCTTCCTTTTTCTTTAAACTGTTTAATCAAAACAGAGTGAAATGGGACGGGTGGGTGGGACTTTGACAGTGCTGTTGTGGCCCCCAGATTGACTTTGGGGACCTCTGAAGACCCCTTTATAGCAGTCTTTGGAGGACACAGATTATATACTCTCGAAAGACTGCAGAGAAGAGCAACAAAGATGATTAGGGGACTAGAGGCTAAAACATATGAAGGAACTGGGTATGTCTAGTTTGATGAAAAGAAGGACTAGGGGAGACACGATAGCAGGGTTCCAATATTTTAGGGGTTGCCACAAAGAAGAGGGACTCAAGCTATTCTCCAAAGCACCTGAGTGTAGAAGAAGCAATGGGTGGAAACTAATCAAGGAGAGAAGCAACTTACAACTAAGGAGAAATTTCCTGACAGTAAGAACAATTAACCAGCGGAACAACTTGCCTCCGGAAGTTGTAAATGCTCCAACACTGGAAATTTTTAAGAAGATGTTGGATAACCATTTGTCTGAAGTGGTGTAGGGTTTCCTGCCTAAGCAGGGGGTTGGACTAGAAGACCTCCAAGGCCCCTTCCAATTCTGTTATTCTATTCTATTTTATTCTATTCTATATACCAGAGTTAGAGGATTTCCCCTTAATGCCAGGGGACAGAAACCTTCCCCGCTCCCCACATCCATATACTTTTCCTTTGGTGATGTGTGCTTTTCCTTTCCTCCAGAATGCCTTTTGGTTCAGCCTGGGAGGATGCACCTTCTTCCTTCTTCCTGGTATGTTTCTCGCCCTCAAGATGATGAAGCATTTTCGTCCAATTCGGCACAAATTAGTGTAAGTGACATTACTGCGAAAGATGGGATACCGATGGCTCTTCACGTTACTTGTTGTTGCTGTTGTGATGGTTTGTCCCGCAATCTAGACTGGATTTGGCATTTTTCTATTCGCCTGTTGAGCTCTTCCAAAGCTCTTCCAAAGGCCAGGGATAGGCACATATGGGTGTTCGATGGGGTTAAAGAAGGGGTGAAATGCTATCGGTTCAGTAAAAAATACTACCGGTTCGGCCAAACTGGTAGCTCCGACGATCAGCTGTGCAACAATCAGCTATGCTGCGCGATTTATATTCGCTAGAAAGCAGGAAATCCTGCTTCCTAGCAAATCTAAATCGTGTGGGAGAGCTGTTTCCCCCACCCTTGCTGTTCTACTTAGCTTAATCCAACTTTTTCAGCGCATGCGTACAAAGCGCACATTTGCGCACGCAGCAAACCAGTAGCAGACTTCAGAGCATTTCACCACTGGGTTAAGGGTGCGGTATTGTTGCAAGATGTAAGCAGTTCCATAAAGCTGCCTTTTGTAATTGACTGGTGGTGAATTTGTCAATGCCGATGGAGCTCCAGTTGTTTTGGGATTGCACCCAAGGCACCTGTCATTATTTCTACTGCATTTGCTTTCTTTTACCACCTTTGTTCTCATTCTATTTACAAGTCTTTGTATTTCATGATTTTTCTCCAGTTCTTTCTCTTCTATTCTGTTGTCTCCAGGTATTGCCATGACCATTATCCTAACTTTGGGGGGGGGGGGGTTTCTTATCAACAATTGTTAAATTTGGAGTGTTATGTGGCAGATGCCTGTCCCTTTGTATTCTAAACTCCCTGGGCACTTGAACAAGTTTGTTTTCTACTATTTTGTGGTCCCACCAGTTCTTGCTTTCAGACAAAAGCTATTTCTTGCAGATATTTTTATTATTACTAATACGGACTCTATTTCTAGACTATCCTTCATTCCTAGCTCAGCATCAACTTATCAGGGAAGAGCGAACAATGAAGGGGGGGGGCGCGGACAACAAAAGTTGCAGCAATAAAAGGTGTGTGTGTGTGTGTGTGTGTGTGTGTGTGTGTGTATCGAATTATCCTAAAAATACAAGTTCCAGGTGTAGTTATAAAAGAAGAGACAGACATTGCGATCTCAATTACTTAAAATCTATTACCCACTTAACTTTCGTTAGCCTCTGCTAACATCGTCAGAGTGTAAAAACTTCCATTAAAGAGATATCTTCCTTTATCCATCATTAATCCATCATTGGCCATTGCATGCATGATAGGCCCATCCACCCGCTTCCCACGTGTAACTAGCTTTGTCATTTTTACTTCAGACATGTTAATCGATGGAGGCTTAGCTCCTATTCCTTCCTCCCTGTCGAGCAGAGCTTGAGCGGCTCATCCCCAGGGAATAACGCTGAGCTGCCTGATGTTGTTTTAACAGCATTCTCTCCAACTCCTTCCCTTGAGATTAAATATAAAGGTATATATACATATACATATACATACATACACATACACAAAAAAAACACACACAAACATATATATATATAAAACCTAGCTCTAGCCTACATACAGTTATCTGAATAGCTCAGCAGGGCATCATCACTTTCAAAAGGACGACTGCCCAAATGCCTTAACTTTCTCTTTTGCAAAACTTCACCCACTCAAAAACAATTGAGAAGGTTGAGAACACTCCAGGACTTTCCCTTGTCATCTTTTGTGGGGGGGAGGGGAGGCACCAAATTGTGTGTCTTCGGAGGTAGGAGCCCCTTTCCTAAGTGTCTATGGAGATTCCCAGTCCTCCAGGTCCTTGTTGTCCCAAAGGTGTTTTTTTCAGGAGGCAACTGGGCTTTCTGGTTCTTCTTTGAAGACGTTTCACTTCTCATCCAAGAAGCTTCTTCAGCTCTGACTGGATGATGAGGAATGGAAGGATTTATATTCCTTGCAGACAGCTGGTCAATTGCATCCACCTTGAGGACAAAGATAAAGGAGATTTTCCGTCATCCAGGTCACGGCTGTCCCAAAGGTGGTTCCAGAAAATCCAATTGCCTCTTGAAAAAGCATCTTTGAGACACCCCCTCCCCTAGGAACAACTCACCTCTCATTATCAGGCTAAATGCCCATCCTGTTGAACTTCAGGAGGGGGAAAACTACTGTTCATTTTTTAGCTAT